>NC_056524.1:90181734-90197812 GCF_019175285.1 Sceloporus undulatus | reverse complement strand
TATGACTGTGGGGGGAGCATTACATGGCTGGGATCTATTCCGGGAAGGCCTGCCGGAAGAGATCCGTCTTGACAGCTTTCTTGAAGCTCTCAAGGTTGGCAATTTGACAGATCTCGTCTGGCAGGCCATTCCATAAAGTGGTAGCGATCGCAGAAAAAGTCCTCTGGGAGGTTGCCGTCAATCTGGTCTTTGTGGACTGCAACAAATTCCTCCCAGAGGATCTGAGGGTATGGGGTGGATTGTACAGAAGGAGGCGATCCCTTAAGTAGGTTGGACCCAAGCCATGGAGGGCTTTAAAGGTAATGACCAACACTTACCAACACTGTATGCTAGGTTAGTAGAAGTTTTCAAATGGTGTTTCAAAGTCAAAACAATATATTAAGCACCACAGCAAAGAAATCTGTATGTCACCATCCATCATCAACAGTAGATTGAAAAACACACCCAAGCTTGAATTTGGACCTTTACGGGAAGCGTGTGCAATTCAGTCCAGAACTGGTTGAAAACCACTTTTATATTATAGCAGATCACTAAAAAGCAGCATAGGTTTTGAGGGATTGGGATAGTGGAAAGGGTAGATCCTAACAAACTTTAAACTTTAGTTCAGAAATGTGCTATAGGTCTCCTATCAATTATTTCCTTAATCATTAGAGAAGAATAAGTGAATAAAACAGATTATATAAATTAAGTTTTCAACAAGTGAGCATTAGAATAAGATAAAACATCTTAATAAATGGTCTTTAGATGAAGCTTTAAAAAAACACACCAATAAATCCATATGAGAAGACTAGTGAAAATCAATGTCATAAAAGAAAAGTAGCTATAATCATCTTTATTTCAGAAAAAGCTCATTTATCTTCTTATTTTATCCCCCAAAGCATGCTAAGCTTTTGAGAGATTAATTAAAACTTGAAATGTGTTAATTATTTTCCTTTTAATGTAGAGCACATTGCTCAATTTGCTTTTCTAATCATTTAGATCAAATTCATCTTGAAATAAAGTCAATGATGACTGACAAAATAGCCTTGTAAAGCAGAGAAGATGGAAGAAATACATTTTCTATAACTGAACTCTTCTGAGGAGTCTTTGGGTTTTAGGCATGCACCGTTTTCTTTCTTTTCTCGTCAACCTGCCTTCTATCAAGTCTGATTCCCAGGCTCAGAGTGTCATGAAGTGCTTTGCTTTTCACTGTCACTCTTGACACAGAGTTTTAAAAAGCTGCATTTTGGCCATACTATCTTCAGGATTCTGGGAGCTGTAGTCCCAAAGCAACTTTTTCAGGTTCTGCAAAGGCTTAGTATAGTACAGTGGCCCTTTCCCATATGCAGGGGATCCATTCCAGACCAGCCCCCCCCACATATGGGGAAAAAACATGTATGGTTAAATCCATTATTTTCTATGGCGGCATATTTTGTCTGCCGTGGCTTACTTTACGTGTGCGCTCAAATCCACATAAGGCAAGCCCGTGTATGGCGCAGGCACACTGTACTTCCTGCCGTATTTCAATCAGTTTCTTTGCCTACCACCTTCTTTCTTCATCCTCCCCTCAAAGCTGAACTTTGCCTATATAATTTGAATTCTCTGCCTGTAGATTAATTTTCAGCTGAGAAACTTCTTATAAATGTAGATTTGGCCTAGAAACCTCAGTGTCTGGGATGATCCTGAACTGGCAACCCTTCCTTAGCATGCAGTTATTGTACAGACACAGAAGGTCATGAGTGTAACATTCCAATAACTCTTCTGCTATTTATTATGGAGTTTACTAGGGCAGTACCACAGAGTTATGAGTGTTTCCACTGTATCTCCCAACTTCCTAGTCTAAAGCCAACTGTTAGTTCTAACTATTTCCACCAAATCAAGGATGACATGTTATGGTACACAGCTGACTCTAACACTTATCACCACCCTTCTCATCATTCTGCAAGTGTTCGTTGACAGTTTTCCTTCTACTGAATAGTATATCTTGCAAGATCTCTGGGATTACAGGGCACTGGATGGGGCACAAGTAGGGTTGCCATAAGTCAGGACCTCCAAACCGGGACAAATGTAGGACAAATGTAGGACAAATTTTCTAATGTAGTACACATTTTTAAAAATGGAGGACATGTGAAAAAATTGATGTTTTTTTTAAATGTTAATATAAATGCCTGTTTCTTAGGCATGATCAAAATGGAGGACATTTGGGCATTATTTCTAGACAGATGGCAGAAATGGACTTCCCTTTCTGGCAAAACACCCCCGACCTCCATTCCAATACACACACAACAGCACATTTGGGCATTTCACATGGCTTTACTGAACATGGCCTCTTGCATCAGAGGCTTATTCCATAACCAAACCCCTTGGGTTTAACACTTAGCATGGTTTAACATGGCTATGCATATTGAACATGTCAAGGTGGTTTCACCGTTCTTGCACCAAGTGTACTTCTCAGAAGTGTGTGTCAAGGGACTTTGGTTTTTCTTCACTGCGCATGAGTTTGTAAAAATCACAGCAATTTACATTGACCAGGCCTCAGAACCAAAACCACACAGAAAAGGCACTTTGGAAAGTCATACTCTCTCGGCTTATGAAACAGTGCATGCATGCCTCTCAAGCTGACCCACTCATATAATCTTCATCATCATCATCATCATCACCACCACATTATCACTGTCAAAGTAAAGGAGACTTGTTAGCGTTAAAAGCACCCCCAAAAAACTCACCTTGAGGCCTCTCTGGCCACTCACTCACCACCTGCTTCCCCTCCTCCTTTTCCTCCCCTCCCCCTCCTCCTCCACCTCCTCCTTCTCCCCCTCCTCCATTCGCCTGGGGGCTGGGGTGGACGGGGCGGAGGAGGAGGGTGGCAAGCGGTTGTGCGCAAGGTGGGGAGGGTGGCACGCGGCTGCATGCAGGAGGCGAACCGCCTCCAGCTTTGCCTCCTCCACACGGTCACGTGGCCTGGGGAAGAGGGGGCGGAGGAGGAGGAGGAGGTGAGTGGCGCGGCCGTGCGGGGAGGCAAAGGCGGACGGAGCCAGTGCCTCTTGCACGTGGGCGCGCCACCCTCCCTGCTTCCCCGCGCGGCCACGCCACCTTCCCCCCGCCTCCTCCGCCCCCTCTTCTCCTCCTCCCCGCGCGCCCAAGTGCAAGAGGCGCCGGCTCCGTCCGTCTTCGACTCCTCCATGCAGGCGGGTGAGAAGCCTAGGGGCGAGGTGGCGGAGGAGGAGGGTGGTGCGGGCACGCGGGGAGGCGCCTCCTCCGCCCCAGGCAGGCCTCGCTGCCATCCTCTTCCTCCCCGCCTCCCCGAGGAGGAGGAGGAGGAGGGCAGCGAGACCCTGCAGGCCGCAGCAACTCAGCTGCAACCGGGGGGGTCTCGGATTTTGGGCTGCACCCGTGCCAGGAGGGGCCCGGAGCCCCCAAAATCAGGAAATTCACGGGTGCAGCCAGGTTATGGCAACCCTAGGCACAAGCCATTTTCCTAGCATTGTTGTTTTGTGCCTTCAAGCCATTTCTGACTTATAGGAAAGATTGTAAGGCAAACTTACCATCAGGTTTTCTTGGCAAAATTTCAGGGAGGGTTTGCTTTTGATTTCATCTAAGGATGAGAGGGTGTGACTTGCCCAAGTGGACTCTCCAGAGTCATAGTCGTAGCTCAAACCACAGTGGGATACCATTCCACAAATGCAAAGTTGTGGTCATCTAGAGGCCCATGGAAAAAGATACTTAACTTTGCTCATCAAACTGGATGAAACAGCAGCTTTGTTGCTTGATCCGTTTGTTTTGTTTGTACGCTCAATGTAACATAAGCCGATATTGAGTAAGTAAGAAATATATCCCATCCATGTTATTGGAGCTAGCTTTTTCCTAAATGGGTTATTTTGAATGAAACATGAATCTCATAAATGAAACAGTAAGCTGAAAAATCAAATCACACTGTTTGCTCTCTGGGTTTCTACATGAGATTAGACTGTCAGGCCAAACTGATGATTCAAATAATCCCAAATGCTGTTACTTGAGATTTTATTTGTCATATGGAATACTAGTGTTTTTTTTTTTGGGGGGGGGGATGGGAGAAGTTGTCTAGATGCCACAGCCCTGTGATTTCATGAGGATTTACTGTTTAAGTTTCCATGGGGGCTATATTATTTTGGGGACATCACAAAAACATATTTCACTGTGGTCAGTAACCTAGATTTGTTTGGTTTTTAAGTGCCATACATAATCATCAGTTGACATCTGCCCTTTGTCTTCATCACGATACTGGGGAAAAACATATCCCGTTAGCCTCTAGTAGTTGTTCATTAGAAAAAAAGCAGCAGCCCTTTTCACTTCCTCCTCTCTCACTGGAGAGGTTCCTGGCATGAATGCCCAGAGTAGCATCTGGTTGAAATGACACTTCAAAACTCTTGGATGATTCCAGGCTAACTGTTCTAGTACTAACCATCAACAAGTTATTTTGGAGCTATTACCTCTTTCCCACCATAATAGTTTTGGTTTTCTTTTGGGGTACAGTGGTATATGTGTGAAGAGAAAAAGAGATGGAATCCCTTTTTGTGTATAAACATGCCAAGAATTTTGCAGACCATTTGATCCATAGTAAATGCACAGCTCAGGAGACCCAGCCAACCTTACTACAGAGGAGAACCAAAGGGAATGTCCCATGTTACAACTGCAGTGCTTGTAAATATTGTGTGAAAACTACTGAGTTTGTTAACCCTGTGAATAACAGATTGTATACTCTGAATGATTTGTTTACTTGTAATACTAAGGGTGTTGTTTACGCCATTCAATGTCCCTGTGATCTTTTGTATATTGGCATGACCACTCGAAAAATAAAAATGAGGATATCAGAACATAAGAGCTGCATTAGAAATAGAAGAATTACTGCACCTATGGTGCAACATTTTATTCAACGCAAGCACTCGGATACGGATATCAGATTTTGGACTATAGAAAGAATTTCTGGAACTGGGACATATTTGGAGAGAAAACTCCGGCAAAGAGAACTGTTTTGGATTTTCACTCTACAAACACAGAAACCACATGGATTGAATGAGAACTGCAATTGGTTTGAAATTCTGTAATTATCTGGTTATTCCTTTTCACTTATGTTAGTGTTTGTTGTCATAAACATTATTTATTTGGCTGATTGTACTGGTACATTTAGATCAACATAATGGAAGGGGTTATTATTACCTACAGGATCTTACTTGTTATAGAATGGTCTCAGGTGGGGTTCAACAGGTGTATCAGCTTTTGTGATTGGGAAGGGATATAGAGTTCCCACTTGCTAATCTCCATTAGGGCTTGCAATTACAGTATTTTCTGGCGTATAAGACTACTTTTTAACCCAGGAAAATCTTCTCAAAAGTCAGGGGTCATCTTATACGCCGGGTATTGTCTTATAGGGCAGGTGCTGAAACTTCCAAGCCAGACTGGGAGAATCTGCGATTGCCGCATATGGTGGGGGGAGTTAAAAAACGGCCACGGCCGCATCCCCACCATATGCAGCGACCATATGAAAGCAGCAAGGACGGTGCTGTACTAGTACGGTAAAAGAAAATCCACTCACTAGGATTTGTGGAAAGAAATGACTTCACGTGGTCCTGATTACGAGATGTGGGGGTGTCACACCAGGAAGGTGTAAGTGAAGGGCAGAGCAAGCTGCAGGCGTCCAGGATGCCTGAGGTATAGAAAAAGAGCCGTGTTTGCACTACTGCTCTGATAGTCTTGGAGACAGGGAGGGCTGGGCAGGCGGGGAGAGCTGACCAATCCAAGCAGGCTTTGTATACAACAAGTTTTCCTGCTAAGTACCTACATGTCATAAGCATTTGAATTAAAATTACCATATTGAAATCAAATCTTACATTTTTAAAATTTTTATTTGGTGTGCATTGGAAGAGGGGTAGTCTTATATGGCGAGTATATCCCAAACTCTATATTTTAACTGAAAAAGTTGGGGGCCGTCTTATACGCCAAGTCGGCTTATACGCCGGAAAATACGGTACATGTGGGGCATTCTAGTCCTAGGTAAGTATGGATACAATTTGGAGTGCATTTATATAAAAAAAATTTTTTTTTGATTATTACAATATATATCTCATAAGTTGCCTGCATACATACTTTTTCAGACATGATGTAAGGTCTATGAGGACCAACAACTTACCTACAGTGACGGGATGTGCCCACATACCATATGATATACCTTACAAGGCTGCTCTATTAGGCATTTATGTATTATGTTTTTTATCTATATGGTCTTTCTTCATTACTCATATGCTGATGTATGTGACCCATACCTATTTTATTTTCACAGTTTTCTATGACCACTGACGAAGACATTCTAGTCGAAACGCGTTTGGTCTCTGTTTTGTACTTCCTAACTGTAATGGGGATACTGTGTTATCCCTTTTGATTTTGCCTCTGTTGTGTACTCCCCAACTGTATGGACATATTGTATTATCTTTTTTAATTCCATGTTGAGAGGCACAGAGGATTTGGTATTTTGTGTTCTTGATACCTCCGTATGGGATTTGCAGTTCCCTAGCCCAGTACTGACTGGTAAAACTAGCCTTGTGCATGTTAGGGCGTGGCTCACAGGCCAGAACAAGCCTCTTTTTGTGTTTAGGATAGCATATACTCTATGCTTTGTAATTTCTTTTAATCTCTTCTCAGCTTTCCATTGCAACTAGGCTTGCCATTTCACAGCAGTAGGCAGGACTTTCCCGCCTCCTGGGGGGGCGTGCCCGGTCCCACCTCGCCCTCCCCCCATTCCTGGGTGGCTGCCTGACTCAGGGCTCCCAGGGCTGCTGCCTCCCTTTCATACAGTGCTGAGCAGCAGGGCTGGAGCAGCAGCAACGGCTGGAGCTAGCAGGGGGCGGGGTCTGCTGCTCTGCCCTGCCCCTATTGGCCAGGCCTCTCAAGGAACCAGCCCTCTACTTCCTTATTTGGGCATGTTCCAACTCCAAGCAGGGAGGGCTTTGCACTCAGGCAAGCTGCTTTTAGTTCTTCCCCTCTTTCTCTTTCTCTTTCCACTCCTTCTCTTCTTGTTATTCTGTTTTTTTCTTCTCCTTCTCTTCCCCTCCTCTTCCTCCTCTCCTTTTTCTTCCTTTCTTCCCCCTCCTCATCTTTTTTTCTATTTGTTCCTATTCTTCTTCTTTCTCCTCCTTTTCTTCTTTCTCCTTCCCCTTTTTTCTCCTCCTCCCCCCTTCCTCCTCTGCTGTTGCTGTTATTGTTGTTGTTGTGTGCCAAACTCCTTTCTGACTTATGGCAACCCTGCCGCTAGTCCTCTTATTTACCTCCCTCTCTCTAAGCCCCCGTCATCTTCTTCTCAGGGGTCCAGGGCTTCTCAAGGCTTTGCCCCCATTACAAAAGAAAAAAGACTTTGAAGGGATCTGACCCATAAATCCCCCCTAAATTGAGACATACCTGGGGAAAAAGAGGGGGTGAGGGGTTTTGGGGGGGGGTTGGAGGAGGCAAGGAAAAGGAGGAAGGGGGGAATTGCTAAGAAGGCTTGGGAGTGGGAAATGTAGTTTGCAGTGGCAAAAGGGGTGCCTGTGGTCTTTCAAATCCTATGCCTGCTTGGGAGTGGGACTTGTAGTTGTAGAATTGGGCGGGGGGGTATTTGGCCAGAAAGAGAAGTACATTTCTGCCATCTGTCTAGGAATAATGCCAGAATGTCCTCCATTTTGAGCAGACGAAGAAACATGCATTTATATTAACATTTTAAAAAAATTATCAAATTTTTCATGTGTCCTCCATTTTTTAAAAAACGTGTCCTACATTTGAAAATGTGGCCCTACATTTGTCCCGGTTTGGAGGTCCTGACTTATGGCAACCCTAATTGCAACACATTGTTTTAATAAATTTGCTGTGTTTCCCATTTTTCTCCCCCCTAAACCTTTTGTCCATTCACTCTAGTACTAACCATCAACAAGTTATTTTGGAGCTATTACCTCTTTCCCACCATAATAGTTTTGGTTTTCTTTTGGGGTACGGTGGTATATGTGTGAAGAGAAAAAGAGATGGAAGAAGTGATGACAAAACACAGAAGGACTGCAATTAAAAGATCTCATCATCTGGTTGTATGCCTGAGGCCCGATACAGACCACCAAGAAATGGCGGCCTGCTTGCAGCCTTGTTTCCTCTGCAGGGTCAGTGCAGCCCCCAAATGTGCACCGTCACTGTGGAGAAAAAAGAACCCGGAAAAACTGGGTTCTTTTTCCAGAGCCACAATGATGTTGTGAGTGCACCAATGGCGTACTCATGACATAAGCACCGCGCAGCAACGTGCAGACACCATGCAGCGCTTACATAACAATGGTGGCGCCTGTGTACACAGGGTGCCACCATTGTTACACCACTGCGCCGTGCTAGGGTTAGGGACCATGCAGTTGCTGTGTAGTCCCTAACCTTACAATCGGTGCTGGTACAGCGCAAAAGGCCAGTGTATACCATGGCAGAACGTGCCTTCAAGTTGCCCATTTACTTATGGCAATCACATGAATTTCATAGGGGTTTCTTAGGCAAGGGATACTCAGAGGTGGTTTGGGCAGTCTTTTCCGCTAAAATATAGCCTAGAGCACCTGATATTTACCATATGAAACACCAGGGTGTGTGTGTCTGTGTGTTTGGCATTCATTGGCAATCTGCCATTCAAGTACTAACAAGGGCTGACCCTACCTAGAATTCAAGCTCAGAAAGGATCTGGTGCCTTTAGGATATTTAGACAGAATCCCCAATAATATTCTGTAAATGAAGCAAGACAGTAAAAGCCTCACCTGGAAGAACTCTTTGAGAGAGTATGCTGTGTACTAAAACAAAATTGAATATTTTCTGCTTTTTGGCAATCTGGAAAGCCTGCAAAGTATTTAAGTAACTGACAAGAGACTAAAATGTGACACCCATTTTATTGAGCTGACAAATAGATGGTGTTATGACTGTAAGTGTTAAATTATAACATTTAGTAGGCTGGACAGGTATTGTAGATGGCTTGTTTATCACAACTCTTTAAGTACTAATAACTTCTGTAAGGTAGTTTATCTTGCATAGAGCTTTACAATAATTATCTATTTTATTCTTGCAACCACCTTTTAATTTATAGAGTTGTTATCAATTCCTGAGAAAGGTCAATTGGTGATGTGGCTACAACAAACAGCTCACCTGAGGGAATTTGGCTGAAAACAGGTGGCCCTAAAAAGGCGGCATCACACCAGATTGCACCAGATTGGGGCTGTAGCAACTGCATGCCACTGTCCCAATCCGGCCTTTCCTCAGAGGAAAAGGGAGCAGCAGAAAGCTGTTCCTTTTTGTGCCTTTGCTGCAATGGCAACATTCCTAAATGCTGCATTGCCAAAACGCTGCCCACCATTTGTTTGGGTGGGTGGCATGATGCCAGCTCAGGCACAGAGTTGGGGAGTGCCATGTGCGGACGCTGCACTCTCATGCCACCCTGAAGCCGGCTCTTTTTGCCAACAGTAGGTCTACCTCCATGAGCAGAAATGGATAAAATCTAACTGAAATGCCTGAATTGAGACTCAGACGTTGGTTGCTTCTATCAGCACTTTTTATGCTCTCTCTTTTCCCCAAGGAGGAGAGCAAGTTTTGAGACAGAATGCAGGATGTTACACAAATGAGATGGATCTGTGACTACCACTCTCTGGATGCTGAATCTTTCATTTCACTACTGAGTTTGAGTTCAAGTAGTTTAACATGAGTGTAGGACAGTTTAACTAACCAACTAATGGTAAAACTTAAAACAAATACAGGCATGAATAAAAGAATAATTCAAAAGCTTTAAATGTTTCTGCTTACAGTGGGGCCTCAGTATCCACTGGCATTTGGTTTTAGGACCCTCGTGGATACCAAAATCCATGGATGTTCCAGTCCAATGGGATAGTAAATTGGTGTCCCTTATATAAAATGGTAAAATCAAGGTTTGCTTTAAGGAATTTATATATTGTAAAAATGTTTTCAAGCTGTGAATCGTTGAATCTATGGATACAAAATCTGTGGATACAGAGGGCCAACTGTATTTTACTTGGATTTTGCACAATGATGGCTAGTGGCTCCCACATCACTAGGAACATTGAATTCTCTCTTTGTTCAATTTAAGTTCAACATTTTAAATAGCTATTGTAAAGTTAAGTGTAAAACTAGAATGGGATCACCACCAACCAACATGGGAGCTTACAACTGCCACTGATTCTGTGTTGGCGGTAGTTTCCTGGGTGGGTTCTTAAGTGTTCATAATTCCCAAGCTAACAATAAGAATGCTTACATCTATATTTCAAACTTGCTTGCTGTCTGCATTTCACCAAAGGGCAGAGGGTGGGAGAAAAACACACACAATCACAACTATATTTTTATTGTTATTTGCCAGCTTCAGATTATGACAACCCTATGCATGAGAGACTTTAACAGCCTTGCAAATTTAGTTGTGTTTTCCTTGATTGAATCAATCCACCTGTAATTTTCCAAATGTCTTCCAATTTACTGAGCATCATCATCTTTTCCAATAGGCTATGTTATGTCATGATGTATCCAACATTTGATAGCTTTAGTTTAATCATTTTTACTTTTGCCAAAAGTTCAGATTTGAATTGCTTGAAGACCCATTGATTTTTCTTTTTGGTAATCCATGATATTCATAGAACTCTCCTCCAGCACCCTATAACAAATGAGTTGATTTTCTTCTGGTCAGTTTTCTTCACTGTTCAACTTTCACAACCATACACAGAAATTGGGAATACTGCAACACTGATTATAACAACTTTTGTATTTAATAATATACCTATGCACTCGATGGTCTTATCTAACGCCTTCATAACTGTCCTTCCTATCTTTTGATTTCTTGACTAAAGTCTCTATTTTGACAGTTAATAATAATCTTTAAGTATTTCAGTGTCTTCACCATTTACTTTAAAGTTATATGGTCATTATTTATATTATATTATATTATATTATAACCCTACATTTGCGCTCTCTTCCTTAAGTTTCATCAGTAGCTGTTCAAGTTGCTCTTTCCTGCTATTAATTTGGTGTCATCTGCATATCATAGGTTGTAAATCTTCCTTTCCCAATTTTCATGCTTACTTCCTCTGAGCCTGATTCTCTTTTCTGTATAGTACATTTACATATAAATTTTAACGGATATCGTGACAACAGGAAGTGTTTTCTGATCTCTCTGTCAATGGGGAACCATTCTGGCCAGGTTATGGGATAGAAACAGCTTTGGTTGCCTTGGTGAATGACCTACACAGGGAACTGGACAAGGAGAATGTTTCCCTGTTGGTTTTGCTGGACCTCTCAGCGGCTTTCAATACTATTGACCATGGTATCCTTCTGAGTTGCCTCCCTGGGATGAGGCTTGGAGGTATTGTTCTACAGTGGCTCTGCTTTTTCCTGAAGGGCACTCTCAGAAGGTGGTGCTGTGGGATTCCTGTTCAACTCCTTGGCTATTGGCCTGTGGGGTCCTTCAAGGCTCAGTCCTGTCCCCTATGCTTTTTAACATCTGCATGAAACTGCTGGGAGAGGTCATCTAGAGTTTTGGAGTAAAGTGTCAGGTGTATGCTAACGATACCCCGCTCTATCACTCCTTTCCACCTAATTTCAAGGAAGCTGTTTTTGTCCTAAACCTGTGTCTGGCCGCTGTAGTGGACTGGATGAGGACAAACAAATTGAAGCTTAATCCAGATAAGACAGAAGTGTTCCTGGTCAGTTGAAAGATGGATCCAGGAATAGGGATTCAGCCTGTGTTAGATGGGGTTATACCCTCCCTGAAAACTCAGGTTCGTAATTTGGGGGTACTTTTGGATTCAGTGCTAAGTGGTGACCAGGAATGCTTTTGCACAGCTAAAATCTATGTACACCAACTGCACACGTTCCTGGAGAAGTCAGATCTGGCCATGGTAGTACATGCCTTAGTTACATCCCATCTGGATTACTGGAATGCACCCTACGTGGGACTACCTTTGAAAAGTGCTAAGAAACTTCAACTGGCCTAAAGAGCTGTAGCCAGGCTGTTAACTGGAGCTGGCTACAGTGAGCATACAACTTCCTTGTTGCAACAGCTCCAGTCCAATTCCAGACACAATTCAAAGTGCTGGTTTTGACCTATAAAGCTCTATATGGCTTTTTGAAGGACCAGGCTATTTGAAGGGCTATATCTCCCTGTACAAGCCCCTCTCACCCTTCTCACCCTTCTCTCTGTCCCACCACCCTCTCAGGTGTGTTTGGTGGGAACAGGAGTAAGGGCCTTCTCAGTGACTTTTCCCAAGCTTTGGAACTCCCTCCCTAGAGAGGCCATGATGGCTCTATCCCTGCTGTCCTTCCGATGGCAGGTAAAGACATTCTTGTGCCAGTAGGCCTTTGCAAACTGATAAGGGCTGGGAATGTTATCCTAATGAAATTTTAAGGTTTGTATTTTAACATATTCTAACTTTTTAAATTATTTAATTGTTTTTTAAATTTTATATTTATACATTTTAATGTTGTATTGCTTTTAAATTGTATTGTTTTAAATCTGTGCCTCCTTGAGTCAGAATATTGGGAGAAAGGCGGCATATAAGATGATAATAATAATAATAATAATTCTGTTTCTTCATATTTGGTTGTGACAGTGGCCTCTTGTCCAGATTATGCATCAAGACAATCAAATGCTGTGTCACTTCCATTTCTTTCACAGTGAACCATAGTTTTTTTTAAATTATCTGCACAATCAAAGTTTTTCCTGTAAATTATAAAGCACAGACTGATAGCATGTCTATTTTTCCAAAGTTTAGAGGGTTGGAGAAAAACCTCAGCCACAACTGGATTTTACAGTTTCAAAATTCATAGAATCATCCATAATACATTTGTTTGTTCCAGCAGTCCTCATTGTTGTGTACCCTCAAGTTGTTTCTGACTTATGGTGACCTGTAGGTGAACCTTTCACAAGGTTTTCTTGACAAGATTTGCTCAGAGGGGGGTTGACTTTGCTTTCCCCCAGGACTGAGAGTGTGTGACTTGCCCAAGGTCACCCAGTGGTTGGGTTTGCATTTGAAACCTAGTCTCCAGAGTCATAGTCCAATACTCAAATCACTAGACAATGCTGGCTCCCTCCCAACAATCCTAGGTCTAATTTCAAACCTGCATAACCCTTTGTAGACACTTTATCCCTTGAAATCTGTACTGCCTCCTCCACTCTATGTTCAGCTAGCCACCTTGGAGCCTAAACAAGAAGAAAGGCAGGGTACTGGATAGAAAGACAGATAGATAGAGATATTCAGATTTAATAGCTCTCTTATCAAGTGAGCGTTTTGAACCAGTGTGCTCCTTCCTTCTTTTTGTGAAATCTGGCCTGACAAAGAGATCTGAAGATCTTGAGAACTTTGCCACAATTATGTGAATATTTCACTAGTTTTTATAAAAGTTCTATTGCTTGACCATAGATTTTAATGTTAATTATGGTCCAGCATAATTTACTTTATTTGATAAACAGTGTTACCCTCATATTCCTTTGGCCAAGCAAATCTGAAAAGAAACAGCTAATATTTCATCTGAAAATTTGCAGCCAACCAATGAACATTGTTTTGAAGTTGGCATTTCATATGCATAAATGCTGAAGGCAGATAAGATTAGGAAATTTAAACACCCATGTACAGTAAAGGAAAGCTATAATTAATTATTGGAAAATACAAGGCACAACATTAATACAGATTTTGGATTTTTTTTAATGGCCAGCATAGGCACCTTTGCTTTTTGATTTGCTCCTAGCAATGTTATTACTACTGTTTCACATTGCATAAGTAATCCAGTCTGACACTACTTTAACTGCCATGGCTCAACAGTATGGAATTCTGGAAACTGTAATTTGTTGTGACACCCAGAGCTCTCTGACAGAGAAGGCTAAATTTCTCACAAAACTACAGTCCCCAGAATTCTATAGCATTGAGCCAGGTCAGTTAAAGCGATGTCAAACTAGATTATTTCTGCAGTGCAGATGCAGCCTTAGGTTTTGTGTAATGAAGTGTATTGGAATCAAAGTGACAATAGGCATTCCTGGGCCAGTTTTTGCCATTTCATGGAACATGTTCCTATCAGCTGTCTTTCAGTGCTGCAAAGGAAAGATTTTGTTCGAAGGTATTAATGAGGTTTACCTAGCACAATGGCCAATCCTCCCAGTCTCCAGGAAAGGTCATGGTCAGTATTAAAAAATCACTTCTTTTTTAGGGATGCTGACCCAGAAAGTCATTTTCTCTCCTATATTTTTATAATCCCTTCCATCCTATCCTGTGTAGTTTTCTCCTTCACGGATATGGCCACTGCGTTAGAAATATGTGAATGTGGTTTTTAGAACATTACTTTTCTATGAAAATTAGAGACAGAGTGCATCCATGTTGTTGTTGTTGTTGTTGTTGTTGTTGTTGGGCCACACATTTTTCACCATTCAGAAATCCAATTACATGAGATTGCAGAGACAATTTAAAAACGTTATAAATGCTTTGTTTTAGCTTTTGAAAGCTACTTATGAATAGTGACAAAAGAAACCCTGAGCAAATTCACTTGTGACCTGATAGATCTTGAACAAAATCTATTACAGCTTTTCTGTTCATTAGTTAATTATTTGCGAAGCATATGCTATTCCATTTTTAAAGAAGCTATATAAAACTAATGGACATCACTTAGCCAGTGTTAAACACTTTCAAGTTTAATTGATTTTAGTGGAGAAACATCGAGGCCATGCTTAACTCTTGCACTGAGTTCTGTGAGATTGATAAAATGCTTAACTTTAGTTTAATCATACGTAACGCTAAATCTTAGGCTTTATAATGATAACTTTCCTTATGACATTTTCCTTCAAAACCTTATAATAACTTTTACAATGGGAATTATGTGTCTGTGTGCACCCTCAAGTTGGCTGTTGACTTATGGCAAACCGATAAATAGGGTTTTCTTAGGCCAGGATTATTTCTAATGCCAGAAGATGGTTTTGCCATTGCCTTCCTCTACAGCACCTACAGCACAGTTGGTGGTCTCCTATCCAAATACAAACCAGGGTTGACCCTGCTTACCTTCCAAAATCAAAAAGAATCCAGTGACTTCAGGATATTTAGGCCCAAAGGGAACAATACACGTATAATAAAATTTAGGACATTTAAGAAAAATGGAGGACCTTAAATGTACTACATTTTGGGCTAAATTTTATCCTATAATTGTTCTATATTTTGATCTAAATTTTGTCCTACGTTTTGTCACGGTTTTTAGTAGAGAATTATGGCAACCCTATCTCAAAGGTGCTGCAAGCTTTCTATACAGACTAACACAGCTATATCTTTGCATTCTACCACTGAGGTGTATTTGGAAAACTATGTGCATCACTCAGTGTTTTGCATAGGGGATTTCACCTTCTGGAAATTAGTCCATTAGATGATTGATGCATTCAGGGTTGTCATTAAGGTTGTGTGGGAGGTATGAACCTCACCAGGTGACACCCTAAGGGAGTTAACACCACTGCTCCACAAACATCTGTTTTCTGGGAGAATCAGGCTGTGGTGTTCACCTGTATCCCTTTAAAATGCTGAAGATGTGGTGTGAATGAGGCAAGGCTCATGAGGAGAAAGGAGAGGCCCCAGTTTTTTTTTAAAAAAATTAAATCTTGAATTTTAAAATATTTAATTTAAATTTTAAAAATTATTTCAAAAGTTTCTTTCAAAACATTACATCTTATCGAATTTTCACTTTAAGCACATGAAATTATATACATGTACTGTATAGGGTGCCCTTCCCTTATGCAGAATCCATTCTGGATCCCCCTGCATAAGTGAAATTCCACGGATGTTTAAGCCCCATTTAAAACAATGGGGCTTGTGCATGCAACGTGGCATGGCACATGCACCATGGGCACATGCACTATTGTCTTTTATGGTGAGCAGCTTTAATTTGGGCCTTGCTGGATCCTGGCTATTCATCATAATTCAATTGCTGTCCTGTTCAGGCAGAGTTCCTTTCTTACAAAGGCTTAACTATGTTCTTTTATGAGAAGGGGAATGTTCTCTCTCTCTATATATACACACACACACACACACACACACACACACACACACACACACACACACAC
>NC_056524.1:90147003-90181724 GCF_019175285.1 Sceloporus undulatus | reverse complement strand
GTCCAGATGTATATGAGGTGTTTCCACTCATGAGAATATGGAGCAAAGAGAGTGCATGGACACCTTGTTTAAAACTCCTTAGCATAGAGAAAGAAGGTGATGATCTTATTATTGAATTGCAGGCAAACTGTATCAGATGTGTCATTTTAATTTCACATGCATATCTGTTATATAGGGTCCAATTCCCCGCTTGAGCCTAAAACCCCACTGGGTAACCTTGGGCAAGTCACACACTCTCAGCCTCAGAGGATGGCAATGGCAACCCCTCTGAAGAAACTTGCCAAGAAAACCCTTTCATAAGTTCTCCTTTGGGCTGGCAAGAGTCAAAAATGACTTGGAGGCACACAACAACAACAACAACAACAACAACAACTATCTGTTATATACAGATGTGTGCTAGTCAGACATTGACAGACAAATGTTCCTGTTTCCTCCGTCTTCTATATTCTCTTTACTTATATACAGGCAACATTCTAATTTTTAAATTTAAGCTTTATTATTCATTTCAATTTTATTCTGTTTTCTTTGGCATGTAATAATTAATAAACATGTAGAATTATTCTACTCAGTTCCAACTCTATAGCCGCTTACTAGTTACATTATTTTGAGGCATCAGAATAGCAAGTCTGTAAGTTGTTTTATAGGATGGCATATTTAAAGTACAGCTTAGCTCGCAGTAGAGTTGAACTCTGATGATGACTTCCTAGAGGACACTCTTCAAATGTAATATACACATACACTTTTCTTCCTTTATCCCTGTAGTAAATTGCTATTGCTCAAGAATTTTCCTTATCTGGTGAAGGTATTAGATGCTGGTCCCAGGGTTCTTTCACTTAAAGCTTTAGACCCTCAAATGGTGCTACAGGAAGGGCAGGATTCTCAGCTTTGCTAAGTGATTTAGGGGAAAAGCAAACTTTATGGTTTATCAACATTCATTTTAAGAAGCTCAGCATTTTGGTGCTGTCCTCAAGCCTGAACGTCAGATCTGAACATTGGTGGAAAGCCATATTTCTGCAAAGGATATGAGGGTAGGGTCTCTTGGGATTTCTGACAGAGCCATTGCTTTTCTAAAGCTCTCTAAGAGCACATGACCTCTTAAGCATATCTTGTTTCTACCCAGCAGAATAATGAAATATGATTGGTCTCTAAGCACTTATTGCCTGTCTTTTTATCAGTGTCTCTGTCACTGTTATGCTCGCACACTTTTCTTAGCTATTTTTGTGTTTGACTCCTTTCCTGGTGAAGAACCCCAGCTGTTGTCCTTCTGAAAAATACTAACAGCAAGGCTGTCTCTGACTGGCTTAAGGAAGGATATAGAAACATTGGCTACATTTCTGTACCTCTAAAGATCATGGAGAGAGAGCTCCCTGAAGAAGAAATTCAGCAGACCCTCTGTCTTCCCTGGGACACTGCCAAGGTCACAGATGATGAAGAGAAGCAGTTTTGTCAGTGAGTAATAATATATCATTTTGCAAAGTTCTTTCATAATTTCTACACGATCCTTTATGGTATAATCGGTATGAGCTATATGGAAGTACAGGAAATGACATTTGGCCCTTTGACATTTTATGTAACTGCTGATAACTACAAGTAGAGATAATATTCTCATTCTCCTACTGAGCAGATGACTGTATATCTATGCAGGATGCAAATTCTCTTTCTCTTTGTGGATATATATATATATGCACGCACACGCACACACACACACAGTTAACTGTGAAGAAAAGTAAAGTTAAGTAGTATTAATTTTTTGCAGTATCAACACTTGTATAGCAGTGTGATTAAAAAAAATTTTTTTTACTTTATCAATTATAATCACTCACTCTCTCTCTCTCTTCATTATTTATTAGTCTACAAGCAACTTGCAGAAAATATAAAATTGTATTGTAACAGAGCATAAAGGATACTGTCTATACTTTTTAAATATCCAGGATAGATACATGATGGAGCCAGCATGGTGTGATGGTTTGATCATTGGCTCTGGAGAATAGGGTTCAAATCCCATGATGGCCTTGAGCAAGTCATACTCTCTCAGCCTCAGAGGAAGGCAAAGGCAAACCCCCTCTGAACAAATCTTTCCAAGAAAACCTTGGTGATAGGTTTGCCTTATGGATCCCATAAACTGGAAACAACTTGACGGCACACAACAATAATAGATGAATGACATGTAATGCAAAACCGGAGCTGGAAAGTCAGAAAGGTGACAGAGCAATAGTATTTGAATGTCAAGTTTTTCTTATATTTTCTTATATTTTAATTTTGTTTTTAAAAAGATGCAATTCTACTAAAAATAAAAAATAGAAATTGCTGATCCATCATTCAAATGGTTTAAATACTGAATATAGCACTGTATGTATTTGCTCCACACATGCACACACATATCCTGATGTTTGTTTTTTAAATCAAAGCGTCAGACATGAATGGAAGTGTTTTAAATAAAAAGAGCAATTTTAATAGAGGAGGTGTAACAGATTTGCTCCCATTTTACTAAAAGTGCTATTCACAAGAACTGTGGCATTTTTCTTTGTTGCCAGCAAAGTGCAGAGAAATAAGAGAGAGAGAGACTAATTAAATGGCTTGTAGACTGAATTTAAAAAATAAAATAAAATCAATCCTCACCTTTATTTATATAACTTTTCTTATCATCATTGGTATATAGTGGCATCCTAATCAGTGGGCCAACGGATCTTCTCTAGGTTTTATTCCAGACTTTAAAGGAGCTAAAAATGAAATTAAAAATTAAAAAAAATAAAAGTAAAGGTGCTGTCCAAGTGCTAAAATTATTCTGGGGATAGCCAGAACTCCAGATATGTCCTTTAAAGTCTCTTCTCACTGACATGGAAGCCAACACCATCTGCTTCTTATAATTTGTTAATTTTTAAAATCCTATCCCATCCAAGGAACTCGGGGCTAAAGCTTGGAACCCTTCCCCTCCTTTTTTTTTTTTGTTTGTTTTTTACTACATGGTGTAGTCCAAAAAAGTAACATTTTCAAGCTTTGAAAAAGGCAGCATATATGGTTTCCCACAGCTGTATTTTCACAACAAATTCTATTATGGTAGCTTATGAAAGAGTGACTGGCCCAAAGTCACCCATTCTGGGATCTTTGTCACTGATTTAAACCCGACGTCCTCTCCTAAGCCAGTCATTTTTCCAATAACACCATCATCTGCTGAGATGTTATAACACTCACGTCCCGTTCCCCCCCCCCCCATTTAAGACCTTCTGCTGCACTGCTTTCCCTTATCTGTTCTTCTAGAATTGGATTTTAAATGAATGCCACAACCACATCTTCATCCTTAACCTTTCTCCCCACTTGTCAGGCGTTTTTCACAAACCTCCTCAGAAGCCAGGCTTTCTGCAATGCCACCTAAGTTCACACTGCCTTTTGGATGTCATTCTTGTCAGGCAGCAGTTGCATAGAGGGAATAAAAATGGAATTTTTAAAGCTGCTTTGCCACTTGTTCAGCAGTTCCATTGACAAGGAAGACACTAGAAAAGGTAACTCATAAGATCCTCCAGCTCATTTGTCCAGAAAAGGAACTTTTGCAAGCTTGGCTAAAGCATCAGATTCTTTGATAACCAAAGGTACATCTCCATTGGGAGCATTCCTGTTCTCATGCAGTATTTCATTACTGTTGTTGTTGACTGCCCTCGAGTCAACCTATGAATGAGACATCTCCAAGGCCCCCTCTCCTCCTCTGCTCTGCTCTGATCCTGCAGGCTCAGGCCCATGGTCTCCTTGAATCAGTCTAACCACCTCTTTCTACTGCCCTCTACCTTTCCAAGCATCATTGCCTTTTCCAGTGATTCACTTCTCATCATGATATGGCCAAAGTATGTCAGCCTCCCTCTTCCAGGGAGAGTTTGGGCTTGAATCAATTTGTTTGTCTTGGCCATCCACTTTTCTCCAGCACCACATCTCAAATGAGTTGATTTTTCTTCTATCGACTTTCTTCACTCTCCAGCTCTCATATCTGTACGTGGTGATGGGGAATATGACGGTTTGGACAATCCTCACTTTAGTGTTCAGAGATATATCTTTACACGTTAAAATCTTGTCCAGTTCTTGTCTAGTTCTTTCACGCAGCTGTCCTTCCCAATCGTAGTCTTTTCTAATTTCATGACTACAGTTCATTTTTATCAGTATTTGATCCCAGGTATGGGAATTATTAACTATTTAATAGTTAATTAACAATTAACAATTAACTGTCTTTAACTATTTTGATTTTCTCATTATCTAGGATGAATTATTAGAGATCTTTCATTGTTTTCTTGAGGTTCAACATTAAACTTTCTTCCTTGATCTTCTTCAGAAATTGCTGAAGGGGCATCCAGTCCAGTCCCCTCAAATACAATAATACACAATCAAAGTACTCCTGACAGATGGCCATCTGGCCTCTGTTTAAAAACCTCCAAAGAAGGAGACACCACCACACTCCAGGGCAGCATATTCCGTTATCAAACAGCTCTTACTATCAGGAAGTTCTCCCTAATATTTTGGTGGAGTCTGTTTTCCTGTTATTTGAACCCATTGCTCCTGAAGCAGTAGAAAACAAGGTTGCTTCATATTCAATATGACATCTTTTCTAATATTTAAACATGCTTATCATGTCAGCCCTTAATATTCTGTTCCCAGGCTAAACATGCCCAGCTCTCTAAGCCACCTGTCATAGGGCATGGTCTAGAAACCATTTTGGTCCTCTTCCTCTGGACATGCTCCAGCTTGTCAACAACCTTCTTGAATTGTGGTGCCCAGAACTGGACACAATATTCCAGGTGAGATCTGACCAGAGCAGAATAGAGTGGTACTATTGCTTCCTTCGATCTAGACACTACACTCCTACTGATGCAGTCTAGAATTGCATTGACCTTTTTAGCTACCAAATTATGCTGTTGGTTCATGTTCAGGTTTTGGTCTACTAAGAATCGTAGATCTCTTTCACATGTTCCATTTTCAATTAAGTGTCAGTCATCCTATATCTGTGCATTTCATTTTTTTTTCTGTCTAAGTGTAGTACTTTGCATTTCTCCCTGCTGAAATTAATTTTGTAAGTTTTCACCCAGCTTTTGAATTCATTTTGAATTCTGATCCTGTCCTTTGGAGGTATTAGCTACCCCTTCCAATTTGGTGTCATCTGCAAACATGGTAATGCCCTCTATTGCAACATCCAAATAGTTGATAAAGATGTTGAGGTTAAAGATGCTAGATACTGAGCCCAGGACAGAACTCTGTGGGACCCCGATGGTCACTGCTCTCCAGGATGACAAGGAAAAATTGTTGAGCACTCTGTGGGTTCTACCAGTCAACCAAAGACAAATTCATATAACAGTGATATTGTCTAGCCCACATTTTACTAACTTATTTGCAAATCTATCCTGTGTTCATCCCTTGGGACCCATTCTGGGACCCTTAGAAAGACGATTGGAAACTCGGAGAGAGTTATCTAGGGTGATAGGATCCAGGAGTGTTTCTTTTCCCCAGCAGAAGTCTTGTGATTGCTTCTTTCAGAAGCATTAGAGCAAAATCCACTTTCAAAAACCCCCAAACCAAACCAAAAAATATTCACAACCTTAACCACCCAGTTAGCCAGGCCTCCTTTGGCAGTTCTTATGAACCAGGATAGATGTGGATTTAACACATAAGTGATTGATATCACTTCAGAAGCTTCTCCATATCATAATGTCCTTGTTCATTACCCCAGGCATCCCTGTTGGACTGCAATTCATATCAGCTCTGGCCAGCATAACCAGTGGTCAGGGTTCACAGGAGTTGTAGTCCAATAATATCTGCAAGGTCTCATATTCCATATCTTTGTTAAGCAGTGGCAAGTAATTCTAAATATGGCGATGATATCCAAGTTGTGGAATTCCCTTCTATGGAAGATTTAATTGGCTTCCTCCCTATTTAGGCAGTCTTTGTTTTTTTAACTCATTATACCAGATGGAGCTTTTAATGGAAGTGTTGCTTTTATATTTTATTATGTTTCAAATATGATTTTTAAAATTATTCTTAACTTGTACTTTTTAATAGAATTGTGATTTAATTTCTTTTAACTTTTGTATTAGTAGTTTTTAGTTGTACTTTGTTTTACATGGTTTTAAGCTGCCTTAAATCCTGTGCAGGGAGAAAGCTGAGGTATTAATAAAACATAATAAAAATAGAAGGAGGGTCCTAAATTTACAGTGAGAATAAACAGACTTGATTTCCTTTGTCTCCCAGCCATGTGTTGACAATTCTCACCTTTTCTGAAGTCATTCGAGGTTGTATGCCTCAGTTAGAGGATGCTGAATTCAAAATCTATTGTCTTAAGACTGAGTGTGTGTTGTTTATCTATTTAGTATGTATTTAATATAATTGATTTGTAAATTGCCTTTCTCCCAAAATGAGAGTGCTTATCAGCCCAGAGGGAGAACAAAGGGAAATAATTCTTTGTTAGACCATTAAAAAAAAGCTGAGAATAAAGCAGTGGGAGGGGAATCAACATGAGAACTGAATAGGAGAGAGGATGGTTAACCATTTTTCTTGTATTATTATTAGTAAAACCAACCATGTGGTTTTGGATTGCAGTTCCCAGAATCTGCCAACAACCTGGGATCTATAGTCCAAAAAGTAATTTATTCGAAACTCTCATTTTCCTAACATGGCAGACAGCAGCTTGTGACTATTTTCTACAGAACAATGTCCTGTGTCTCTATAACAGCAAGCTGAAAATGTTTCTTCAAATTGAAACTAAACAAAACAGAGCAAAGCAAAACTGGAGAGTGATTGCTTTGTGCATATCTGTAGTCATGTCTAGGCTAGCCCTGAAGGGAAACAGAATATACACTTTTAATTTTCAGCTGACTTGCTTTAATGACCTTTCATTTCTCTTCTATATACTTCACCATTTCTTTTATTAGATATGAAGGCTACAAGTAAGACAACAACAAAACCTGGAGTTTTTCAGGGAAAGGATAGTGGTAAAATACTGATCCAAAGCCCATTAGAGTTCTCTTGTGGCATTTCCCACAATTCTTGACAAGCCCATGTTGTGCGATGCAGCCAGCCTGGAAGTTGCAGTGCACTTAGATTGCTTTCTTCATTTGTCCAGCATACGCTAAAAAGTCCCTTTGAAGACAGTGATTACATTTTTGACCTTTTAGAGCTTGCTCTCAGAGTAAAGATTTTTATCTCATATTACAGATAATTGCTGACTGAATTTAATGCAATCCTCCCAGAGAGCAGGAACTGAAGAGCTAGGGATGTCTGCGATTTAATAGATCATTTATCTTGACTAGGAAGGCAGTGGTGGTAACTTGAGCCCTCTCCCTACCCAAATGCCCCTCACCATTTCCTCCCTACTGGCTGCATCTATTGCTTCATACTTATTTCTCACCAACTTCTCTAGAAGACAGTAATCCTGTTGGTTGGTAGTTAACCTTTTCCCACTGGAGCAGGAACATTTACATTATTTGAATTGTGGATCCCCCATAAGATTCCAACATCTTCTGTTTTCTCTGAATGGGGTCAGTCTATTGACAACCAGGGAATGACAGCTCTGCATTCTCGTTGCTCAAATTTGAATACTTTTTTTGTTTTTGTTTTTACATCTGTGCTGGTTTTAATGCTACAGACTGTCTACATTATAGGTTTAATTCTGTGTGCATTATAAAACAAAATATGTCTCTGTGGGACCATGTTCTCCCATTGTAGTGCTAAAAATTTAATAGCATAACTCCAACATTTCAAAGCTCCCGTTTTTGAAAAGCATCTGGATAAGCATGGCTGGGGTCTGGGATGCATGCGGGTTGCACTCGCCTGGCCACGGCTGTGTATGATAACACTTATGTTTGACTTTTCAATCCCATGTCTTTCCTGGTGGGATTTATGGGTGCGATAATCTCCAAAATCAAATCGCTTCAATGGCTCAATTTGTGACTTTTATACGTTTGAGACCAAGTTGCTGACATCATTCACTTCAAGCAGCAGGCAAGACCCACCCCCTGCCTCCTTTATTTCCTTTTAAAGTTGGCTCCTAGATTTGAAACTCTACTTGAGACATGACTTGAAAGTATCTTGTGAGGACCTGGGGCTCAACTTGAGACATGAAGGTAGAAATATGAGACTTGACTTGAGACTTGAGTAAAAGACTTGAATACATCACTGAGGATTCCTGTCAATATCTGTCAGAATCAATGTGGTGTTGTGGTTTGAGGTTTGGACTAGGATTCCAGGAGACCAGGATTTGACTCCCTGCTCAGCTATGGAAACCCACTGAGTGACCTTGGACAAATCACACTCTCTCAACATAGTTACACAAATAGCACAAAGTAGTTACAGAATCCACATGCTGTATAATGTGAAGAGCAGTGGGTGAGAAAAGTGTGGTTCTGGCACTGAAATTGGGCTTAAAAGTTGTTTCTGCATCTGTTGTTGTTGTTGCTGTTGTGTGCCTTCACGTCTCTAAATTACCCTTTAATATCCAAAAAAGGTGAGTGAATTAGTTCAGTTTTTAAAATAAGCAATGTGGCTGCATTTTCAGAACAAAGTATTAGCCCCTTGGGCTTGTCACAGTTGTCTACCTGGTGCAGAACTCTATACTAATTCATCCATCTCTCTCTCTCATTCTCTTCTTTTGATTTTTGAAATCCTAGCTTGATTTTAATTTTTTTTATTTAGAGTTTTGGTTGTTGTTGTTTTTGGTGTGTGTGTCACTCTTTTTATCAGCAGGTTCCCCCCCCCCCCATAAATATTTCAAATAAGTTATCTGCATCTGTGGTTGTTTGCAGAAGATGTCACCCTCAGTGACAGCTGAATACAGAACAAAGGTGCTGTTGGGTTTGTACTTTGTATTCAGAAAACTTATCAAGCCAGAACTGATTGCCTTCACAAAGGGATTGATATACAACAGCCCTGAACTGTAGAAATGTGTACTTAAATAGTTTTTAATCCCCACCCTTCCTGAGTACATAAAACACTGCATGTATGTTAGAGGATAAGATTTAAAATAATCTAACTTCACATCTGCCTGCTTCTACTTTGAAATCATCATCAGAAGCCCTTTTTCAAACCTAGATTGTTATTTGGAAGATGGCCTTTTCAGTGGTTGTACCCTGACTTTGGAATAGTCTTTCAGAAAGGCTTGCCTACTGGCTATTCTGATTTTTTTCCAGTGTTGGACCAAGCCTGTTTAATTTTCTCATACTTTAGCTATTTAACTTCTGTTGATATATTTTATTTAAATGCTGCATATGTGTGTGTGTATCTATTGTATTCAGCATATTTCAATGTATTCATTGTATTATGACATTTTTAAAACACCAGTGGACTACTAAAGTTCATTTTGTGTTGGTCTACCCTTGAGAATGGCATTGGGAGAATGGGAACCATGTATCATGGAGACTCAGGAGAGATGGAATACCCTCCAACTGCCCACATTTTGGTAGGGATAGTCCTGATTAATCTATGAATTCCACACTGGAGTTTTTTTCTGTAAACTTCCAACAGAGGAAGGTGCCTGTTAACTTACTAGGTCGGAATCCCTTTAACAAATGTTGCTGCAGGTTGCTAAACAGAGAGAATCTACTTCTGCACTTTGGGATAGAGAGAGCTGCAAAGCAGTCTGTTTTCAGTGATACACCACATCCTGTTCCCAGTGCTACAGATTCTGTACCACTGACTAAAGGACCATGGATATAACTGAAAACAAAACAAGGTGGATAAAATAATAGTTTACAGTGACAGTTTTCAAAGGCAGGTATGTGAATCTATCCTAAAATTTGTATTGTGCAAAATTGAGATTTTAAATTACAGTGGACCTCTGGTATTCACTGGGTTATGGTTTCAATCAGTGGATGCTCAAGCCACAGTAAATACAGTGGTGCAGCAGCTGCATCTCTTATATAAAATCACAAAGTCAAGAGTTTATTTTGGAATACACACACACACACACAGAGAGGGGGGGAGGGAGAGGGAGAGTAATATTTTCAAGTGCTGAGTGGTTGATTCTATGGAGAACCATCTACATCTGAAAAGCTATACAGCATCTCTGTTGGTCCAAGGCCCTCATGACAGCTCTGCCTAGCAGTACAGTGCAAAACCTAACCATTCCAGAAAAGGCAGACTTCTTTGTTGTGTGCCCCTTCTCCCTGCCCAGGTATCTTGGATGTCAGCAGCTAGCCCTACCAGTCTCTCTTTAGTTGGTGGGAGGGGATCAGTGTAGCTTTAAGTCTTCTCATGATCTGCATTAATATGGTCCTCCATATTAATATGGTCTTCCATATGGTTGTTGGACTGCAACTCCCAGCAGTCCTCACCAGTTCCGATGTTGCTGAGAGCTGCTAGGAGCTGCAATCCAACAGCACTTGGAGAACTGTACAATTCCCTTCCATATGCTCCCCTCATTCAGGTGCACTGATATTTAAGTTTATCGCACAGCATTCTGGCAATGTTCTGGGTACTAAATGAGAACGGAACAGCACACACTTTATCATATGCCCGGGTTTCCATCCAGATCCCATTTGGTGCTCAAAGTGTGTTCTGATTGGCTAGGACAATTTCCTGCCCTCCCGTCCTAGAATGTCTACAATCTCTACTGTTCCTTGACGGGAGGGTGCCACAAGTAGTGTTAAAATTTAATTATATTTTTATTCATGTAATACTTTTTTTCCAGAGAAAAAGATTGATCAGGATATAAACATCTCCATAGCATGTTTTTGGATGGAAAAATTTCCCCCCACGTACACTGAGCACCTAATAGATAAGAGAGAAGCCAGGAAAAGGGAGCAACTCTCAGGGCAAGGAGGTTTGTGTGTGTGTGTGACAGGGAGGGATGCTTCTGTTTGTATGTACGCATGTGCGCACATGTGTGTCAGGCAGACAGGCAGGCAGGCAGGGATGTCTCTGCCTGTGTGAATTTCCCTGCAGCCTTTCTGAGTCACAGCCCTTCTCTCCCTCTGACTTCGGTGCCTTGGACCAGCCCCCTCCAAAAGCAGAGTGGGCAAGGTTCCCCCAAAAAACAGAGGTGTCCCCTGGCCGGCTCTCTTCCTCCTCCTCTTTTTCCTCCTCGGCAGCCATGAATCCTTCCCTTTGGCTCCATCTTGCCTTTCTCTCCCTGCCTGTCTTCTTTTATGGACAGCTCCAGTGAGCCAGGTTGTGTGTGTGTGTGTCAGACCCATGAAGTGATAAGATTATAGAGTGATGACATCACTTACTTCCATGGGACTAAAATCTTTGCTAGAACAGTATACATGTGCAAAAGAAAAAAGAAAAAAAGAACTGCTTGGGAACGACCTCGGTTACAGTAATGGAAACACAATATATACAGTGCTATAAAATGTGTTCTCATATCATTACCATTACGTTACAAAATACAGAATGCAGTAACACGCATTCCCATATCGTTTCTCCATGGAACATTACAGGGACTCTATGGGAATGTTACAGGTACTGGTGCGATAAACTTATATGTGTCAAACGGTTTCAGATTATGAGCTTCTCTTCTACTTGTGTAGGGGATTCAGCTATGCACATTGGTGCATGAGTTTTCCTGTGAGGATTACAGTGGAAATGTGAGAGCAGAAGTGTGATACACACACACGTGTGTGCACACACAGAGACATTAGCTAGTGCTTCTCATGTCACCTAAGGCCACTCTCAGAGGCTCCCGTTTCTTTTCTTTCAACGTTCTCTCTCTGATTTATTTCTTGACATATTTTCTTCCGACATATTCTTCAAAGCACACTGTATTTATGGGTGTGCTTTTGAAAGTAACTGGCTCAATGTTGAAATGAACTGCTTTAGCAGTACACCCCCACAGTTTTTGAAAACTGAGGTTTAGTTTCATTGGTGATGTTATGTAAGTCTTATTTCCATGCTGAATGTACAAAACATGCTTTTTAAAAAGATATGTCTCTTTAACCAAAGACCAAAGACCTCCTCATGTTTTGTATTAACATGGCCAAAGTACATCCCCATGCAACTGCTGTTGCTAAGGAAAGTAATATTTTAAAATGTATTTTCTACCAACTTTAATTGGAGCTTTTGAATGCTCTCAGGTATGTATTTTAAAGATTAAAGAAGTCTGTTTGATGTGTTCACAAAGAAAGTTATACTAAATTAACTTGAGCATTGTTCTTATAAAAACATCTCTGTGTTCCTCTCTACCATAATTTATCATTAATGGTTTATATAATCTGTATATACCTGTCTGATGTTTGCATCATAATGTTGTGCACTCCAAACAAGTAAGAAAATGAAAAAGAAGAAGGCTCTTTTGCTGCATGACTCTACCAGATGAACATCATACTTCTATCATCTTTAGCCATTGACCACACTGGCTGTGTGCCATAAATTCCCCAGTTTTGCTTTAATGTCTCTCCTCCATAGCACCAATATTCTGTATAGCTCAGCACACCTTTTGACTCTTAGCCACACTGAGGTATTCCGTTGCCAACACTATATTTCATGTGACTTTTCTTAAATGGTGACCATAGGTCTTCCAGATGTTGATGGATTACTACTACCTAGTTCTGATGGGAAAAGGAGTTCAACAATATCTGAAGGCTCACACCCTGTTTCTGAGCAATGAACTTGGAGAGTGGACACCATTCTGTATTTTCTTAAAATTTGAGATGCATGTGTGTATATTACATGCACACATGTAATATATAGAGAGAGACAGAAGTTGTCTACAATCCACAAAGTGGATTATTATTAATCTATATTTGTATGAATAAATATGAGAGCTTCTGGTAGCCAACTGTTGAAAACATTAGGCTGCATCCATTTTGCATCTGGTCTCCACTAATAGAAGAAGGCGGTGATTTTGATATTTCCCCCTGATTCTGAAGTAGTGTTTACCACTTGCTGAGCTTCTCAGACCTCTGAAACCTTCTAGAGCAGATTTTAAAAGGCACAGAGGGTAGAGAGAATTAACAAAATTGCCATTCTACTTCCATTAGCAGAGGGTTCTATTGGATCACAAACCCTTCTGGGAACAGGATGGCAATTCTGGATGCTGTTCACTGGTATGCTCCATATTGCATTATATGTGCCTAGCTAGACACCAAGATATCAGCTGTTTGCTTTAAAATTTTAATAACCAACATATATCTTTCTTTGGGAATACCAGCTGTTCATTTGAGGGGACCTGGATATACAAGGGTTTTATAGTTTTAGTAGCTGCCCAGCTACAATATTAGTTACATGATTGCATTCTACTGTGATATATGTCTTTTTTAATGCTTTGAATTTAGCAGTAATGTTTGTTTGGTGCATCATTTATTTATTATTTAAATCATTTATATGCAGCCATTCATCTTATCAGGATTTCAAGGTGGTGGTTTTCTAATATTTAAATAGATAACACATTCCATAAGAAAACCCCAGCTCTTATTCCATGACAGCTACATTTACACCAGAGGCTTTAATTAAAGCCTTCAGGAAAGTCTTAAGCATGAGCTAGTTCCACGGTTGATAGCCAACTTATCAAGGGAAGTAATAGTGCCACTCTATTCTGCTCTGGTCAAGTGCCACCTGGAATATTGTGTCCAGTTCTGGGCACCACAATTCAAAAAGGACATTGAGAAACTGGAGCGTGTCCAAAAGAGGGTGACTAAAATGGTGAAGGGCCTTGAAACCATGCCCTATGAGGAACGACTTAGGGAGCTGGGGATGTTTAGCCTGGAGAAGAGAAGGTTAAGGGGTGATATGATAGCCCTGTTTAAATACTTGAAGGGATGTCATATTGAGGAGGGAGCAAGCTTGTTTTCTGCTGCTCCAGAAAACAGAACCTGGCGCAATGGATGCAAGCTACACGAAAAGAGATTCCATCTCACCATTAGGAGGAATTTCCTGACAGTAAGGGCTGTTCGACAGTGGAACACACTTCCTCAGAGTGTAGTGGAGTCTCCTTCCTTAGAGGGATGCTTTGATTTAGAATTCCTGCATGGCAGGGGGTTGGACTGGATGGCCCTTGCAGTCTCTTCCAACTCTATGATTCTGTGATTCTAGTGGTTTGAGCATTGGACTATGACTCTGGAGACCAGCATTCAAATCCCAAATCAGTCATGGAAACTCACTGAGTGACTTTGGACAGGTCACACTCCCTTAGCCTCAGAGGAAGGCAAAGGTAAATCCCCTCTGAACAAAATTTGCCAATAAATCCTGTGATAGGTTGGAAACAACTTGAAGGCACACAATAACAAAACAATGTACATGACTGGCTCTGCCTACATCAGTGGTTGGCAACTGTGGCCTTCTGGATACTGTTGGACTGAAATTCCAGTGATTCTTCACTGCTTGTTATACTGGATACAGCCAAAAACACATGGAGGCTTAGCTTCCCAGCCTTGATCTTTAATATGTTGGTTTAATCATTTTTTAGTTATAATGTATATCCCACTTTTCCTACAGCAAGCTCAGAAGAAGCATAGCTCTCCTGCTGCCTGCTTTCTTGATAGAAGATTCCTGTGAGATGGGTCAGTTGAGACTTAGTGAATATCATATGCGGATAGCAAAGTGGAATTTCAACAGCATAAAAACACCCTTAGCTGGTACTTATTTTACGATGTCCTGCTTGTCCTGCTGCTATTTTGCATTCCATCTGTTCCTGGAGTGCTCCTTTACAATGACCAGGAAAACCCATCAATGTCTCCCAATCATGATTCTTTTCCATTATTGATTTCTGGGTGACAAATACCTCCCACTGCAGTTCTGTCTCTCAAGCAGTCTCATGGTATGAAGGAGTATGATTCTGCCCCCCCCCAATTCCTAAGCAAGCTATTTTTCCTTTCTTTTCCTTTTTTTTTAAACTGCATTGCCATAATTGTGTGTCTGGATCTGGTCCAGAGCTTGGAAAAGTTAGTTTGTGGACTACAGTGCCACTAGTCAGCAGAGATTACAGTACACTTGATGTTTCCATGTATGATTGGTCCTGCAGCAAGTGTATTCCAATGAGTTATATTATGAAAGACGGGAAACATGTAATGTGTACATAAAGAACATAAACAGACATGGACAGCATCCAGACTTTGTAACGTCTCTAATTTCAGTTTGTCAACTTGCTCTAGAATCATTTCTCTCACTTTTATTTCATGTAAATCTCTTTATACCTATTGAGAAAAAAGGTGGTTCAGGGATGGGCAGCTGTATGATTTCTTTGGCTATAACAGCCAACATGCAAAACTTTCCATCAGCACTCCTTTTGCTCCTTTAATATTTGGCCTATAGCACAGAACAGATTCACTGTTGCACTAATATGGAAGCTGCCAACAACCGTTCTTACCAAATGATGGTAATTATTGAGATTATGTTGAGGAGGGTGGGGGGTCCTCTCTATTAATTGTCTTCATAACTAACTTCATTTTAATTTGATTGTCCTGAAAAGGGTTCTATAGGCGTATATCAGAACTTATCTTCTTCTGAAAGCTGGGTCTGAGCCTCTTATATGCATTCAGTTTTCTTTGCACTTGAGTTGATGGTGTGACTTGCCAAGAGCCATTTCAATAAATACAAAACTAGCATAATTATAGACTATTTTATTCAATTGTAAGTAATCAGAGAAAATATTTGAAGCCTTATTTCTCAGTCTATAAGCCAGTCTCCCACTGACACACAGATCTATCTGAAATACACATCTTGTCTGCATTTCTTTCATCTCTTTGTGATGCATAAAATTGCAGAAGGGGAAAGGCAGAAAATTATGTACTTGAAGGAAAAAAGAGAATCAGGTTACTATTAAGAGATGAATACTCATTCAATGATAATCCTTCTTTGCCTTTTTAAAGACAATTTATGTGCTACATTATTATATTTCTCCCATAGCAAAAAAGCCCAAGAACTTTAGCTAGACTATCATGCTAGTATTGTTGTATTCTCAGCTGCCTAATTCTTAGAACTAGTAGTTTTCCTTGGAAAACCCGAATCAGTGATAGATAAACCGATTTTTAAAGGGTGCACATATTTAGAGCTTTTTCTTGCGACTCCTGAGTCCGATTTGGGGCAAATGAATGGGAATGACAAGGATGTCTGATTCGGGAACATGGGGATGGGAGGAGCAGTGCTCAAGGGGCTGGCCTGGGGGTGTCACCCACTTGTTCTCTTTCCTGCATTACCAGCGCCGTTTTCTCCCATTCACATAGTCTTTCCCCCGGTGGAGTGGGAAGCAGGGTAAGGCAATCGCTCTACATTGACCTCCAAATGCAGTAAACACATTACGCCCCCTGCAACCTCCCCCCTGCTCCACATTCATAGACTGACGTGTGAAAAGACCCATTGAACACCATTTTTAACTAGTATTTTTTTATTTTTTATTTTTTTGCCTCTGCCTGAGCTCCTGAGCAACAGAACGGCTTTGCATTACATGCCTGCTTGATTGCTCCCCAGACAGCCCAGGGAGCAATGGGGGAGGCAAAGGGATTTGGGAGGAATAGAGGCTCCTTCTCTCTTTCCCAGAGGAACTATGGGAAAACACAGAAGAGCCTGGGATGCAAAGGGATTTGATGGGAATAGAGGCTCCCTTCTCCCTTTCTTGGAGGGGAAAAGTGCCTAAGCGACTGATTGGCTGTGACATCAAGCGCTTAGGCGCTTGATTGACAGGTGCTTTAAAAAAGAGGTTCCAGAAGGGCAATGGGGACGGGGAGCAAAATAACCCGCTTGAAATTACCACGGGGAAAATACCAAAGGGAACGAAAACAGGGCTAAAAAAACTGGGACTGTTTGCACCCGTTTTTAATGGGAATGATGGGTCAGATTCGATTACGATTCGGAAAAAAAATCCAAGTCAGAATCGCAGCGATATACGTCACGTTATATGCCCAGTGGGAATGGCCCCGTAGTCAAAAATATATGGGGAGTCAAAGTTTTCCTACCCTGGTTCTCTACATTTTGGGTAGCAGAAAGCATGACAAAAATAATAGCCTGAATATAAATATGTCAACAATCACTACACATGTTGTCTGCCAAGGAATGTGAAAAGCAATGTAGCAGTCAAGCACGTTGTAGTTTCAATACATACCTGGGGGGCAGCCTTCAGCTTAGTGATTCACAAATTGTGCAGGCCTAATGTAATATTTTTACAGAGTGGAGTGGCAGGGAAATCATGAGGATCAGGCACAGCTTTGGAGGATTTCCAGATGGCACTGTATTTCAGTCTCACCAGGTTGTAGGTAGAAACTTCATCTTGGCTTTTCCTGCCTTCCTTCCACTGGGATTGTGTTTTTCATGCTAGAAAAAGAGACAGAAATACCTCTGATGAAACACTGTAGTGACAATTATTAAAAAGAAAAGAAAATGAACATTTTTCATCTAGCTGGAAATTTTTTTCTTCCATGACTGTGGTATAATAATTTTGTGAGATAGCTGCCTTGTACTCAAGCAAGCCATTGGTGCATGAAGCCCAACTATGGCTGGCAGTAACTCTTCAGGGTTTGAGGGAGATGATTTCCTATCTCTATCTCCTGGTATTTTCTGGTGATATCCCATCCAAGTACCCACATTGCTTAGCTTCTGAAATGAGATAAGATTTGGGGCGAAATGTGATGGTGGCACATAAGTGCTTTATACACATGTGTGTCCCTTTGTGGTGATTGCGTAAGGGAGTGTTTCTGATTTTCTAGTGCAATGCCACATCCAACAAGCTTGTAGCAAAGGGCAGGTGCCCTTCAGCCATTTAGTGGTTGTAGAGGCTACAGGGCATCCAAGAACCATCCAGCTATAGCCAGAAATAAAGAGCAGCTGTCTCCCTCCCAGGCCTCCAGTGTACTGCAGAAAAGCAGTGGGATAGTACCCAGGTACCCTGTACCAGTGTATGGTAGAGGAGAATGTCCTTGTTTTTCCAAACAGGCTTGTCCACACAGAAACTTAGTAACTGGGGAAAATAGCACAAGGCAGAGCACAATAGTGACTCAGCTTAATAATGAACAGAATTACTAATGGATAAATCCTGTTTATCACAGCGAGGGGCCAGCAGCTGACTGGTCATTTGTCAAAATCCTCTGGACATTTAAGACAAATGGTTTAATTTAAATCACCGTTCATTCTTTTGATTCTTATTAGATTCAAGGTCAAGAAAAACACTGTCATTCTGAATCAGGCAAAAGCAATTTTATTTATGTCCCACTTTACCTGAAAGTTCAAGGTGGCTTACAAACACAATGAAATACAAGACTCATTGTTTGACTGACTGACCAATTAGTTTTCAAAAATACCATCAAGGCAGAAGTGTCTTGGTGAGATAAATTTCTCTGGGCAGGGAATTCCAAACTTTGGATGTCACCACTAGAAATAAACCTGGCATTTTTAATACAAAACAGATTTATAACAAGCCCTTTGTACATGTGTGATCATGTTAAAAAGCATGAAAAATGAAAACAAAAGTCCGGGAATGACAGGAATTGCAGCAACAGCTGGAGATTCATATGTCCAATATCCCTCCTCAATTTCTGTTAGAGCTGCTTTTACTTTCATGATTTTACACTCTTTTACAAGTAAGAAGGTAGAGTTCATGGTTTCATACAATAATGCTCAACTTATAAGTACACAGTGTTGTGTATAATAGATATGTCTGATGGGTGACAGTCCAGTTATAAAGTCTTGTTGCACTTGGTTTCTGGAATGTTCTGAGAGATTTATCTGCTTATGGTTCTGGATGCTCTGAAAATTACTTGACTGAATTCAAAATATGGCTTTAGGCGTTGAAAAAGAAGCTTCTATGAAATGATCATTACCTCGATTTTGTCTTCTGACAATCCAAGGAACTGAGGTTTTGTGATGTGATAAGCATGCAGATGTCATAAGACTCACACCAAATGTAAGATAGCACACTAGAGTGCATATTTGTTGGATTGTGTAGTCATGATAATGGAGTTGCTATGTAAAAAGTGTTCTCTGACGTAGCAGGGAGAGCCATTTGTGAGTTGCAACAAGGCAGAGGGAGGCAGAGTAATGGAACTTTCCTCTTCACAGAAGCCTGTGCAGTTTTCCAGGATCTCAAAAAGGGAGGTAAAACCTGTCAATCAGGGTCAACCCCTTGGCTGCTTTATGTGAATGAATGAGCCAAAGTAGAGGCTTAACTCTGATCTGTACCTTGGCTAGAAACGGGCTCCACGCATCAATCAATCAGCATAGAGCTTTTTGTTCCTATCTTCCCTTTGTTTCCTGTTCATGGCTTTATGGTTTTGTTTGTGTATGTGTACACCTTTATAGTAGATTTAGTTTTCATCACAACTTGGGAGCCCTGAGTTCATGGTTGCCAAGTCACTTATACACTGAGGAAGTGCCGAGGTAACTTTCCATCCTGCTAACATTTCTAGCAGATATTTTGTTTATCTTTTCAGGCCTGGCATAAAGTTGGCCATCTACAGACTTCTTTCATGTAAACAATTCAACCCCTATTCCTTGTTATCAGAAAGCCCTGAACACTTACATATCAGGGAGCATGAAGATACAGTGGGTGCAACCTTCACTGTGTCAGCTTGTTTTTCTGAAGGAAAGTCTCTGAAACTATGGCACAGAATTCTAAAGGGATGCAAGCATTTTTCTAAGTTAGCCCAAGCAAAGCCATATTAGTTTCCCCTTTGTAGGCCAAACAAAGCCATATTAGTATCCCCTTCAGCCCCATTACACAGGTCTGCAATGGAAAAACTTTCAATATTGAAGATATTTTAAATGTATTTTGGGTACTGAATTCAGAAAACATAATTTAAAAAATCATACCATACAGTTCTTTCACAAATTTGATATTTTCATAATGCTAGATTATTCTGGGCCTTGTGTCATATGCTACAAACCTAATTCCACTCAGTTGCTGTCACTGGATGATGATAGATTGTGGGAATAAGTAGCCAACCATAGGTGTCCTAAAAGACCAAAGAGGGCATGGCCCCATTTGCTACTTCCTCCTACGTTTTGCCCCTCAAAAAATCACCAGGTAATTTTGAGAATAAAATTTATTCCATGGCAGAACATATGTTTCTCAGAAGTTATAATTAACAACTGGTATCTTTCATAAATATGGATGCTAAATTTTCACTAATAGTTCAGTACTTAAGATGGAGAAAAATAGGTTATTTCACATGCCAGATTGATTAACCACAAATCTGGCACATAGCACAATCAACATCTATAATGTTTCTCATTTCACTAATGGCTGCTTCCCTGCTGATGTATTTTCAATTAGTGACAAAGAAACATCTGATCCAGTATTCTACTGGTTTGGCTTTTGTCCCAATTGGGTAAGAGGGTTGCAACATTTCCACATAGTTATCATATCGTAGCAGTACATGAGCCATAAAATTTTCCTTCTCCATCTCTGATGAGCAAACTGTCTTGTGGGAAAACTCGACAATGTATCTATTAATACATTCACTCCTTTAGAGCGATAGGCAATTTATTTTAATGGGACACTCAGACACATACTTAAATTTCTACCATTGAAATGTGTGGGATACAAATGTGCTTGACTGTGTTTGGATGATGCACTGAGATCTGCACTATCATTCAAAGAACAATGAAAGCAGCCTTCATCAGTTCTTCAGAATTCAGTCTAAGAAAAAGGTGGCCAACTGTGGTCGGAACAAGAGCCATTTTCATTTTCTCACACCAGCCATGGGTCTCATTGCTCATTTTTTCCTGCAAGAAATTGCCCTAATATCACAACCAGATGATACTTCTAGTTGCACCTTTCAGTGGTTGAAGAGGGTGTTTTGAATAAACCAGCTGCTCTTTCAAGTGTGGCAACTGAGCTTTTTGTGTTATTTGTGGAAGATGGGTTAGCTTTCTCTTTGGAAAAAAACTGGGCGAACAGTGTATCTGTAGTGGGCTACCAAAAATGGTGGGACTTCGTGAACTCACAACCCATACCTTCCTCACTCCTGGCCTATGAAAAGAGAATGCTAATTTTGATCCAAAATATATTCATCACAAAGACAAGTGAAAAGGAAGAAGAAAAGACAGAGTCCACAGACAATATTTTAATCTCTGGCTCTTAGTGTTTTTTTTTGGGGGGGGGGGTTACTTCAGTAACTGGGTGTAATTTTATATTTCATCTATAATAGAATACTGATTATTATTTAATTAAAACAGAAGTGATCTCAATTATCCTGTAAAGTGAGCACTTAAGGGGAAAAAATCTTACTCCTTGAAGTATTATTAATCTAATACAGTAACATTTTAAAGCATATCTGCACACCCAATATTAGGTTATCACATAGAGTGGTAAAGATTGTTATTTTTACAGGTGTTCATAAATAATAATAATAACAACTTTTATTTATATCTCGCTTACTCTGGTTAGAATCGAGGCGGCTTAAAGTAAAAACAATCTGATACATAATAAAACAACAGTACATACTCAATAACTCCAAATTCTAACCCTCTCGCACCTAAAATAACAATTAAATCATGTATACATTAAAATACATCAAAATCAACAAAATGGAGGATCAGGTGTGGACTAGTCAGTGAGATGGATTGGATGATGGTCGATGATTGATTTAGTTCAGTGAGTGGCTGATATGCTATTCCGGAAAGGCCCAGGTAAATCAAAAAAGCCAGGGTAAATCATCAAAGTCAATTTAAATGTCCCATGGTATCTCATAAGTATGTTGAAACTGGCTGACTTACTATGTAGTATTACAACTTTCTATTTATACAAAATTAACACACAACTTTTGAGAGAAGCTCAGTAACAGATTTAATTTCAAAAAAATTCATTATTCCAATGAGTTTAGGAGGGTAAGATCCTACTGGTAGGTTTTACAGCTGTGTGTTATGTCAAAACATATATTCATCTTTATGCCGGTGTATTATTATTTACCGCTGGTTAAGTATACTTCCTGCTGCTATAGCTGCTCTGTGAAATGTACATCTGTGATGCTGTTTTCTCCCTACAGTGGACTACCATATGTCATCTCAGAGTCTGGTGGCAATGTTCTCAAGTCAATGGGCCATGAAATGACAAAACTCCACAGAGAGCCATTATTCAAAAATAGTAAATCACAATTGCTGTTTGTATTACTTAAAGATATAAGGGGAGAGGAGAGATGGAAGTTGTTTGCTTAAAAATTCAGTGCATTTTTCGCTAAGGGTACCTGTACAACTGTAGCATATTATGTGGATTTCAAGGAACAGTAGTTTTTAAATGTTCTGTCTCCAGGAAACCTCTTTCTTACAACGAGATCTTTCAGAGAATCACAATGCATGCAGTAGAGAGTGAATGGAGAACATCTTTCACACCAAGGACCAAATGCAATTTTAGAGAAGTTCTTTGGGGTTCAAATTCTAGTGGTGGGCTGTGGCTCAAGGCAAAAGGATGGGACTCAAAACACCAGCACACTTATGCTTAACTTGAAACTCTTGCCACCAGTGATTAAGGGTCCAAACTTCCAACTTTCCCAATTTGGCAGGGACAGTCCTGATTAATTCCAATATTTAAGCAGCACATAATACAACACATACTATTTCCCCATAACAATAATAAAATACTTTTTAATCATTACAACCATCAGAGATGGGCGTCTTGGGGTGCTCTGTATGATATTCCGTATCAGTGGGTGACCAAATGAGTTACTCCAGGAAGGTCTAAGTGCAAAAGCAGCTTGCACTCAATTGAGCAAGAGGAGAAGGGCCAGAATCTTGACTTTCTCAGGAGGCTCAGGCAAAAACAAACTGTTGCAACCTATCTTCAAGCTTGAGCTCATCTGGTACACAAAGCACCCCCCTTCCTGTGATCTCCACCTCCTTTCTCAGCTGAGTGGGAAGGAAAGGAGCACTGGCAAAGAGAGAGTAGGTCCCATTGGAGCAAGTGTCTCTTGTCTTCCCCTTTCATGAGGTGTGGGACTTGGAGAAGAGCTGGGGCCATAGTCAGAGCCTTGGTGAGTTGGTCAGGGACGTTAGGCAGTCTGGATCAGATTCATGGGTCAGAGCTTCCCTACCGTTGATTTATGGGACCCAAAAACTATAAACCCTTTCAGTGCAACTGGACTGAATAATCTGCTAGTAACTGCTAATCTGAGACACAGTTATCTGAGAAATTATATTGTCCAAGCCCCATGGAAATGAGTCAGATGGGCAAAAAAGCAAGGTAGTTCTATTTATTTTGGCTACATACCTATCTATTCACACACACACACACACACACATATATATCCTGGCCCATTTTGTTTGTCATATATTGCCACATATTCAGAACTCATTATGTGCAGTCACTGACAGTATTTGCCTACAGACACTAGGAGAAGGAGACAGCTATCTAGTCAACAGCCTGTCCACATTAGTAGACTTACCACATTAAACACATGTTCCTCAAATTCAGTATGGTTCACTTGCAATGTACTATCCACATTATATGAGCTAAGAAAACAATCCATCTTGATTTTTACCTTTGACAGAACTGGATGAAAGAAGTGAGAAGGAGAATGGCTAGAAGAAAGGAGTGAGAGATGAAATTAAAGAGCTGTAGCTGGAAGAAACTCAAAGATTTAAATACAGATTGAATTTCCCTTATGCAGAATCTCGAAAATCCAAAATATTCCAAAAAACAAAACTTTTTTCATGGGTTTCATTTGCTTTCTGATGGTTTAGTGTACACAAACTTTATTCCATGCACAAAATTATTTAAAGGATTGTATAAAATTTCCTTCAGGCTTGAAAACAAGGAATTTTAGGCCTGTTCTGTATAGTGTGCGACACATGACACAATTGTGTAATCTTTTTAATGTTGATACTGCTGTGTATTTTTTTTTCCAGAATTTGATATGAGTTAATGAATATTCTTTTACTAGTCAGATGGTTGGTCCCAATAACACTATTGCTACAAGGTAATGAAGACTGGAAAGAAGCAGTACATTTTTTTTTAAAAAAAGAAGAAGAATAGTTTCTTCATATTTTCATAAGGTATATTTGAAACATAAATGAATCTTGCATTTAGACTTGGGTGCCATCTCCATGATATCTCATTGTGTACATATGGTATATCCAAATACAGGTACAGTATTCTGAAATTTAAAAAACCCAAAACCAAAAGAAAAGAACAATCCAATCGACAAAACAGTCCTGTTCCCAAACATTTTCAATAAGGGGGACTCAACCGGTATTAGTAAACTGTCTTGTCTGCTGTGAATATTGTATATAATATTTGGTGAAATGGTTGATTATCTATCCTAGCAATTATAAGACCTAGGCTGTTTTAGGAATGGAAAATATATTCATTGGATTCACACATACCCCAGGATGAAGTGCACATTCAATCGCTTGCAATACATTTTAAACTAAAAATGCACACAAAACATGAATATGGGGAATTAGAATATGGCAACCTGGGGGGACAGGGATGGGAAGAGAGCTTTGGTGTCTGATAAGTGGGAAGAAAAGGTAATGCTGATTGAACACTAGGCAGAGGGCAAGAAGGACCAAGGGGTAAGACTGTGTGAGGAAAGCAAAGAGCAGTAAGAAGAAAGGAAAAGACCTAGGCTTTTCTAACCCATTGGAAGTTTGTACTGGGATGGAGGAAAAGATCAGCAAGAAAGATTTTTTTAAAAGTAAGGGAGAGAAAAGAAATAGGACTGAGCTGGAGGTGGGATACTGGTGTGTGAAACCAAGCAAATGCTGGTGGAAAATAACAGAAGACATTCACATAGAGTAACATGAAGGAGTTAAAGATTCAGGAAACAAGCATCTGGTACATAAGTTTCCAAAGCTCATTTACAGATTGAAACAAACTGCAAATGTATGGACCAAGAAACTAAACTAGATGTTCATTAAGGATAACCATACAAGAAAAGGAATACAACCAAGCAAGTGAACCTATATCCTGAAGTATGATTTTATCCTGTGCTACAAAGACAAAGAAGAGATAAATGAGATCATAAGTCGTCTGAGTCAGAAGACAAGAGATGAAGTTGCTGGGGGACATGAAGATCATGGATTTATTTTTCAATGTAAAACAGAAGTCAATGGGATTCCTAGAGCAAACTGCCATAGAGATAAATTTTCTGAAACAAAATGGAATCAGGAGTATCTACCAAACAACAATCACTCCAAAAAGTTGATTTGCAATTTCCTCTACATAATAAGCATGGTGACAAGCACGACAAGCTGTAGTTATGGGGATCTTATGGAGAAAGACCAACTTTCACCCACAGTTAAGAGAGCAGTGAAGTATCTCAAGGAAATCAACTATATGTGTGAATCTAACATTGCAAGCAAACAGCAACCCCAAATTGGTAGGATTTATGGATACAAATTTCTCTGACAACAAGATAGACAGGAAAGCTGAGATCCTGGATTGGAAGGTGTATTGTAAAGTTCTGTCCTGGCAGAATAAGGAAATGTTTCCTTCTCATCTGGCAAATCTCACCTTTTAGCTTCTCAGACTGCTTTCCATACCAATTTAGTGGCTAGTAGAGAGTAGGGGACAGGTAGAGACACACAGCAATAAGGCATCCTTGGGGACATCCTCAGGTACTCCAGAGATCCTGGAGGATGATGTCAATGCATTTGTCCAACTACAATCTCTTTTCCTGTAGCCTGCATCCATTGTTCCGTGTTCTAGCCTCTGGAGCAGCAGAAAAACAAACTTGAGGATGGAGCAAGCTGGTTTTCTGTTGCTCCAGAGACTAGAACATGGAACTATGGATGCAAGCTACAGGAAAAGAGATTCCACCTCAACATTAGGAGGAATTTCCTGACAGTAAGGGCTGATTGACAGTAGAACACACTCCCTCAGAGTATAGTGGAGTCTCCTTCCTTGGAGGTCTTTAAACAGAGGCTGGATGGCCATCTGTCAGGGGTGCTTTCATTGTGATTGCCGGCATGACAAGAGGTTGGACTGGATGGCCCTTGTGGTCTCTTCCAATTCTATGATTCTATGACTCTTTGATACTTCTGTGTGTCTCCCCCACTTTTCAGTGACAAATGAATTGGTGCTGGCAGGGGTAAACCATCTAAGTGATTTTTTTTGTGTGTGGGGGAAGAGGGAGTTTATGCAGGTGTAGACTGGGCGTATGCCTGAATAAGTCACTAATATGATGTCAGTGGATGTCTGCTACTGGGTGCCTATTCTTCTACAGAACTGGGATAATCAAATAAGTACCGAGAAGCAAGCAACATTTCCAATTTCTTCCATTGACACAGAGTATGTGTTAGCCTCTCAAGCATTTGAAGAATTAGTGTGGCTGTGTTGAACTTTGGGGTAAATGAGCCAAAACGTATAGAGGTGTTTGATTCAATTGGGAATGTATCAGACACAAGATGGAGAGTGTGTGTATGCAGAAGCCAGCAGTTTTGATTAAGGAATAAAGACACCAACAAACAAGCTAAAGAAACAAATGAAGATGCCAGCCACAGATGCTGGCGAAACGTCTAGAATAAACTCTTCTAAAACATGGCTGCATAGCCTGAAAAACCCACGAAAAACTATGGTTGCCAGTCATGAAAGCCTTTAACTTCATGAAAGCTTTATTGTAAGAACTCTTTTGAAAATAGAAAGGCTCTCTAAGATTGCTAAATTGTGAATTAAGCTAGTTTTATTTTTGTTACTGAAAAGAACTGAAAAGAAAAGTGGTGGTAACAACCCCAAGAGAGGTTAAAGGATATGAGATGAGGAAACTTTGGGCAGAGGAGAATAACCCCTGAACCAAACATATTGATGTAAAGCATCATCTGCCTAGATATATGCAAGAGAAAAGGCTAATTGAATTGAAATATTACTCAGCAGAAAAACTGGTTGTGGTTGTGAATGTTCACATCAGGCTGCTCCCAGATATCAACAAGACCTAAAAGAGAAGATGCATCTTGATATTAATCTCTAGGACAACATCCCTGGTGACAACATTCATAATCATTTCTTCAACTGATAGTATTTCATCTCAACACACATTTGCCCTTGCATGGCTCAAATCAAGTGATGCTTCATATCAATAGGCTTGGAACCTTATCGCACTCACAGTTTTCCCGTTCCGTTCCTGTTGACAAGGCGGACAGATCAGGAAACGGGCTGACGATGAACGCTATCGCATTAAGTCTTCTTAGCGTTATGTGAACGCGAAAAGAACGATCGCTATCACACACCGCTAACGGAGAAAACGACCTGTTGTCGTTTTTGGACCTCGCTGTGAACGGATATCACCGCACAGCCAGGTCCCATCCCGATGACGCCATGACCATCCCCTGTCTTTGCGCATGCGCAGTTTACAAAGAAAATTGTGCAGTTTTCAAAGGGAGCTTGGGGCATTCTCGTTCCCTGTGTGTTCTATCCTAAGATGGATTCTCATGTTTTGGTCCTTCTCCATACCATCTCCCGTTACCTGATAATGGAGCAGGAACCGAGAAGAAGGAGGACACTTATGTACCGCTTGTTTTTTTTAAAAATTTGCTCTCAGACATGCCCTTGCTGAGCTCATGGATGTAGAGGACGCACCCCCCACAGATCTCCTTGAATGGCTATCCACATTTCCATCACCTCAGAGATGGTGGTTACGTCCAATTCTTAGGAAGAATTGGTGGCATGAAGAGATGATGACTTTGTGGGATGACGACATGTGGGAGACACATTTCCGCATGAAATGTTCAATTTTTTTTTATCTGGTAGACGTACTCCAGCCCGACCTACAGAGAAGCAACAGTCGTATGAGGAAGCCAATCTCTGTAGAAGATTGACCAGCAAAAAGATTTCAGAAAAAGGTCCAACATTTTTGGCTTACTTTTGTCCTACATTTGTCCTACAGTTTGGTCTAAAATTTGTCCTACATTTTCTCAATGGTAAAAGAGGACAATTATTCCAAACCTACCATACCTACCTGAAATCTTTTTCTGGTATCAAACACTGTTTCCTGCTTTATTTTTCATATAGAGACATGTCTAGATGTTCTATAATTTTGAGGAATGAAAGTCGTTAAAACATCTTGCAAGGGAACCTGGTAAAGGAAAGATATCATGATGGCCCATCATAACTGTAGGGATCGGACGGGGATGCAATTGGAACGCCTAGGATATCGCACACAGAGGATTTTCTGTTCTCATAATGTTTACTGGTGAGGGAGGATGGAAGAGAATCGTCGGGGACATTTTACGCAAACGGAACGGAACGGGAACCCATTGCAAACGTCTCAGTAACGATTACCATTGAGACCTCGGAACGTTTACAAACATGTGTGCGATAAACTCCTTGGTCAGTTCCAAACACTGACATCCCACTTATGAAATCTTGACCCCCATGGGTGGTTCTCATAAAAGTAGAGCAACTGTTTGAGTAAACACTGTATTCATGTGATTAAGCTGGGAGGGAGAGGTGGGGGTTAAAAACAGCAACAGAAAGTCATAGAAACCAAGTCATGGAAAAGATGCTGTAGGTAGCTTGCTAATAAGCAGAATTTAGAGCAGAAGCCTGGAAAAGGCCTTTTGGGAAACGAGGGAGCAGGCTGGCTTGCCTTGCTGGGGTCTCAGTAGGTATGATTGCCTGATGGCAATTATCGTGCCTAGTTAGTACAATGCTTCAACACTGCTGTTATCCATTAGAAATGCTGTTTCCCCCCATGGCTCCAAATCACAGCTATAGCAACTGGGTTTGGTGAGCAGAATTATGGGTTGTATTTGTAACTTGTTCCTGCAATGTAATAAAGCCCACAGCTATATAATAATGGCTTATCAAAGTAAATGCTCTGTTGGGTTGATAATTGAAAATCAGGTGGCAGGAACAGGTATTTTAAGAGAAAATCTTATTCCAAGCTAATGAAAGGGGGAAAGCATTTCAGCAGAACAAGAGAGTATCTGCTTAAGCATGAGCAGTATAAGTAGTATAATAACAACTACTGAAGTTGTTTTAGGGAGAGGAAGAAGAAACTAATTTGTCTTGAAGGAATGAAATTATTAATAAAACATTTCATATTATGAAGGCTTTCATGGCTGGCATCCATGACTTTTTGTGGGTTTTTCGGGCTATGTGGCCATGTTCTAGAAGATTTTCTTACTGACGTTTTGCCAGCATCTTCTGGCTGGCATTCTTCTATTTCAAAGGAAGGAACTGGTAAAAACACCCCTGAAATGAACCCTGTGAAATGAATGGGGTTGCCATAAGTCGACTGGCTACTGAAGGCACATAAAGACATACTACCATACAAATATCCTTGACCTTCTGGGAAGTTAAAAACAGATTGAAGAAAGAAGAAGATTTCATATGTGAATGAATTTTTTGATTTCAAGATGCCTTGAACTAGTCTCTAAAATGTTCATTCATCGCACTTTATGTAGCATTCCACGATACCCTGATCTGATGTGGCACTTCCTTTGTTCCTCCATGTTTTTTATAGCCCCATATGTAATGGAGGTCAGTACATGTATTGTGCTTGATTTATAAGAACGAAAGCTTATTACTTTTTATAACAAAGGCACTGGCATTTGAAGTGACTCAGTTTTTTTCTAATTGATATACTGAGAACATATTGAATGGAAGCTTGCTTGGATTTTATCCTGTCACTGTCCTGGTGAATCAGACCAAATGAGAGGCTATCATTTTTCCAAAACCTTTCACATTATTAACTAGAATAAGAACCTTAGACAACATGCCAGACTGTCAGTTTTGCCACCTCTGCTCACTATTAGTTTCTGCTCAGATGGGCCCCTTTTCCTTCCTTACAGAGGCTATTAAACTCAGCTTCAAGAAACAAAAACAGCATGGTCATCTTCTATGGCGGGGGGGGGGGGGGGGTCCCATCTCCAAGGGCCTTTGTTCCCATAATGGGAATGATGTGATGGTAGCAAGCCCTGGAAGACTAGACCCACCTCCTAAAATCTAGCCATTGTGAAGGTATTACAGCCACTGAAAGAATCATAGGGCTTATTCACGCTACAAATGAACTCGGTGTGTAAACCAGGTTATTTCTGGATTGTTCATATGTGCACCGAGTGCACTCAATGCAATTTTGCAGGGCTGGCAAAAAACCTACTTAACTCGGTACTTTTAATCTGGGGCTTTTACTGTGTCTTTTAGAAAGAAACAATCCTTTTTAAAGAGCTGCAAATGAGAACGTACTGTTGATTCCATTTAGCACACACAGGAAGGGAGGGGTTATGTGCAGGGCATGGAACATACACATCCCACTGGTCTTGTCCTGCTGGCAAAGCGCCACTTTTTCCCTCTCGGCACTTGGTTGCAGGGGTGAAGAAACCATCTCCATAAATGTGGTAGATTAAAACTTCTTGTGCTTTGCAAAGTGGTCCTTTAAAGCACTTCCCAGCTTTTTTTCTCTTCTGCCACTGAATTAGTCCCCTTATCTGCACTGACGGCTGATTCCCAGAGCTCACGAAAGCCGGGGAGGGGTTTTTCTTGGGAACATGATGAGACAATAGACTTTTTTAAAAATAAAATTTGACTGCTTATGCACACTGTTACTTTTGCATGGCTGCAGTTCTCTATCAGTATGAAAGTACCTTTAAATACTGATATAAGTGGTATGACGATGCACATTATTTGACTGACATTTTTTAAAAATCCAGAGAATGACTGAATGCATTCAAAATGGAGGCTCCATTTTAAATCGATACTATGGTAATGTGAACATCAATAGGATTAAAATGCTACAGAGAGATTCAGTCATGGTAAAAATAGTGGAAACTTAGATTTGGTATTGCATAATCAAATCTCCCTGGATCACCTCAGTACAAAAATGTGAGTGTGAATGACCCCACAGAATCATAGAGTTGTAAGAGACCACCAGGGCCATCCAGTCCAACCCCCTGCCATGCAGGAAGACATAATCAAAGCACTCCAGGCAGATGATCATCCAGCCTCTGTTTAAAAATCTCCAAAGAAGAAGACTCCACAACGCTTCAAAGCAGCGTGTTCCACTATTGAACAATTTTTACCATCAGGATGTTCTTCCTGATGTTTAGGTGGAATCTGTTTTCCTGTAGCTTGAATCCATTGTTCCATGTCCTGGTCACTAGAGGACCAGGAAACAAACTTGCTCCACCGTCAATATGACATCCCTTCAAATATTTAAACTGACTATCATGTTCACCCCTTAAACTTCTTTCCTCCAGGCTAAACATACTCTAGGAACTTTGGGTACAAAGTCATGTTGTAAATCTTTATATAGCCACTAAGAATTTGTGAGACTCCAGAATTTAGAAGAAACGATGAAAAATCCAAGAATCTAAGTTATCTGGATGTAACTATTTTGGCTAAGGTCACCTTGCAATAAAGAATCCTAATTTGCCTGTGGAACCAGCTCTTATGTATATATGTGTATGTATTTTTTATTGAAATATGTAGGTATAGGCATATATTTACAACAGAACTCCTAGCATTTTACTCCACTCCAGCCAAAAACCCAACATTAAGAGGTATAAATATTAGGAGATTCTGTCTGTCTCCTATCAATTCCTTTCTTTTTACACATACACATCAACACACAGTTATTCATGGACCACAAGAGTCCCTTTCCTTGATCATTTTGGACCGATAGCCAAATAGTTATCAAGAAGCAAAATAACTTTTCTCTTGAAATTCAGGAGGCCTCAATCTGTATTCTAAAAGACGGTTTCCTGTTTTTCTAAGTTACAAATAAGGAGATTCTCACCCTTCCAGTTTTCATCTCATGTACATCTTTGTTCTCTTTACTAGCCTTCTCTATCTGGTTAGCATGGCTACAGTTACTATGCTGTAGATATGCAGGGACATTCCATATTATTTTTGATGTTTTATGTTTATTTCAGGGTGGCTTGAAACTGTGGTTTAATGGAAATCTGATGGGCCAAGAACATGGGTGGGAATCATGTCACGCATCAAATATCATTGTATTGCATCACCCAGCATCCCTATACTATTGGCTATGTGTGGGGGTGCTGCCCTCCCCCTGGCTGGGGGTGGCTCCCTGAGGGTACATGGTTCAGTCTCAAACAAACACACATGCACATGGGAATGTTTTAATAACTTTACTCCAAACCAACTTAGGTGTAACCAAAAACAAAAGTCTTTCCTCAGACAAAAGTGAAACCAATCTTCTTATTATTGTTTCCCTCCTTGCACAGGTTTAGAGCCACTTGGAAACACTTCTCCACTACTTCCCAATCAGCTTTTTCCAAAACAGTGGGTCCCAGGCCATGCTCCCATTTCTGACCTCTCACATCCCACCAGGAATGAGTCAGGGACGCAAAGGAGGGAGTCACATTTCCATGACAATTAAGGAAGCGCACCTAGTGTTCAGACACGTGCCCTTTTTCCACCTCTTCAGGATGTTTCAGTGATGTTTGAGTCACCTTTATGCCAGGTATGAAAATCTTCATTGCTTCACCCTCCGGGTGAACCAGCTCCCCTCTTCTCTTGGCATAGTCCTCCAGTGCCACCCAGCCAACCCAACATCTGTCTTCCACCTGGTCACACTAAGCTGTACTCTTGACTGAAGTACAGTATACTCCTTCTATCTGGGAGGGTTGTCCTCTTCCACTGAGTGTGCAGCTTCGGGAAGGACGCACATGGAGTGGTGAGGAAGAAAGGGGACACTCACCTAGCCAGCCAGATCAGCTGAATCAACCTTGGCGCTCAATGGGGTGACAGATGTCTCAGCCAGATCGCCCTCACATCCATGGTCACACTATGCTATCATCTCCAGGTTTGCGAACAAGGCCAAGATGGTGGTGGAGGCAGTAGCATTGTTTGGAGCTCCATACTTTGATTAACTATTTTTGTCAATTGCCGCTTATTTTATCTCTTTTTATCTTTTATGTTTCACTATGCTATCTAGGGCTGCTGGGAATTGAAGTGAAACAACACTTGGAGGATTGCAAGATTCCCATCTCTGTCCTGGAGGCCTTTTTGCATTAAAAAAAAAAGACTTTCTCTTTCTGCCATTTTTTAAAACCCAGAGGAGGGTTGAAGGGGACTAGACTCATAAAGGAGTCTTTTGAAGTCCATGGGCTACAAGATTCCTATTCCTGTTCTACAAGTAAAATGGAACAGAGATACTCCGATTTTCTTGGTAGCCCCTCTCCCCCAGGTCCTCCCATTGTTGCAAAACAATTAAACATCACCCTTATAATCTAGGATTTGCCATCTTGTGATAAGAAATTTTAAACATACTTTACCTGCAGTGAAAAAACTGAGCTATTTTAATATTAGAGGATATGCTGGTAAAATTCTGTTTCCATAACAATAGAAGACATGCCTTGTTAACTAAGTCAGCCTCTTGTACAGAGAGATATAAAAGCTCATGACTGACACATCATTTGCAGCCTAGGGTAAAATCATCCTGAAAAGCATTACCCATTATGACACACAAGAGTGCCTTATAGAAAGTTCAAGTGACAGAAATAATAGGCTACATGAGATGAAAACAGAAGAGATTGTTGGAAGGAGACTTTGAAATATATATTGGGATGGACTGACTTTCCTTTTTCAATGCACTGATGCTGCTTACATATTAAACTTTAGTGATACAGCTTTCTCTTCATGCTACATTGGGTCAATTGGGATCTACTTGGGGCTGCATCTACCATTCTTCAGAGTCAAGCAACTAACTCACGTGGCAGCAGTGGCAACACCCCAGCACCCCTGCCTTTCCTCCCAAGTCCTCAGCTGTTCTCTTGGAGGACAGAGCTGTGTGTGGAACACAACCTATTCTATAAGCCAAAACTAGTGCACTAGTCTACTTCAGTCCTTGCCAGTATTGACATAAGGTTTAGTTACCACTCTGGTCAGCTTCTCTGCTTTAGAATGAACTTGTGTGTGCCATCTTTTCCTTTGTCTCAGGCAACAGAATGAGCCACTACTTGAGCTATGCAATTTCTGGGTGACTTAATGTAAACTGGCAAAGGATATTTAAACCCTAGTTTAAACATGTTAACTTCCCTACATAAGGGGAAAAACACATATTCTTGCACCCCAATGAAAACAATAGGGTGATTGTGCCATTCATTTAATTGTACCATAGTTTCAGCGTAAGTTGAAAGCCACGTAAGGAAAGCCTATGTATGGCATGGGCTGACTGTATAACAGTTTCACCTAGTTTTCACAGTGAGCTGTCCAAACAACGTATAGGATAATTGGAGCTGAATCTGGGCCTTTTGATCATCTCAAGGTTTTAATCTGGAGGAGGGAAAGTGGGGATTTATTCTGGTTTTGAGTGGAAAATTTAGATATACATGTATGTGGCTGTTACACGTGCATCCTGCTGTGTTGCCCAGTGCCACTATTGTTGGTGAGAGTTGCTTCCTCTAAAGTTGTAATGAGCCATGTGATTGATGCTAGGCATCTAGTTTCTGACCTCAGAGAGAGCAGCTTGTGCCAGTGGCAATGGTGTCAGTGGGACATGTATCTAGACAGCCATCCGACATCGCTCCAGTAATGGGGGGAATCCAGGGCAACTCTGGGGCCAGAATATCCCAGGAGCAACTGGAGTAAATGAGCCCCTAGTCTATGTGGTTGAGTATGCTATCCAGTTATTAGTGCTGAAATAAGACAACTGTGCTTTCTCTTGGCTTCTGTACACAAAATGGAAGCCATGCCATCTTGTTCTTTTTCTGAAAAGTATCTTGGTCTAGCTCCTAACATCTTTCATTACTTTGTCTTATTTGTTCCAAAAAGCCATTTAAACTTGTGCCATTCCATTGTTTAATTATCATAATAGCCTTGGAGAATGGCTTGGAGCTGTTGACCAAGGGATAATAGCCCTGGAGAATGGCTTGGGGCTGTTGACCAAGGGATAATAGCCCTGGAGAATGGCTTGGGGCTGTTGACCAAGGGA
>NC_056524.1:90131088-90146993 GCF_019175285.1 Sceloporus undulatus | reverse complement strand
ACATGACATTACGTAGGATTTCCTTTTCCAGTAGCCGTTGTTTTTAGGTCTGTGATTTCTCTACCTGGTGCTTCTACCAAAGATGTACCTTCAGCCAAAACCAACCATACCATGATGGCTGCCTGGGGCATTAGATTTTACATCTCATAAATGTTCAGGAAAGATGGTTGTTATCTTGTTTATTCTAGGAATATTTTTACTGTCACAGATGTGAAAAGCTGCTTGCATATTTTATTTCTCATGTGCCAAATAACTTCCCTGGCTTTAAGTACTAAAAGCCTTTATTTGGGGGGGGGGGGGTTGTTGATTCCTACTTCTCTATTTCAGGCAGTAAAATGCTTTGCTTCAAACTCACCTTTGTTCCTTTCTTGCTGCCATGAGCAGGAAGAGTATTTCAAGACTCAGGGTAAAAACTGAGCCAAAAACAAGGATGGGTTTGGAAGGGAGTGAAGCAGAGCCTCAACAAACTGATTTTTTGGTTAATGACTCCCAGAACTCTTCAGGCAGCACAGCAAATAGCCATACTAGCTGGGTGGATTCTGTGGGTTGTAATCCTGAAAAGTAATTTTTCCAAGCTCTGGAGTGAAAAGCATGTGTAACATCTAATGTTAGATGAATATGGGTGAGGATATCAAAAGCTCACATCTGTATATTTTAGCACGTTGCCATTTGTTGAATCATATTATTCCCATCAAGAAAGAGGCATTAACAATTCATAGCAAATGTACTCAGGCAAAAAGAGATGTTCGAGATCAGCCGTCTGTATATATAGGAGTAAATGACTCAAACAGTATGTCTCTAAAAATGCTGTTTTTATGACAGTGCAGAGATTAATTTGGAAAATCATCACATTGCTATTATGATATATAACAAAATTTGTTGCTTAAGCCTGGCAATTGAGGATAGAGTAAATGTGAGCAAACAAATAATATTTTCCTTGTTTGAAGGAAGCAGCATAATATTATAAATAGCAGGATGTGGTGACCATTTTTCCTCCTCATCTCTCTCCTCCTAACTCATTTTTAAAATAAAGATTAATGATAAAAGATTAAACAGGCTCACATTATGTGCCAAAGGGAATGGCATATACATTAACATCCCACTGGGATCTGCAGCTGTGATGCCAGGAAATTAATTTGCAATTCCTTTTCAATATGCTTGACTTTTCTTAATGCCATGTGCTGCACACATTGTAATTTTTCCATGAGGTGTAGAGTCTTACAGAAGTAAACTAAAATAAATAATCAAACTACTGGGAGTGTAAAATCTGTTCCTTTGCTTGCTTATGCAATCTGCATCTTGATTAAAATATACCACTCACAGTCTTGCTTGCAGTTACACCAACTGTTGAATTAAAAATGCTCATCTTGATTGTAGTTTATAATTAAATTTTCTCTCTTATTCATTTCTTCACTAATTTACTGTCCATCTTCTTGGAATATAGTTTGAGATGGGGGGGGGGGGGCAACAGCAGGCGAAAAGTCTGGATTCCAAAGTGTTGTAAAAACTTTTACAACACAGGGCAATATGAAAACAGAGAACATAGTACTGTAGTTCATATATTAAGAGCAAATGTACATAGAAAACATATTCACAATGTACTGCTGTGTTGACAAAATATTTTGTTCTGTATTGACATTTATTTTGTTGGGGCTGTTAAAGGCATACATGCTCTTCCTTGGTTTATTTTTCTATTTTGATTTCATTTAATGGACATAAAAATATTGATGGCAATATACTGTGGAGGTAAGTGTGTAGGAGGCGATGTATCATAAAATATTATCCCAGAGGTGCCAGGTATTGCCAGTGGCTTCGAAGGAAAGTGTAATGGAGTGATATGATATATCTTTTCTCGGAAAGGTGCAGGCAATGAACTTGGATGTCAGAGTTATTCACGCTGAATTAGCTTCTTTCACAGAGTGAACTCCAAAGGCAAAATTTAACTGAAAAGTCTGCTTATGATTTATGCAATGCTCATTAGAAAGAATCAATATTTAAGAATCACTTGGAGGGCCTCTCAAACATGGTCCAATTTAATGTGAAATGCTTGAAACAGATTGGGAAGCTCCAAAATTGGAGAAAAGAGACCATCAAGCAATTGAAGTACAAAGCACTGAATGTGTCTGCACTACATAGCTGTAGCAGTTTGATATCACTTTATCTGCCCTGGCTTCATCTTATTCTACATTATATTCTCTGCTGGAGAGCTTTAGTACACTGCCTTAATCATTCTAGGGGGCCATTCCCACTATGAAAAACATCAAATCAAATGACCATTGTTCCCATTTGAAATCGGTTCTGATCCTGGAGCGATCGATTGCAATTGCACTGAACTGGAGCAAATGGAAAAAAACCCTCTCTTCTTCTCAAAGCAACACCTCTTTTTAGCTTTCTCTTCCCATCAAAGAAACACCCCATTTAACTCCACTTGCTTTGCTCTTCTTCCTGATTTTCAGACCTCTCCTCCAGCATCTAGGAAGTGGTGTCATGAGAGGTCCAGAGAAGGAGAAAGAAGTATGGAAGTGATGCTTTCCCTTTTCCATCCCTTGTTATAGCCCTCTAAGTTTTACCTTCAGCTGATCCATGAGTCATATCAAAATCCATGATTTTGACCCTGAAACCTTCCCTTGACTTATACTTGAGATCTGCTTGTACATGAGTATATATGGTAATACTATCCAGACATATTGAGCTGTCTTAGAATATTCAGTGACAGACATATAATTAACAGAAGAGTGAAGATAAAAAGCAGGAGTCTTTCTCAGTCATCAGGGCCAGGTATACTATTAGAGAATATAGAGTCAGCCCTCCATATCCACAGATTTTTTTATCCACAGATTCAAGAATCCACGGCTTGAAAATACTCCAGAACTTTAAAAAGCAAGCCTTGATTTTGCCATTTTATATAAGGAACATTATTTTACTTTTCACTTTTTCCCCTCACCTTTCTTGTTGCAGTTCTCTCCAGCTTCTGGTTATGGGAACTTTTCACAGGTGCTTACATCAAAGCTGACAGTCTGACAGTTAAACAAAAACAAAAACAAAACAGCCAGTCATCACTGAATATATAGGCTTGGGCCAAACTGGGCATATGAAGCAGGTTAAACACTCAGCAGAGGAAAGGAATCACAGAAAATATATGTGTGGTACTGTTTTCCCTCTCAAGTTAAGATGGCAACCCAAAAAAGTTAGACCAAAGTCTGATTCTTTCTAGGGCCAGGTGAAATACCATTGAATCATCTGGTAATCAGTCAGTCAGCAAGCTGGAACATTTCTCAGGAAACAGAGAAAGGTACATTATATGTGTTAGGGCGTGAAAAGACACGCTGTTTCCACGACCACCTACAGAGTTGAACCACGTTGACAGGACTCCAGGGAGAAGGAATCTGAAGAGATGTCTGCAAAGGTATTCAGGCCAAGAAGGAAAATAATCCTTCACCACTGCAAACGGCCTTAAGCTTATGGCTTGAGAAATAACGACAAGAGCACTTCAAGCCTTCACTCTACACAAGGGCTTTAATAAATAAGTTACTTTAATAAATAAGTTACTTTAATAAATAAATTACTTTAATAAATAAATTACTTTGCCAACCAAACAACCATAACAACAAAACAGAGAGGCAGTTACTCTAACACCAACTGTCATAACTGACACTCTCTCTCTGAGGGACCAACTGTCTCACTCTCCCTCAGTGACAGTTGAGAATGACAGTTGACAGTTGCATCAACATTCCAATGATGCACTGTTTAAATGCTGACACATATAACTGCCACTAGAGCTGTAAATAACTTCCACAACAGCTCTCCCTAGTGGCCACATCCATGTCATTTTATCAGACCTGTTTACCATGGTCCTGACAATATGGTACCAGGGATATAGCTATGGGGATGGGGAGAGGGATGACAAAATGAAGGCATTGATCCTCCAAATAGGAACTTGACCTCCAAATAATATTCATTTCTTTCTCTGTAATGTTAGAAATTCCCAAATTTCTAACATTGCAGAGAGTGAGACACTGAAAATCATTCCCACCCAGAATTTTTACATCTGCTATTTGTGTACTTGTGCAAACTTTGCCTACTCTTTTTCTTTGCATGCCTAAACTGTATTTCCAATAACTCAAATGAAGTTTTAACAAAATACAAAATCCATAAGCAACAATATCTTTTTGAAGCCAATTCCAAAGTGTAAAATACATTATGCTGCACTGGCGTCTTCATCAGGGAAAGATTTTGTTCCCCTGAAGTTTTGAGTTGCTGCAATTTGGGGAAAGAGGGATTTTTTTATTTGGGGGCCAATGCCATTATTTTGCATCCCCCGCTCCCTGTAGCTTCACCCCATACTTAGCTATTAGTCCCTTTAGAACAGTATCATATATACACTCACTGGCAGAAGCCTTCTGGAGTTTCAGATAAGGTTTTCCCATCCACCTCTCTGCAAGGCTGGGTCTACCATAGCCTTGGTGAGACAATTACTTCAGGCAGCAGGGCTCTGGGGTGACACATTTGCCACTTGCACTCTGTCCTGAGAGAGCTCTTGCCATTTTGAAGAGCTGAGAATTACCTGGCTCAGAGCTGGGGATAAGGAGATGCCAAGAATGTCAGCTTTACATCCCTCACTGCCAGTAGCTGCCAGTAAAAAAAACAAAAGCCTGATGAAGAAGCCAGTGAAACTTCAAAAACTTGCATAATGTATTTTATGTGTTGGAGTTGTCCCCCTAAAAGGTTTGCTGCTTGTGGATTTTGGATTTTGTTAAACTTTCAGCTGAGCATTTAGAAACATAGTTTAGGCATGCAAAGGAAAATGGCAGACAAAGTTACCAAGGGAATGCAACAAAAGTGTCTGTGGGAGGGACAGGACTAACTGGGACAGTCACCTAATTTGCAACACAGTGTCATATCTCTCATGAAAGAATTATCAGACAAAGAATAAGCCTTTCTATCCCAGCATGGAAGATAGGAAAACATGAAGTCACTCAGAGAACCAATGACAAGCCAGGCCTGCTTTCTGCTGTGCAAAAAAGCTCAGGATCAGAAAACATCCTCCAAGCTTCTAAGGAAGAGTGCATCTAAAAATATTTTGATTGGTAACAGATGCAAAGAAGCTTCAGCTTTATAAGCAGGACAGATCTCCTCTGACCAATGCTGGAGACAGCTCCATTCCTGGCACTAAGGTCTCAGTGATCTCTGACTCTCATTTATGATGCAGAAGCCATTTTATGACCGTCTTTGTGGCTGAATCCCTTGGATCTTCTGCCACTGAGGAGAAAATTTGCCCTCCAGACCCAAAGACCACCTTATGAAAATACACCATAATTTAAAAATAAGTTTGGAAGAGCCCTATGAGCTTATCCCATTAACAAATATAAGCTGACTTACCTCTTCCAGCTTCAATGCAGGATCCAAGATGCCCCCAGATATTATCATACCTAAATTACCACCTATTTAGCTGGGATGCCACTAACTGGATGTATCCCAGGTTGAAGCCTTGCTCAGCCAGCCAATTTTAGAAGTCGGAAGCTCCTTGGATCCTAAATTCAAGCCAGAAAAGGTAAGACGGCTTATTTGTTAATGGGATAAGCTCCTTAGTGCAGATCCAAGAAATCACTACACACACACTCCAAACAAAGAATGGAACAAGTAGACAGAACTGCTGGTAGAGGAATTCTGGGACATTCCTTGCATTTCTGTGTTCACTTTGTTTGGGTAAGAGCTAAACATTTTAAAGTGGGAGCCATTTCTTTTGGTCAGTGGGAGGAGGAGGAGCTAGAAGACTCATTCTACAGAACTGAGTCTTCTTGCTCCTCCTCCTCCCAGTGACCAAAAGAAATGGCTCCCACAGTCCTTGAAAATCAGCTTCTATGGGATGGATGGGGAATGGACGGGGATTTCTGTCGGCATCGGCGGCGTTCTCCCATGTGGTAAAATGGATGATATCCCCGTTCTGTTCCCTTCCCTTCCCGCCCCCTTCCATTCCGCACCGGGCCCGTTTCCCAGGGCCAATGAGATAAGCTCCTATGATTATGAATTACTGAGGAATTTGCTGACCCAAGAGGTACATTTACGATTTGCTTTGATTTCCAAATACATCTTCCATCCAGACCCTCAGACCTTGCACTGTTTACTTATGTCTTATGATCCACCCACCTCCCTGTTCCTAACCTGTCATATATAGTATGAAGAGTACTTGTTGCTAAATGATTCCAGTCTTCCCAGAGAGACCAGAATGGCCCCCTCCTTGTTGGCCTTCCGCTGTCAGGCTAAGACCTACCTGTTCAGACAGGCTTTCAAAACAGAATGTTTTTAAAGGATTGGCTTGGGGTGTTGTATCATTTTAAAGTATTTTAAACTGTTTTATCTTTTAAACTGTTAATAACCAATCTATTTTAATACTGCAGTATGTACCACATTTCTATATTTTTAATTGTACTGTTTTTTAATACTGTGAGCCGCTCTGAGTCCCAGTTCTGGGATAATGGGATAATAGTAGTAGTAGTACTACTACTATTATCCCATTATCCCAGAACTGGGACTCAGAGCGACTTCAGTTGATTCAGTAGTAATACTACTACTACTACTAATAATAATAAATAAAGATTGCTCTGTCCTTGCAGTTTGCATTCCCAACCATGGAGTTTAATTTTCTTCAGCAAAGGATCAGTTCAAGCTTGGACAATATCCTTTTATGGACAACTCCTAGAAACCCCCAGGCTGTATTTGTCTGTTCTACTGCCTCATCTTTGTTTACCTCAATTTTCTCGGAAGCTTGCTAAAATAGTACCAGCCCTCAGGCAGGCCAATCTGATCCTTTGTTTACCTTGATTTTCTAGGAAATTTGCTAAAATAGTAGCAGCAATCAGTCAGTCAGTCTACAGGTGAAGCCGAGGCCTCAGTTCTTGCCCTATGTATTTATACCTTATGATCCACCCACCACACTACAACAGTCTGAGTCCAAAATGGTCAACGCAAGATCTCAGTCCTAAAAGAGATGCAGCACTTTCTGAGTTAAATATTGGCACAATTTGTGGGTCATGAAAAAGGTTTTTTTTAATGGGAAACTGCCAAAGCTGACCTGACAAAGACAGTTTCACACCCATTAAATACTGGATGAGAGGATATTGACACAAATTAAGAGTGAATATGCTAACTAACTGATAGAATCCAAGATGTGATGCTGCGTCACACTAAGCTGATGTATTAAGTGAAATCCCTCATTCTGTCAACCTACCCATGTGGATTTGTTCCTGATTTATTTGAACTGCTGACCATACAGAAAATAAGAAGAGTAATCAAATTCATTCACATTCAAAGGGATTTCAATCAAAGGCCTCACAAGGCTGATGTAATGTCACAGTTTCACATGAGGATTAATGGGGGAAATGTTCTTTTTAAAGTGCTGCAGGAAACAGCCTCCAAAAGGGTTTTTTTATGAACTCTTAGGGCAAGGTATGAAAAATTTCACTAAAACAAGTCTGCACAGTGTGCTATATCTCTAAGCGAGCACAGCTAGCAAAATCCAGATCATTTAAAATAAATCAATTGGGTGGAGAGTTGATTTCTGACTGATTGAACAGGACTTGAAAATAAACTATTTTAAATGTCAGTTCCCTCCTGCCTGTATTTTGACAGCAAATGCTTCTGCATTTGTAAATCTCTTTTCGAGGTAAACATCACTGGAGTGGTATAGCCAATAATGACCAGTGAGGCATGTATTGTGAATAAGGATTAGACTAAATTGTACATTAAATGCTTATCATGTGACTGGAATTATTTTTTTATTATTTGTAAATAAATGTGTAGAGATCTGATCTGCGTGGGAGTCTACTATGTATGGGGTCATTTGTTGTTGTTGTGTGTCTTCAGCTTGGGTTTTCTTGGCCAGATTTTTTCAGATGCTTTGGATTTCAGTTCCTAGAAGCCTCTGTCACCAAAACCTGTGGTAAAGGATGATGGCAGTCCAAAATTTCTGGAGGTCCAAGGTTTACCACTCCTGGTCTACAGTAGTGGTCCATGACTCAGAGTTTCTGATGAGAGCATTGCTTAACCCTACCGAAGATACCAGGAATTGAATCAGTGCTCTTCTGCATGCAAAATATATGTACTATTACTGAATACTGTGTACTGGCATGTAGACCATTGTGTTTGGCCAGTATGGTCATTGGCTATGCTGGCTGCTAATGATGGAGGGTTGTAGCTCAACACATCTTAAGGATGCCATGTTTGACACGGAAGGATGAGATATTTCAGGATCAAAGAAATCCTGACTGAAGACACTGTAAAGGACTTTTTGCAGTCAGAGGCCTTCTATTTTTTTCCAATAGCTTGAAAATATGTACTTTGTTCTTGCAAATTAAGTGACCACATCCTCCCACCCAACTCCCCCAAAACCAAAACAAAGTGTAAATTGGGATTCTAGTAGATTACATCCACACATATGATTTCAAGATCTGTGCTCAAAAAAACCCTTACTGTACACTTACTGTTTCATTATGGTCAGGGGATAGAAGGGGCAGAAAGAATGGATATATACCAGTACAAGCGTACATTTGTTTTTCTTCACAGGGAAGAGATTATTTGTTCCAACCTTTCCTCTTCAAAAACATTTTGAATCTTGATAATTGCCAAGTAAGAAATCCACTATTAGCCAAGAACAATGTAGGGCTTCATGTTACCCATTCTTTCACTTAAGTCATAGCACATAATATTGTAGTATATTGATTTGCCATTTCTGTCATTCTGATTTGTTTTCAACCTCCCTTGCATACAAAAACAAAGAGCCTAAAAACAATCAAATCAAGATTGCTAATGGGCTTGGATATGTCCTATTGTGAGATTAAACTGGATTATTCTTCTCGCCTAGCTGTCCTCAGCTCTTATGTGTGATGTGAAAGACATACTCAATGGTGATCTTTTCTTCTTCCAGTACGCTTTCTCAGCTATGACTCAGACCTCAACATCACAATCATGTCATATTCGCCTTGAGAGGCTTCAGCTCACTGAACCTTTCCCAGGTAGCACAAGACAGTATCATTTTTATTTTATTTTAAATGGGCTCAGAGAACACATGGTAACCGACAATCACAAAACTCATCATTCCCCACATCAACAGAGTTGTAAGCCAGTAAAAAAAAAAAAAAAAAATCAAAATTTAAGTTTGTGTTTGAGTGAGTAAATATATCTCTGTATATTATAGCAAACTGGGGGGTGTTTCTATGGGGGCTTATGGCCTAGAACAGGGTGGTGAAGTATGGCCCATGAGCAACATGTCTTCCAAGGCAGTTTCTGTGGCCTCCCAGGTCCCATTTCCCCCCAAGTGACTTTAAAAATGATGATAAAACTGCTTGAAAATGACCCAAACACACTTCCACAGACAAAAATTGGGGCATGTATAGCCAAGCATTATCCAAGTGCAGTCAAGATGGCAAACATTATGAATGTGAAAGGACACACAAGCAAGGGAAGCTGCAGCAGTTTGTTTTTGCCTGTGTCTACTGGAAAGAGCAGGGTTCTGCCCCTTACTGTCCTCTCTGTTCTGCTGAGTTAACTGAGTGCAAACTCTTTTTGCAGTTTGAATGCAGTTTGCAGCTACTGAAGTAAGCTGAGGACTTGGGGGGAAAGTGGAAAGAGGAGAGAGAAACTGGGGCATTTTAAAAGCAGTTGAAAAAGTGGGACAAGAGGGGATTATTCATGCCAATTCAGTTAGAGTTAGGGAATATGAACATGTCAAACTGCTCCCAAACATGGTTGTTCACAATGTCTATACCCATTGCCCCCCACAAGTCAGGGATAATTGGCCTCAAATAAACCAAAATCCGGTAATTAAAACCTAGTCCCTTCTAGATCACATTTCAGCTGAAAATGTGATGGTGTGGTGTGCTGGGCGCAGGGGCATGGTGGGGGGGGGTGTGCTCCATTTCTGCTGCAGTAGTCCATTCCTAGTCTAGGACAAAGTTGGGGACCCATTTTCAGCCAAAGGGATTAATTCAATTCCATAAAAATTCTTGAGAGATGCTTATAAGAATGGATGGAGTCAAAGCCAAAAGAGTGAGGTCCACCAAATGATTGTGATGATGTGGGAAAGGTGGAAAGGCCTGAAGAACCCTAGAAGGAGAGATTTCGCCCAAGGTCTAGACAATGGATTTAGTGTCTGCCTGCTGGGATCACAGGACAGGCCTTTTTCTTTTGTATCTACTAGCACAACTAGGCTGCAAGCACATTGGGTGAAAGCTGTTCAGACAATGTTCCACCTATATAGATATTAAGATAAAGAATGCATGGTTCTGTTTGGCAGCATGGAAGATAAACAAGAGAGACAACCAGTTTTCAAAAGTACTCAGCCACTAATTGCTCCTGATCTTGATGGGAGCAGTTGGATGCTTGACCTACTTGAATAATCAGGCTAATAATGAAGGAGTACAATCATAGAGATCCATCTTCAGGGATGCTCTGTAGCTTATTGAACAGCGTCATCAATACACCTACTTTGAAGTGAAGATCTGTTTAACCCAGCCTGAAGTCAAGCACAGGAAATGGGAAGGCTGGAATTTATTAGCATTTTCAGCTTTATGTAGCTTGCTTTTTTTGGTTCTCATCTGAGCTGACTGATGTGATAGCCTACCTTTTCTCTAGCAAGCTACCAATCCTTTTGCTCAATGATTATCCTGGCAACTGTATGTGATAACGCTATTACTCATGGTGGGAGCTGTTGTGTATGGGAGTGTCACGTGGCTGACCAAGCTCAAGGTTTATTGTTGTATTTCTTATAGAGTAAATGGAACACACACAGTAATTAAATCATCAAAGGCTATGCTGTAGCTGACTAGAATTGATTTGCATATAATTTATATGTAACAGTAATCAAAGATAATAGCCCACAAGCTACTATTTTTATCTTTTCATTTATAGAACAGTGAATGCTTACAAATTGCATTTTAAAAAACCATACACTCTGATTTGCTTTATAATTGTCTCTGATGCTCATGGAACTAGAGGACCAAAAAGCAAGCTAGCACAAAGTTAAAAGAGGATCAGGCAAAGAGACTAGAGTTCCAGTAATGCATATTTACCTGGTAACGTCTCTTCAAAGGGACTGATGGGAAATTAGTGTAACTACATTCTGTACTATGTATTTCACCATGCTTATTGCCCTTCCTGCCAGTGATATAACTAGGTGAAAGCTTTGTTTAATCTAGTTTGAACAAGAGCTGGAAGAGAATTAAAATCAATAGCTTTCTAAATAGCAAGTGAAAGAAGTGCTTCCTATATCATTAGAGAAAAACACACACCCTAATGCTGATCCATAGACAGATATTTATAGTGTTATAACTGGAAGAGTTAAGCAAGGCTTTCTGGAGATGAGGGGTTTAGATGAAACCTTAAATATTTCATTGTTGCATCAGAAATGTAAATACAGCCACACTTCATTCTCATGTGAGAATCAGAAACTAATTACAGCATGAAGTAGAATGAAGACAATTAGCAATTAGCCTGATTTCCCTGCCTGCGTGGACTGGGACACACTGAGAATAACACATCTATAACTGGTAAAAGTTAATTAGCTCTTATTGCAAAATTATTTCTGTTTTAAATACTCCTATTGGTTACTTAGTACATTGCTATTCAAAGTGGTGACCCATGGACCAGTGCTGCTCCACAAGCCATCAGCTGCCAGTCCTTGGAGTGGTTGTAGGAAAGAAGAAGGGGAAACCTCCAAAAACATAACACAGTTGTAGCCATTTGACACAAATATGGTACTGGTCCCAGGCATACTGGAGGGGGAAATTGCTGGTTCTCCCATATCAGATAGCTTGACATGCACTGACCTAGAGGATGTTTCTTTTAATGCCTATTTATCTATAAAACAATTAGCTGTATTATTAATTACCTTTAAAGGATGAAGTTGTATCATGAATATTTGTTTTAGGTCCCTGGCTGGAAACAGTCTCACACAGCAGCAGCTTTGTTGGAATTATAGGCTAGTTTAATATTCATACCATCTTTCCTGGCCTGAGGGACAACACGTCCTCAGTTAAAACAAGATATGATTGACTCAGAAATAAAAGTGAACAAAACAAATAGTCTGAAATACTAGAAACCTGGGGAAGTGGAAGTATTTGAGCTTCTTGTAGCATGAAGTTCCATAAGCTAGGCAACACACATCCAAATGTTTTGTTGTGCATCCCAGTCAACCAAAGCTCCAGTGGCAACAGGTTGGAATGCAGTACCTTTGAAGACAGTTGCAGAAGGTAGGAAAGGATATGTTAACTGGCAAGTATCAGGCCTTCAAATGTAATGGTTCCATATTAATATTTTAATATTTTTAATTTATAGTTTTAATATTTTACAGATAATAATAAGTACTTTGAATTGCATTCAGCAACAAACAGACTTGAACAATATTGGACTCAGCATCTATTCAGACATTAGCAATATGAATTCAACAAACATATGAAGAGCGAAAGCATATTAGCTCCATCTCTTCTCACACATTTCAGCTACTTTCAAAGTTGGATTTAAAATCTGTGGAGGATCTTCACATATTGAAAAATATAGTTGCTTTCAAAAGTTTAAAGATAATTTGATAAGATTTCTTTGCTCTTGATCTTACATGACACAGCCAGATTCTTATCTCACCAGTGTGACCCAGAAATGTCCTGACAAATTCTATCAGGTCCTGTTGTCCTTTTCTGAACAGTACAACACTTTGTCACATAGATAGTTTCAGCATTTAGAACCAATCTTAGAAACCTTAATTTTGGCCTGTGATTTTGCTAGCTGTGAGACTGTGGGAGCTGTAGCCTGCAAAAGTAATATTTCCGAGCTCTAAGTAATATTTCCGAGCTCTAAGTATCCTCCTTGTTTCACCATGTGCAAAGCATTATCACAACTGGTGAACTCTTGTTCTTATCAGTGGAAATGGAGCTAATGGAAAGCTTTAATCATAGCTGCACATGCAAAGTCTGTTCCTGAAAGAAAAGTCTTATGTTTTGGAATCTATCCTGATGCTCAACAAAATGGGCTTCCATGTGCTTTTGAGGACCATTAACAGAATGGTGACTACGCACAGCTTAAAAGCATGCTGTCCTAAACGCATCACTTGTAATTTCTGAGGGAGCCCCAGAACTCCAATTTTATCCACTTACTTTTTTGTCTGAAGCAAGCTTTGTTAGTGCCTGTTTTCAACTCTTGTGCTGTAATAATTGCTATTATGACACAGCTGTGAACCATTCAATCTTGCAATAAGCATTTTCAATCATTGAGATAAAGTGTTTGACATTCAGCCTTGTAATTCGGCCACTTACCAATGTGAATAAAACTACCATATAAAACAGCTTCCTAGCCATTTCAGTTCCAGGGTTTTCCATCTACTGTGGTCATTTCTTAAGAGCCTGCTTTTCAAACAAGCCCATTCATTAGAGGTGGTGACTATGCAATTACACTTGTGCACTGAAGGAAGCATTTCAGTGCTAATTCAGGCACCTAGGAAATTGCCATCCAATAAAAATCTGTTCATCACCCAGACTGTTGAAGTCTTACAAATCTGTGTGGGGTGGGACAGGGGAATCAAAGTCTGGGATTCATCCATTCTTATTTTTATTGGATTTTAAACGTATAAATGCAAAGACAGGAAAAAATGGGAGGAAAGAAGGAAAGGAAACATAGGAGGAAAATACGTAGGTTAAGAGTATATGCTAGGTATACAGATCACTACAAGCTGATCATATTCTTAATAATTTTTTTGAATTTGATATCTACAGGGATTAATCAGTTCTTTCACCTAGAGGTAGGTAGGGAATTGTACAATAATATTTCTTACCTTCCTTTCCCCATGGATCAAGACAGGGATTAATATACAGTCGGCTCTCCTTATCCACAGATTTTTTTCTCGATGGATTCAAGCATTCACGGCTTGGAAATATTCCAAAAAAGTATAAATTCCAAATAGCAAACCTTGATTTTTCATTTTATATAATGGACACCATTTTACTATGCCATTGTATTTAATGAGACTTGAGCATCCACGGATTTTATTATCCATGGGGGGGTCTTAGAACCAAACTCCAGCAGATAACAAGGGCCCACTGTAAAACATACAAGACATGACATTTTAAAAGAACTAATAAGACAAATACACATTAAAACAATCAATCAATATTTTAAAATCCATAATTTAAAATTCATAGACCTGCTGGAAGAGACTGGTCTTTAGTGCTGTTTTAAATTTGGACAGTGTATTCAGTTGTCAAATCAATTCTGGTAGGTCATTCCACAGACTATAGACAGAGTGTTATCAGGGAACAATTGGTGTAATTTGGCCCCTAGGCTCCCATCTGTTCTCTTGACACCCTGCTCTGATTCTGCCATAATATTAATCAAAGATAGGGATGTAAAGAATATTCTCCAAAATTCGAAAATTAGGAGAAAAATGGCAATTTCGAACATTTCTATTACAATCTGGAGAGGAGAAATTCTGAATAATTCTCTATCAATGAGTAAGAATATTGAGGCTAGTCATTTCGAAATGAGAGGGAGAGAAGAATCCTTCATCTGACTCTCGATAGTCACTATTTGCATATTTTGTGTAAGAAAAGCTACCATTCATCCTGGAGGCTATTTCTTTTGTTAGGGTGATTTGCTCCAACTTTGCTTAATCACAGCAGCTTTGCTTTGAAAAACAAAAGATAACAAAAGGTGAGGCTTCTGCCCTTTATGCCATGCTCTGACATTCAAGTTCTCACAGAACAGAAGAACTTGAAATCTCAAAACTTATTATCAGGAAAGGTCTTGGCCACCGTTTTTTGGAGTAAAACAGGTATTTTGATGATAAAAAAATGACTAATCACTTTGATGAAATACAGTTACATCACTATGATCTGGAGATTACCTTGCAGTGGAGACATTGATTTGGGTTCTCCAAGGCCAAGAAATTCAAGTACATACACACACACACACACACACACACACAATGCAAAATAAATGTAGGTTTGCCTTAGCATCACCTTGAGAGAGCTGGAGAGAGAGGTTTGTCATGTCCTGCCTCTGAGGCTGAGAGACTGTGCCAATTATTATTATTATGATTGCATGACCTCTTAGCATCACCATGGGAGAGGTGCAGAGAGAGAGGGCAGGGAAATGTCTAACAATATGTAAGCTGCTCTGATAGCACCACAGACTGCTGGGAACTGCAGTCTAATAAGGCTGCAGTGCACACTGCAGAAATAATCCAGTTCGACAATACTTTAATGCTATGGAAACTCCTGTTGTGCCACCAGAGCTCTCTGACAAAGAAGGCTAAATGTCTCACAAAACTACAATACCCAGATATTGTTGTTGTTGTTGTTGTTGTTGTTTTCTTATATCCCTGGCACAGACTCTCAGCCTCAAAGGGAGGCACTGCCCTCCCCCAACAAGCCTTGCATGCCAGGAGAGTCCTAAAAGTCACAACACACGACAACAGCCATGTTTCCAAGAGGTCATGGGGAAAGGGAGCTCAGGGCTTGGATGGCCATAGGAGCCCTCTGGGAGGCCTTGGGCAAGTCACACTCTCTGGGTCTCAGAGGAAGACACTGGCATGTCCTCATTGCAAGAGCCCTCTAAACACACACAAAACCCACAACCCCCCCCCCCTTCTTGCCCCGTTTTGCCAGGGTCCTCCCAAAGCACTGAGAGTGCCCACCAGAAGGCAACAAACATCAACAGCCAAGTGGGTCACACTGTCTCATCAGGATGACACTGGAAGATGGGACAAACTGAGGGTTTTCTTGGCATAAAGAGGAGTTTTGTCATGGGATGCCCCTGAAGCTAAGACAGTGTGACCCTCACAGATGAGAAGGGGAGGGGTTGGGTGCCAAGTGGCAATGCTCTTCTGCCAAGCAGGAATCCTGAAGAAGGAGCAGAGTGGGGGG
>NC_056524.1:90020295-90126088 GCF_019175285.1 Sceloporus undulatus | reverse complement strand
TGGGAGAGGTGCAGAGTTGGATCCCATGTATTCCTTCATAGCAGAAGGAGGTTGGACTGGATGGTCCTTGAGGGTCCCTTCTAGCATTTCTTGTTGAGGCTGGGCTTTTTTCCCCTTTTGTGTGTGTGCCTTCAGGGTTTTTAAGCATAGGAATGTTCTTTAAACCTCTGCCAAACTTCCTTTTGAGATGGTAATTGAGTTTGAAATGCAAAGTAATTAGCGTAATTATTCTCCTTGTCTTTTATTGTCATTCAGAGAGAAATCTGTGAAAAATATTTCGCTGGCTGCTGAAAAGGAGAGAAGAAATCACCATTTGAAAGGGAGAATTGTGGGAAGAATATTTTTTTAAAAAAATTCTCCTCAAAGTTTCTCTGACCGAGAAGAAAAACATGGGTTTCTCCAATCACTAAGATTCCAGGTGCATGGTTTCTTGTGGGAGCATAAAACCTCAGGGTGGCCCTGACTGTGCTGGCCAGGGCCAATGGGAATTGTAGGTCAAATACATCTGGTAAACCACACTTGCCCACCTTTGAGTTGAAATGAAGCCTTACTTTAATCATGTGAACTCAGTGCTCTCAGAGGGATTTCTAGGCTTGTGCCCATTTCAAATTACTTTCACTGCCACCTGTATTTTCATTCATGCAATGTGGTGGAAATGGCATCCTACTTCATATCCTAATGTAGTCTGGATATGGTGAACAGTAATGATTCTTGTCTCTTATTAGGCCTCTAAAACACATCTTGGAGAATCTTTCATATTGCTTTCACAGCAGGAAGGCTTAGGTCAAATACACATCCAGAGTACCTTAAAGATTTGTGCAGCATGCAAAATTTCACCATGTGTGATTCATCTTACCAATTAGTAGCTTTATATTGGCAAAAAAGACAGCCTAGGTAAAAAAAAAATTGTACAGCTTTCAAAGATACTGAAACCTAGATCTATACTTATAATATCAGAATCAAGTGAAATATTGGTTTAGCTATCAAGAACCTTGAGAGCTAGCATGGCATAGTGATTTGAGTGTTGGACTATGACTCTGAAGACTAGGTTTGATTCCCAGCTTGGCCATGAAACCCACTGAGTGACTTTGGTCAAGTCACACTGGCTTCAGGAAAGGCAATGGCAAACCTCCTCTGAACAAATATTAAAGAAAACCAATCATAGGGTCACCATAAGTTGAAAACATCTTGAAGGCACACAACAACAGTTCAGAGCCTTAGTATGTACAGTAGAATACTTTTGCCAGAAGCTATATAATACCTTTCAATCTAGCTGATGTAATACAGATCTGATGAAGATGGATGTGATAAGAATTGTAAAGATCTTTTCTGAGGTTATGGAAATGCTGATGGTGAACTAAGCCACAGCTATCAGAGTATGAGATAAATGTAAAAATCATACAAAGCCCATGAATCTATGCTTGATTCTCATGATACAACCCTTGCCTGTGCGAATCATGGGAAAGGAAGTGGTAGAATAGGACTACATAGACATGAGAGCATAATTTGGACACATATCATACTAGTACAACATATCTTTGTGCATTAACATCACATTAGATGGCTTTAGAAGCCTACAAGCAATGATAGAAAGTCTTCAGAACATTGTACTTGACAGCACAAGTGCTGAACACAAGATGTTGTTTTGTGCCTTCAAGTTATTTGTAACTTATGGCTACTGTAAGGCAACCCTATCATGTAGTTTTCTTGGCAATATTTGTTCAGAGGGGATTTGCCTATGCCTCCGCCTGAGGCTTCACACACATGCAATTCTTCAACACTTGCAGTGGCCTAATTAAAGAGGCACAGCTATTCTCAGCATGTTGTAACTGCTTGCCGTATAGATGTTAAAGATGATGATCCTTTCAGTAGAAGAAAGAGGAAGCAACCGCTGACATGACTGAATACAGTGAATACTGTTTTAATGCAGTGATTCAGACCCAGGCTTTTAAAAGTTACATTCTCAAACCTTAACCTGAATGAATAAACTCGCTTGATGAGGACATGAGAGAGACAGCCTTCTTGGTGGCTGCTCCCACCTCCAAAACTCCCTTCCATGTGAGGCTAGGCTGGTCCCCTCCTTGCTTTCCTTTCACAAACAGGTAAGGACCTTTTTGTTTAAGCAGGCTTTTAATTTGTAAGCAGGGGAGCTTTTTTCTTGGATGTTTTATTTATCTTTTTAAACTTTTCTGTTCACTGGGCTGCTGGTATCCTCTGGGATTTGATTTCAAGACCCCCCCCCCCATAGATACCAAAATCTGTGGATGTTCAAGTCATATTAAATACAATGGATAGCAAAATGGCATTCCTTATATAAAATGGCAAAATCAAGGTTTGCTTTTAGGAATTTATATATTTTCAAAAATATTTTCCAGCAGTGGATGCTTGAATCCATAGATAAAGAAAGAACTGGGCCAACTGTATCTGATTTTATATTGATTTATGTGGTGGTTTTAATTTTATTTTTTTAAATATAAGCAAGCAAGCAAGCCTGGTAGCCTGGATTTTCCAGCATTTGATTTTGTTTTACAGTATTCAAGTTCTTTTCATTACAAGTATAAAGACATATGTGAACTTGTGGAACATATAAAAATGAACTAAAACAACATTCTCATACTTCCCTATTTATCCCAGAGTTGATCAAAATTTCCCAATAAAGCAACATTGCAAAAGAAAACTGCTATTTCCTCATCTTAAGCTTTACCATCAACAGTGTTGCACATTTATCTATACCCCTCCATATATTTTAGGACTGCAACTCCTATAATCCTTCACTATTGGCTACACTGTCCAGGGGAGATGTACATTGTGAACCAAAAACATCTAGAAACTGGAAGGCCACAGTTGTCCACCTGTGATTTATGGTTTCCTTAGGAAGGCTAGCCTTTCGGTCTCTCATAGCCTTTCATCTTATGTAAATCTGCTAAGAACAAATAGTAAATTCATTATAAATCAGTGGAATTTACTTATATCAAAACATGGCTAGTATCTGACATACATTTCTAGACCAATTTTCAGTGAGCTTTATTCAAGACATAACCTGGGCAACGTGAATAGCTATATAGTTTAACAATTTGTTGTTGTGCATCTTCAAGTAGTTTCTGACTTATGGGAATTCTAAGGTGAACTTATTGCAGGGTTTTGATGATGTGTTTCTTCAGAGGGGATTTGCCATTGCCATCCTCTGAGGCTGAGAGATTGTGTCTTGCCCAGGATCACCCAGTGGGTTTCATGGCTGACTGGGGTTTCAAACCCTGTTCTCCAGAGTCATAGTCCAGTGCTCAAACCACTACACCACACTGGGTCCCCAAGAGCATAAATAAATTCCACTACTAGGGACAGTAAGTGGAACTGTACATAATAAAAACCACTTTGACTTTATGTAAAAGACACGCAATTAACATTTTTTTTGTGTTCCAGTCAGAGCTGAAAAGTGTATTGGATGTATTTGAGTTAATTTCAAGGCAAGTTGCAAGGTTAAGCTTAACTGTTGTAAAATTGCTCTATTGCATAAAGCACTGAACGATTTTGCTTTTTTGTTTTTTGCATTGATTGCCTGGATCTGCTATATTGACAGAGGGATGCAATGCGAGTGTCACACAATAGCTGTCCTATGCCTAGTGGGCATCAGTTATTTTTACATTTAAGCCACAAATACAATAGTAACTGTGTTGTGGTTGACTACGCTCGGAGAAGTGAACAGGATAAAACCAGACGATCTCAAATGTGAGATATTTTCAATAAGAAGACTTCTCTGAAGATTGCTATAATCTCCTTTAAATACAATGGATAACGAGAAGCCATTGGGAATATTTACTGTGATTCAGTGAGTACGATAAGACTTTTGCCTTTCACATTGAAAAAGTATGATTATTTAAATATATGCATACTATCATGGCATTGATGCAAGATAGCCACTCTTGTGAACAATTGTAAAAATTATTGAAGAGACATGTTAGACACAAGAGTGATTTAACCTATATTATTGCCTTAAAACTTATGTCCTTTTCACTTCATTTAGTATGGAATATTGAATTTTGTAGCAGAATGATTATTATAGAAATCTTTTTTCCGTAATAAAACATCATTGAAAGCAATAGCACTTTCCTAGATCAACAAATATGTGAATAAGAAGTGATTTTTTAAATTTAAAAACCCAAAACTTTGCTTATTTGGTATTCTAATTAATTATGAACTTTGGAAAATGTTATTGGTTGTATTCAACTTCACTCTTTGGCAGTCAGTTTTTAAAAAATAAACAAACAGGAAAGTAATGCAATAATTATAAACTGTTCTGTAGATGTACAATATTAGCTATTGTTCTTATAAATATGTTTAAGAGTGCTGTACTGGGCAGGATGCACAGGGAAACATGATAGTTTGTGGACAGTTTAAGGGATGTGAGATAAACTGTGTTAATTTATTTGTGATATGCACTGTCTCAAGCACCTGAATTGATATTCTAGGTCATAAATTATAGCATGCAGCACTATCTCTGATCCCTCACTTTAGGAGACGAAATAGAAATGTAGCAGATAGGCTGTTCAAAACCATTCTGAGTTCTTTTTGAAGTCATCTATACAGTCTTTCTTTGATTTTCAGCATGATCAGAGGAATGGAAATTTCTTGTGAATATATAATCAGATTTTTACTGAAGCTGCCCTCCATTTTTTTTAAAAATGCAAACCCAGTTCTGTAGATGTCTCAGATACAAGATAGCCTCACGCACATCACATCAACAACTCCATTCAGTTCACGATGATTGCTAAAATGCTAGAGCTGGATGGTGAACTTAAATATACATTTGTATGATTCAACTATCTTTTTAAAAAGACAAAGAGGAAAAATAAGATTGCCAATATGAAAGCATCAAATTCCAATTCTTCTGACAAATATAACAAAATAGCATTTTACTGCTGAAGACTTCACTTCATAGTCTGACATGCCAGCCTGATATATTGTTAATGTTAAGAATATTTTGAGTGGTTTTTTTTCCTGATGGGGAGGAATTTTATTGTAATTGATATATAAATCTTAATTACAAAATTATATAGGAACATCAGCAATAATCTGTATGTGTTTACAAAAAAAATCACAATGTAGGATTATCACATTTTACAACAATCAGATATGAGTTTAATAGTCTTAAAAAAAAACAGAATTAAAGAGAACCCCAGTCTTCGTTTAAGGCATCTTTTTATTAAATGATTACAATTACAATGAGAAATTGATGTGATTTCTGTGTGAAAGGTCCCAATATTCTACTACACATAATTTAATAGCATCTTCAGAAAGATGTGTTGTTGTATTTAAAACCCACTGTATCTCTAGTGAGAGCACATAAACATGTTCCAGCCCTTTTCTTTGTTTACACAAAGGCAGCTCCATCACATGAAGTTTGATTGTCCATTTTTTGTTTAGAGTTTTTCCCTAAAAAATCAGGATGTTCACACAAATATCTGGATTATGGACCTGAACAGATGGCCCTTTTAACTGCCATCTGGGCAGTTTCAGAGCGCGGCGTTTAGACGCTACACATCATGAAGCTGCCCTGAAGCCACCCAGAAGTCAGGTAGCTACCCAGATATGGATGGCTTCAAGGCACTCTGGCAGCATGGCGTTTACATGCTGCATCCTACCAGAGTGGCTTGAAGCTGCCATGGTGCTGCAGCACAGTGAGTAAAGGTGGCTTTATGCCATCCAAAAAAGAAGTGTTTACCGCTCCTTTTTCAGCTGGCTTCAAGGTGGATTGGAGCGTGTGTTCAAGGTGGCCCCAATCCATCTTTGGAAGAGGAGGTTTCAAGCTGCCCCTTCCTGCCCATTTGTTTTCCCCCATGTTCACATGACAATCCTGATTTTCAGTGTTGCCAACAAGCCTCGAAGATATTCCCTGGAATGTTTTACCAAATTTCAAAATCCCTGGAATTTCCCAATATTTACTGGAATATTCAGTCAAAATCCCCGGAAAGAAATTAATTAAATTCCCTGGATTCTGGGGAATTCCCCAGAAATTGGCAACACTGCTGATTTTCCAGACAGAACCTCCAAGGGGTGGACAAAATGCACACATTTTAAACATATGGTTACTCACATTTAGACAACTAGATTGACCAGGTGTGCATGTTCCATTAACAGCTGGATTCACTACAGAAACCATAGGTGTTTCACCAACATATGTGCAACAGCTCTATATTCCATGTAACATGTGGAGTTCTCCCCACTATGCTTCCTCCCCCCTCTCCGTTCTCTTCCATTCTATTTCTCTTTATCAATTTTCCCACAAAGCTTAAACGTCATCCAAATTATCTAGTCCCTTCCCACACTGTTCTACCCAAAATATACTGTTGATTTGTATTATCCAGTCAACTGAATTCACATACAATATTTTGCTCATAGTTGCATTTCTATTGCACCTTTCCTTCAAGGACCTCAAGGCAGTGTGTATGGCACTCTTCCCTCCCTACATTTTCCCTTCCTACTTTTTGCTCACAAGACAGAGCTTGAAAAGTAACTTTTTTAGTCTGAAACTCCCAGAATCTATCATTTTGGCTGGGAGATTCTGGAACCACTCTTGTAGGGTTGTTGTGAGGCAAGCCTCCAAAAACATCCTATAAGAGTGGTTCCAGAATCTCCCACTCAAAATGACGGATTCTGGGAGTTTCAGACTAAAAAAGTAAGTTTTCAAGCTCTGTCTTGTGAGCAAAAAGTAGGAAGGGAAAAAGTAGGGAGGGAAGATTGCCATACAAACTACCTTGAGGTCTTTGAAGGAAAGGTGCAATAGAAATGCAACTATGAACAAAATGCTGTATGATAACTCAGTTGATTGGATATTACAAACCAACAGCCTATTTTTTCATCAGACTACAGGACAGATCAAGTCTAGAAATCAAACTGAGTAAAGTAAGACTGTCATACTTTGGGCATATCATGAGACAACAATGGACTGTATAAGCAGGAAGCCACAGTACTTATGTTTGATAACTGTTGATAGCTGTTGTTACTCAACGGCAGGGCTGTTTAAAAATTAGCTGTTGGGTCTCTTGCCATAGGTCAAAGTAGACTTGACATCAATCAAAAACGACAGGGCAGATAGTTTAATTTTTTTAAAGTTCAGCAGAGTTACTTAAATAGTTCAATTTACACTATATTTGAAAAAGCCACTTATAGGAGATCTGATAGGTTGTATTAACTGGAAAGGATCCTGATGGTTATTGGTCCTGACACTGAACTTTCATTACATTTTCCCCTTCCTGCCAGAGACCACATTATTGTTAATCTATTCAGAAAATCAATTTAGTTCAGTTCAAGTCAAGTCACTTCAAGTCACTTATGACCTTTCCTTAGAACTGTTTACATGCACATTATGTTTTAGTTATAATGCACAACAAAACACATGCACATTTGCAAAGGTGTGAGTAAGTAGGAGAGGGCAATCCTAACTTCTCAGTTTACTGAGAGATTTGGACACCTCTTATTTGCTGAGAAAGAAAGAAATAGTACTACGGACATAAATTATGCTTTTGATATAAATGTGACATTAATTTATTGGAAGGCATAAATTAAATATCTGTTCTCATAAGCTGACATAGATTGACATTTTACATTATAAATTATATCATATTCCATTCCATTAAAAGTGCTTGTCAATTCTATTTGTTTGAATTGCAATTATTCTTCAATTTTTATTACAATTATTGTGCATAACACTCACAGCAAGGGAGATGAAGGATTCCATTTTTTGGAGTGACTTGTTACAATTTCAAACATAGTTTTCCTGTTTTCAGAGTTAGAAGTAAACTTATCCTAGTGTTTATATCTCATATTTTTCATGGCTAGAGATGTCAAGGAGCAAGCACACTGATTACATAAGTATGCATGAGACAGAATACAAATGTATTCATGTCTGCTCCGAAGTTTGTTCAGTTTAGTTCAAGGTTGTTTACTTCCTGATTTGTATGTAGCATTAAGTAGGTTTTTAAAAACCTGTTATTTATCTGTTCTGCTAAGCAGCTGAGGAGAAAACTTGGGTGTTTGTCAGACTTATGTTTTCTGCATGGAAAGATTTGCATCTGTGAATCGATTCAAAATTGATTCACTGTCCCCACTATGTTTTAAGGCAGCGAATCTCTCTATGGCATTTAAATCTGATTTGAAGTTCCCATTCGCCACTGTTCCAGATCAAATGGAGGCACCTCCATTTCCTGAATGGTGGCTGCACGATCTGAATTGATCCAATAGCGCATTCATACTATGGGAGATGTGGATCATTGTGGTTCTTAGAAAAAGGGATCCAGTGGCAAATGCACTGGTTTAAATGGCTTTTAGATGACCAAGCTGCAAAATAGGGTTGCCCTAATTCTCCTCTACAGAACTGGGACAAAAATAGACATGACTGGATTGGATTGATTATCAACCAAAAACACCCTCCCATCCACCCACCCAATTTGATTTAACATTGTTTTATTGCATTTGTTGTCACTTGTTGTTGTTAGTATTACTGTTGATTGTTTGTTTATTCAGTGCCATCAATTTTCATGGAGCTTTACAAGTACAATGATCAGAAACAATGGGCCCTGCCAATGGCAGGGTAGTACCAGCATGGAAAGTGGCGAGAAGGGGGGAAAAAACTATGACATTTTAAAAGCAGCTCAAAAGCAGAAAAGTGAGGATTAATCAGAATTTCTCTGGTCAAATCAGGACAGTTGGAGAGCATAAAATCATCAGCTGCTTTCTTCAGCCCCATCTTCAAACTTACTTTGTAGCTAAATGACAGTGGTCTCATATCTCAAACATACAGCATATTTGTATTTATGGGCATTATGCATCTATGTAAGTAATTATTTTTCCTTTGCTAAGCATAACATGATCACATTCTGAACTCTATACACTAGTGAAAAATATTAATTTGAATAACTTCTATAATTAATTTGTTAAATAATGTGAAAACAGCCCACTGGGAACAAATGCTTTAAAGGCATATGAAATTCTGGACATTTTGTGCCATTTTACCTGAATTTATCAAGAAGAGTAACTGACTCTTTTAGTGTAAAATCACCAATACAAATTATGGCACCCATTTAACCCACAAAGACTTATTGAAACAGTGATAAAACTCCAAAGTCATTGTACTAGTTAACCACTTATATTCTTAAATACTATAGTTGGCTAAAGTACTGGGCAGTAAAATCATAAGTATGAAAGCCAAGTCTTAATTTGAGTCATGTTCAGCCAAATTCGCTGGTTGGAATTGTTGTTCAAACCATGAGAGGTAATAAAGACAATGGTTTCTAGTTTGAATATGCACAAAATACATTTATTTCCCATGTGATCATTAAGTTAAAGACTGTAACACTCCAAATATATGAGTTGGGGGGTGGGGTGGAAGGTTTATCCTCAATAGCAGTAGGATAAAATAAAATAAAATAGACAAAGTTTAAGGTGCATACTAAATAACACTGAACATTTTAGTCCTTTTAACGTGTGATTTTCTCAGTTTTCTGGAAAAAATGACAAGCCTAGCTGCAAAGAAATGGAAGGATTTTCTCCCCCTTCATGCACAATTTTACCATCTTGAAAGTTTTTTGGCAGTTTTAAGCTGTGAAATCCTTTGCTTGAAATTCTACACCTGGCTCAAACTGAACAGGATGATGCCCCTGATAAGAAGCTTCTTCCCCACCAAAGCACTCCTGCTCCACTATCCTGTTGCTTTGGCATTGTCATGACAAATGCATGATATTTCAGCAGGTCCAGTCTTCAAGATTGAGGCCTCCCAAGGGGCACTATAGGTCATCAAGAGTTTGGCCTTGTCTGCATGGACCAAAAGTCCCATTTCCCCCCTTTTCTGGATTGTCCTGTTTGGCCAATGCATGGCCCAAACCCTGGCTCTGGTCTGGGCAGTCCAGATGACATCCAGCATGTCCTGCTCCACAACCAGGGCATAACAATGTTACAATGAAGTAAAAAGTAATCACCTATTGCTCTGGATATTCCAAGAAGATCTGGAGCCCTCCATTTCCATGCTGCTGTGGCTATCTGCATGGACTTTAAATTTCCTAGACTTTGAAAAACTCCCACATGGCCAGATGGAAGAGGAGCCAGCCTGCAAAAGATGCCCTCCCTATACCATTTTAACTAAGGACAGAAACAACAGAATGCAAGCATCTTATTAACATCTCTAAGTTTTCTCCTGTTTGGTTTGTAACATCTTGCCTGATGAAGAAAACAGTGGAGCTTTGAAAGCTTGTGGGGGGAAACTGGGAGGTGATCCCCTAAACTGAAACAAGCAAGTGAGTGGACAAAAAATTTAGGGGGGATAAAAATAGAAAACGCAGCAATTTTATTAAAACAATATGTTGCACTAGAATGCTGAAAAGATACTAAAAGAAATTACAAAGCAAAAAATATATGCTATCCTGAATACAAAACTCCCCAACTGAATGCACATACTGTGTTTTCTCTTTTAATTCCATTCTGAGAGACACAAGGGAACTGGTATTTTGTGTGCTTGATACCTCCTTATGGGATTTGCAGTCTCCCAGCCCAGTACTGACTGGTCAAACTAGCCTTGTGTTTGTTAGGGTGTGGCTCACAGGCCAGAACAAGCCATTTTGTATTCAGGATAGCATATATTCTTTGCTTTGTAATTTCTTTTAATATCTTTTCAGCATTCTAGTGCAACATTTTGTTGTAATAAAATTGCTGCGTTTTCTATTTTTATCCCCCTTAAACTTTTTGTCCACTCACCTGCTTTGAAAGCTTGCAGCAAGTATATTGTGCATTTTGATTGGCCAATAAAGGTACAGTGCACCCTTGCCTTACACGGGGATCTGTTCTGGACCCCTATCCCACTTCCTGCCCCTGCATAAGGCAAATAGCGTGTATGCTCGAGCCCCATTGGATATAATAGGGTTTGTGCATGATGCACAGCATGGCACAATTTTTCTTTAAAGTGAATAATAGAGAGGAGTCCAACCAGAGATATAACCATGTGACAGCACAACACCAACTGTTAATGTGTCCCAGCTCAGGGAGGTTTCAGTGGACTATGAATAAGACTTAGCCTTAATCATCAAATCCAGAGAGGAGGGAATTTCAATTTCAGAGGAGTTTCAGTCCAAAGACATCTGCAAGGTTATATTTGGCTAGGCTCAAACCAGGGCATGTCCAGTTGAAGCATCAAGTAGTGATGTCATTAGATGAGAGCTCGGGGGCAAAAGACCAGGGCCTCCGAAAGCAGAATGAGCAGGAAGGTATCCAAATCCAACAGGAATTTGAAGGGATAGACACAAATGAAGTAATGCACACTTAAATCTTTTTTTAAAAAAAAAAGACAGAGCTCCATGAAACCAGTTATACTTAAAGTCTAAAATCATCTGAACTGTTTAGCTGGTTGTAGCAGGTGATGTGATATATGAGAAAGTGGAAAGTGCTGCCACTCAGAATAGACAATGCTAAATAGACAGACAGTCTGTTCTAGTATTAGACAGTGTGAAGTGATGATCTGGGCAAGCCTGGGTAGAGCCAGCAAACCACTGCTCATGGAATACTATGAAGGGGGCCCTATGAGGAACAAATTAAAAAACAACAACAGATTGTCTGTAAAATAATTAGGGCCAGTAAGAAACAGAGATCGGGCCGTGTAGATGTAAAAACAGCGCCAGTTAGGAAGAGGGGAATGGAGGAGACATTTGTAACATTTTGGGAGCTGAGGCAGAATTAATGCAGTTTGATGCTACTTTAGGTGCCATGGCTTCAATGCTGTGGCATTAAGGGATTTGTAGTTTTGTGAAATATTTAGCTTTCTCTGTCAGTGAGCTCTGGTGCCACAACAAACTAGAAATCCCAGGATTCCACAGGAAGGAGCCAGTGTAAAATTGCATCAATTCTGTAATATGGCAGCTGATCAAGGGAAAGATCTTAGGTGTAAAGGGGCAAGGTAAGTGATAGGAGCCTAAGGGCTAGAAATGTGAGGTTTCATCACAGATAGCTTTGGTGTTCCAAGTCCCTATGCACCAAAGGTGCCAGTTTATTCAGGGCAGCAGTAGAGTAGGCTGGGGGTGGGGAGTTGTAGAACTGTTGATTTTTAAATATGCAAATACCTCTGCCCCTGCCCCCCCCCCCCCGGTTCACATCATGGGAGAAAATTGCAAATATCAGTCCTAGTCTGGATCCTTGATGTTGTCTACTTCTGTTTTGAAGTCATCTGAAGCCAAAGTGGTAAGTTTGTATTGTTCATGCAAGAGGTGCTTGTAAGATAAGAAAACCTGCCTCAGGTAAGGTATGAACCATCTCATAGTATTCAAATATTTAGCCATCAAACAGATAAAAATGCTCTGGATCTGCATTAATGTTCCCATGGATGTCTCGAATCCCCATGATGCTGAATTAACTAGGGCTTGTGCAATGACAGATGAGGTTAAATACTACTGTAGAAAAAGGAGATTTCTATGACATAAATATATGATTCACTGCTCAGGACAGAATTAATCTCTGCCATTTTATACCAGCTGCTAACTGATTTATGGGTCTGTGAACTTACAGCCAGGATCTTGTGCTACTTCTATAAGTACTGGAGGGGGAGGCAGCTTTGCAAACTAAGAAACCAGCCATTGATAGATTCTCTGAATATATCCTTTATCTTTCAGGCATTCCTGCTTTCTCCTTGAGGGGCACCGAGATAATCTCTAAAAGATGATGCTAGTAGAATCTGAAGCCTGGGCAAAGGAAAATCATTGTGTGATGTTGCCTTTAGTTTGAGTTTTGCCATACCATCATATTTTTACATTAATTATTGGGGAGAAATAGCTTTTGTAAACATGTGAGAAAATGATATCTTGTATGAAACACTTTTCCTTTAAAGTGAGGTACGGAAGCTAAACAAAGAATGATAGTGTCCAAAGTCTTAGGGAATCAGGGCAAAGACAGAGGAGAAAATAATGGCACACTGAGTGCAGCTGACAGGCCAATATAGGGAAGGACCAGATTCAAAGAGCATTATACAAAGGCAGCTGGTTTTCATAGGAACGAGGAGGACAAGGTGAACAGTGGGTGGAGCAATTTAAATCTGGTTTTGCCTTGTTACTCCTCCATTGCAACTGCTAACTCAGAGATTCCCAAACTTTGGTTCTCTGGGGGTTTTTGGACTTCAACTTCCAGCAGTCCCAGCTACCATAGCCACTGTCCAGGAATCCTGTGAGCTGAAATCCAAAACACCTGGAGGATCAATGTTTGGGAATCACTGCCCTAACTGAACTGAATAAAAGTTTCTTCAATAAATTTCTGTACTCTTGGGATCTTGTTATCACCTTTGAGACTAACTGAAAGAAAGAAATTGGTAGCATGGACTTTTGTAGACTTGAGCCTACTTCCTCAGATTCCTGTTTGAAGCATCTGAGGAAGTAGATTCAAGTCTATGAAAGGTCAAGCTACCCACATTTTCTTTCAGTTTCAACGGCACTACAAGATTCCTTTGCATACTGATTTACCAGACTAACAAAGCTATGTCTTTGGGTCCTCTTGTATTTGACTTTTCTTCTGGGGGGGTGGGATGGAGGTGGGTGACCTCTATAACCTATTCTAGTCCCCAGGCAAGTGTAGTGTGGCAAAACCAGATTGCTCAAATGACTAACTTTAGTGGGATTATGTATTGCTCCAAGATGACTGGATTAGGTTAATGGCTCTATCAAATGGTTGGATTTGCACACCACAATAAACCAGAATTCTACTGATTTCGGCTTGGTGCATCTGGCTTCTCTTCCTGGTCTCTTGCATTTGAAACAGGAGATCATTAAAAAGTTTTTTAGTGCAGTGGTGAGTAAAGTGCAGCTTGTGGTGTGAGTTCAGCAGGAGCTGACTATCTGGCTTACCGCCTATTCACCTGGGCATGTTGTGGTTTATATTCCTGTCACTGGAATCAATGACTGGGTTGAATTGCTAGTTTCAGCTAGATGACCCATTGAATCAGTTGCTGAATTTAACTCTTATGTCAGTCCCTAGATTCAGTGGGTTTATTCTAGTTAAAACTAGCAATTGGGTTAAGACATATTGGGGGAAAGAAAGAGGAAAATGGCCTACCCTTATTCTGCACTGTATTTTCTGCCACAGATTCTCCCTCTCTTACCATATAGGAGTGTTCTGTTAAAATGAAAAGGGATTTGGAGACAACTAACCACTTTTGAACTTGAAGCAAATACCATTTACCCAGCTCCCAAATTAAATTTCATGACAAACCTGTGCTTCATTATTTCAAATGTCTGCAACTAAGAAATCAGTATTATTGAAGACATTTGCCATTGCCAATCTTGTTGAAGAACACAAGCCTTGGCTCCATTTGCCTTGATGGTGAAAGGCTTTATAGAAGCACATACCCACCCCAGGAGGGTCATCATTGGGTAGCCAAAGAGTAGTGAAGCCTGTTACAATTTCTGCTGTTCCTAGGCAGCACTCCAATTTGGATAGCTACAATAAAAACCAGTTTCACTCATTAACGGCCAACCTTTTAAAGGTAATCCAGTTCTAGGCTCTGTGCCATCCAGGTGTCTGTGCTTAGTGAAAAAAAAGGTCTCCTTAATCCTTGACTGTTTTAATAAATACCAGTTTCTCTACTTTTTAGAGAGACACTTGTAGTTCTAAAAAACCTATATATTTAAAATATAGGAGACACTTTCTTCTTAGCTGCAGATATAAATCAACACTCTAATCTTTCAATCCAATGTATGCTTAGTTGGAATTTAGTCCCATTGAACTCAATAGAGTTTCCTTCTAAGTAGATGTGCTTAGGATTGCGTGACATAGGCTGTGCAAGCTTGGAAGAGCATGTGATTGGCCACTTTGTGATGCCAATGACACACCAGCAACATCGACAGCATAAAACAAGAGCATTTGGAACAGAAAATGTTGTAAATGGACATGGAAAATGAACATGGAAAATGTGTGGCCCTCCAAATGTTGTTGGGTTCCATTTGCTGGAAGCCTCAGGAATCTCTAGGAATTCTCTGGATGCTCCTAGTACTATTTCAGTGGTTTGTTTGTCCCTTTCCTTTTTATAAAGGACAATTGATTTCCATAAGCTCCAGAGAACATAGTAATTGGTCAAATATATTGGGACTGTTCTGGAAGCCACAGGAACCTGATGCCTGGCTTAGAAAGTGCATAAGCACCATACAAAGGGTGTTTCATGGTTGGAAAGGTGTGCGTACTCTATTCTGTGACTTGGGAAAACATTACCATTCAATGTTCTGTCACAGGCAACAAAAATCTCCATCTTGATCCCCATTTGTTTGTCTCTGCAGGCATATCTACACTGTAGAAATAATGCAGTTTTAAGTAACAGACCTCCATCCTATGGAATCCTGGGATTTGCAGTTTTACAAGGTTTTTGGCCTCTGCCAAAGTGTGCTGGTGCTTCATAAAAGTACAAATCCCATGATCCTATAGGATGGAGACACAGCAGTTAAAGTAGTGCCAAACTGAATTATTTTTACAGTCTAGCTTGCTACCTGCTCTAAGATGGTTGCTCTGTAGCAGCTGTGTACACATGTCACTATTAAAAGCTAGATAAGAAGAACAGTTATCTACTTGTTATTTTAGTTGTAAATACTAAACACACACACGCTTCCACTATGTCCAAAGCAGGGAGGGAATGGCTTATGCCTAGCATGTGAGCAGTTAGCAGATTTCATTCTGTCAGTTCAATGTTTTTCCTTGTTCCAAATATTTATGTTTTTTCCAAAAAGAGGGGTAATAATTACAGAATTTGGCACTAGTATATGTAGGTCACCAAGAATCCTACCTAGTCCCTGTAACAGATTTCTCCAACCTGAAACCCTCTTCAAGATCTCAAAGATATTTTGGACTCCAGATTCTATCATTTCTGGCCAGTCCAGATTAGTCCAGAATATTGAAAGGACATCAGATTGCTGATGGCTATCCTTTCCCTTCCCAGCTTTGGAGTATATCATAATTGCCTTAACATGGAATAATATTGCATCTTTAGAATGGTGTGATTGTTGACATAATATCAGCACCAAAGGCTACATCAGTTTATCTAGAATAGAATTCATCTGGCATTGGGGTCAAGACTCCTCATTTTATATAGTCTGTGGCAGAGCTCAGGGCAATAGAATTGGGACTTCAGCTAAGATCATACAGTGGTCATATAGAATTGCAGTAGGATTCATTTATGGATAAATAACATTTACTTTTCTTTCTTCATTTCTTATGGCCTCCCATGTTCAGTTTTTTTTTAAAGGATGAAAGGCATTCAGAGTAATGGGAGATATCAGCTAAAATGAATACTACTGTATTGAGATACAAAGCTGACTAAAAATTCTAAGTTGAAAAATATAACATATTATGTTCCTGGAATTTAATCTAACAATGGCTCATGAGGATGGTATTTCTTGGCAGTAAATGGTCAATTGGCCATTGACCACACCACTCACTAACTGGAAATGTTTGACCTTAAAGTTGTTTTTAACTCAGAGAAGGGGGGGATTACTGTCTGGGTTTTTTTTTTTAGCTTTTCTTATCAATTGCATTTTATATGTCCTTTGGAATGGACGAGTGTACTTCATTCTACCATCCCTTTCCCACAAGAATCAACTTCCTGAAATAACATTCCATGAGAAAACAAAGCTTCACTATCAGTATTAAATATCTATATTTCTACTTAATAATACTTTTGCCCTTATTTATTCATGCTGCTCCCCCTTACAGTTATGCTGTTGCAGAGACAACCAGGATAAAATCTTGGAGGCCCTGTATTTGTCAATATAGATGTCCATCCTCTATTTATTCGTCAGTTTATACCCCTGCCACACTGCTGCACTTGTTATTTGTAATACTGTTAAACAATATTGAGAAACACAACCCATAGTGACTAATGCTATTGTTGGGGCCAACTCTATTCAGCAGAATTTAGCATTGCTGTCAATTGCCTTCTAGCTGCCAACTACCAGGGAATTTGACAGTGGGATCTTACTGCCAGCATGACCATGAGAGTTGCCAGATAACAAAACTCCTTCCTCTCTTTGTGTATCAATGCATATCTTTTATTTTTCTGCCTGCTACCAAACTTGGCTATTTACCTGTCCAATATTTGCCTGTTGGCCTTGACCCAGCTTTTTACACACTTCCTTGGACCAATCAGTTATATGGTCAGGGAGCTAGACCCAAATTGGGGCAAGGGCTACTAACTTTACTAGTTTTAATTTTAAGATATTAGGAAACACACTAGGCAGATGAACTAAACATGGCAGTTTACAGCAGTATTATATGATACATCAACTCTAAGATTCAGTATGAACTTTCAGCAGGATCAGCCCATGGTCTGAGCGAGTGGGAATGTTCCTCACCATCAAATGGCAGGGTGAGCTCCCCCACCCATTTTAGAACATGAACTCTTAGGACCTTAACACATGGGAGGGAAGCACCAAACCCTGTGGATAAATGGGATTTAAATCTGGGATACTGCAAAAGTGGAATTGTTTTGAGATGACGTCAGGCTAATTGAGTATTAACTCTACATTAACCCATGCAGAAAGTTGCAAAATTGCACTGCATTTTACTTTCAGGGTTTTCCTGAAAGTTTTTTCCGCTTTCTGCATGAGTTAATGTTGCGTTAATGCTCATGTCTGAAAACAACTTTGTTTTTGCAGGATATTCCTCAGATTTAAACCCCATTTATCTACAGGATTTGAGCACTTTGCCTCCTGTGTGATAAGGTCCTTAGACAGGGGAGAAGAAGTGATCAGGTCTCAGTCGCAAATCTTTAGTTGAAAACTCTTAATAGTTGTCTAATACAAGATTATTTATTTATATATTTTAAGAGCTAGTATGATGTAGTGGTCTGAGAATTGGACTAGGACTCTGGGAGACCCAAGGCTCAAATCCCTGCTCAGTCCCAGAAACCCCCTGGGTGTGTTTCTCATCCTAAGAGGAAGGCAATGGCAAACTTCCTCTGAATAAATCTTATGAATAAAGTCCTATGATAGCATCCATAAGTAGCAATCTACTGGAAGACACAGAAGAACAACATCAGTTTAAGGATAAAATCGTCAAATATGCTAGACCTGATGAATTCGTAATAGCCTTCAGCCACCAAAATATTTCAAACAGACTTTGCTGTTGTGGATTTTCCCCCCTTCCCACCTCCTTTTCTTTAAAGACACAGGTGTATAAAGCTTACTGAGTAGGAGAAGATGGATAAGTAAAGAAAGGGAACTGTGGGAGGAAGATTAAGTTTGTGATACAGTAACTAGAAAATTACCAAAAGGAAAGGAAAGCAAGCAGTCTTGAGAATAAGTGTTTTGTCTTGTGATTCTCGCTATGTAGGAGAAAAGCAAAAATTTGAAAAGCCTTCACCAAAATAATTTACAATGTGGCAGAAATTAGTCAGTTAACTCACTGTTTTCTGATAATGATATATTTAAAAACATCAACAACCCAAGCTATTGATTTCTTACCAGAAGTGGGTCCTTCCTTCCTGATATATAGATTTTCAAGCATTTAATTATTGATTAAATTATTTTTTCTTAAAAGAAAACTAAGATAAAAAGGTAAATGCTGCATTAAAGGAGGGGGAAATAAAAGATGCAAGGAAAGGAAATACAAAGGGTTTGTTTTTTCCCCTCAATAGATAATACAATACAGTCCTTTTTATTGCCTAACATATTGGAAATGTCCACATATTTATTCTATTTATTTGTACATTTGTGACCTGCACTTTCCATATATATGTTCTTGTAGCAGCATATGGATATAAAAATATTGAAATAAATGTAATAGATAACAAGTTAAAAGACTAAAACCAGTCAAGCAGGCAATGGAATAAAAACAATACACACACACACATTTCAGTCACTCCAGCAGACTAAAGCCATTCCTGAAAATGAAGGTAACTGTCCTCATCTTAATACTTGTGAGGAAATTGAACAAATGTACTCCCAATGTGGATTTCAAAAGAAAGTTCCTATGTCAAAGATATTGAGAAGCCATTATCCATCCAGTAAAAGAGACTCTGGCCAATGCTATATTCCAATTACCTAGTCAGATTTGGTTGGAGGGAGAGAAGAGAGTGTAACGTCTCCATTATACTGGTGTAGTGGCTATGAGGGGCTTTTCTAGTGTGATGCAATAGTCAGTGTGCTCACCTGGGTCTTATGAAATCCAGGTTTTAGTCCCCATTGAGCATGGAAACTCAGTGGATTTTCTTGGGGGCAGTTACTCATTCTCACCCCAACTTATATCACAGGACAAAGTGGGTGGCAAGAGCCAACTATAGCACCTGGAGCTCTTTGGAATATGTGATACATGTGTAACAAGTAAACAAAAAACAAATGTTCAGCTTAAGTGGGGAGAGGAAAATACTTCAGAAATCACAAGATGGCACAAATATAGCCACCATGCTTCCCAGCACCCATAGAAACTACACCTGTCTCCTCCTTAGAGGCTGTGCCAGTGTTATCTGTTGTGATGCTGGTGTACCTACTGGAACAGTGAGGCTTCTGTGACATTCTCTGGCCCCTCAGCCAGCATACCTTAGGTACAGAATTGTCTCCTTAGTAGATTAGTTAAAATTAAGTCAAGACATCTTTATACAGCTTTTTATCTCAAGAAATGCCCAAGTAGATTACAATATCACAGTGCTTAAAATGTGAATAAAATCAAGTAATAATAAATTAAAAAGTGACAAAAGAATGAACTATTACATTTCCAAATTCAAAAGTGTGTGTGTGTGTGTGTGTGTGTGTGTGGTAGGGAGTTATATAGATGGCACAAAAACTGGTGTTATTGATGGGAATTTTTGACTATTGTGGTCTTGGGGAGATTTCAAAATGAAGAGTGGAATACACACGAGAGATCTTTATGTGGTTATTGTATAAAACCTTGAAAGTTGGCTTAATAGTGCATCATTTATTTTATTTTGGGGGTGCTTCAGGAGTTTGGAATCAATCACACTGGTGGATATTTTTCTATTGGAAAGCTGGAGTTTGGCCATTTATACTGCAGTAAAACTTTCATTCCTGTCCCTGATGGGTTACAGAATGAAACCATAAACCTATCATCTCACTACTGTAGAAATGTATATAGTCCATTCCCAGACCTAGGTCACTAACATGGAGAAAAAGAACAAATTATCTCTGAAATTCCACTCCTAAATCTTTTTAAAGCATACTTTGTTGGAAACTCTGTAGACATTTAGGATACTAGAATAAATTATGATGAAGTTCAAGTACTGAGCAAAATGGTTTTAAAATCGTCACGGGCACAAAAACATATTATATTATTCCAAGAATATCAGTAAGGCTATATGTAACTTAGTTTTTTTCATTTGCCATTGACAAAGAAAGGTCTTGAGAGTATGTCACTCCCACTAGTTATTGTAAACTAACATTGGAGGAAGTGGAAGCAGCTAGAGGGCTAATAAATGTCTTTAATGTTTTAATCAAATATAAAACTACATATAAAATATTTCCTAAGAACACTAAACAGCAAAAATAACAGTTGGTAGGCATGGGGCCAATTTTCTACCTTGAGACCCCCAAGGGGCACATGGACTGCCAAAACTATCAAGACAACAATAACAACAAATTGGAAGTGGCCAAAAATCCACATCTGTTTTTGAAAGATGGATATTTATGATGTCAATGCAGGTCAGTCCTTGATCAATTGGAAAGGATAATTGCTGTTCCTGTAGGCTTCCCTGGAGCTTTTCACATTGTGATTACAGCATTGTGATTCTACTTTAACAGCCATGGTTCAATCTTATGGAATCATGGGACTGGTAGTCTAGGGAGGGGTATTTAGAATTACAAGTCAGAGAGCTCTGTTGCCTTATCAAACTGCGTACTCAGAACAATTAAATGGAATCGTACAGCTATAATGGTCTAGTGTGAAAGGGCCCCAACATAGGCAATTAAGTCTTTTTGCAGAAGAAAATAGATGGCAGCCCCAGGAAGTCATGGAGTCACGGCCCCAAAAGTAGCCTTGGGGTGCACATATGTCTAGGACCATATTTTGTTCTGGCATAAATACAATGCTCATGAGGTAATCCTAGTGAATACAAAAGGCCCTTTCCCCAAGTACACATTTATAGGACTGACTTAACTTTCATAGATCACTCGATACTCTTCCCCACACCATCAAAATACAGTACAAAACTAGGGCAGCTGAACAACTAAATCAGATTGAATGAAAACAAGTGTTTCAATGGGTTAGACACAGTAAAGTCCATCATTTCATGATATCTACAATGATTCCTTCAGTCTACTAACTCTCCACCTAGATAGTTACATTTTTCACTAGTTCCGTGTATTCCCTCACAGCTGTACTTTAAATGCTTGTTACTTTTGGACACATCAAAAATGTTTTGATGGTGACAGTGCCCTGGAAGACAAGGATCAACTCAGTCCACCACTCAGTTCAGTCCTATTGAAGCCATTGTGTGTTTGTTTTACCATATGAATAGGTTCACCATTGGTGTCTTAGGTGCTGTCTGCACTGACCAGGATACTCTGGGGACAGCCCAAAGTATCCAGGCCCTGGAACTGACCTGGCCTCCTGCAGTTAACTTGGGCCCCAGTTCTGATGCTTGATCACTCATCATTTTGACCTCAGAGTGAAGAAACCTGTGATGGCTGTGCTGGGCAACACACCATGTGAACACGTGCCCCACGTCAGAACAAGGTCTTCGGATCTTCAGGGAAGATTTGGAGCAAATGGGAAATTTTTAAAAATCTACTGTAAGAGGGGTATAGCCTGGGTTTGGTGCTGAACAGCAGCAACATTATCTGGACGGTTCATACCAGACGTGGGGATTGGGCCCTGTGTCATCCTGCTGAGAGGTGGGTGGTGGTGGTAGTGGTTTATTTAGTCAGTGCAGAAAGGGCCCTAGGCCGCTTTGTTATATATAATCTTTTCTTTCAGAGGCCCCACCAAACTACAATCCCCAGAATTCCATAGCATTGAGCTATGGAAGTTAAAGGAGTTTCAAACTGTTTTATTTCTTCAGCGTGGCAGCAGCGATTGCTTGAGACAGTGTGCATTGAAATACTAAATTATGCCCCAAATGCTTCATATTTGTGCTTGAGAATCCTCCAAACATTGCCTGCAGGTCTACTCACAATGAACTTCAAGTCCAAGTCTTTGAAGGTCATCTGTCACAGTTAATAGCAATGTCAATCATTGCTGTGTAAAAGGAAAATGGGAATGTCCAATTATCTTGCTGTAAAGTGCTAAGACTTGAAGGATGTGATAGTGCACTACTTAAGAGGTGCTGAGAGGTAACTTGTCAGAAGGGGAGAGTTGAATTCCACTTAGTTATGAGCATGATAAAATATAGTTTGTTTTCACAGTACGTCCTAAAAAAGAAAAGATGTCTAAGTGAAATATTTCCATGTTTGTTCAAATTGTTCCACCACATTAAAGGCTGAGTTCTGATATTATGTTTGATGTAAACCAGTCTTGTGTGTGAAACAATAAGCTGTGCACTAAAAGCTGTGCAAGAAACAAGGGCATAATTTTACACCCCAAACTTGTAGGAAACCATTCTTTTTGTCAGCTTCTTGACGTGTGTGTCACATTCAAAATACATACTCAGAAGACCATACTTAGGCATACTTTTCTATGCATATTGTATGCAAAAAGGACTTTGTTAAAAGTGTTCCTGACTTCTTGGTCTTTTAAAAATAATTATTTCCTTGCTACGAACCATTATTTCCTTGCTATGAGAAGCCAGTGTGTTGTAGTGGTTTGAATGTTGGACTGCAGCTCTGGAGATCAGGGTTCAATTCCTCACTCAGCCATGAAAACCCTTGGGTGACCTTGGACAAGTCAGATATTCTCAGTCTCAGGGGATGGCAATGACAAGCCTCCTCTGAACAAATCTTGCCAAGAAATAAAAATGATAGGTTCGCTTTAGGGTCATCATCATAAGTCCAAAATGACTTGAAGGCACACAACAACAATGAGCCATTTGCCTTGCAAACTAACAAAGAAGTGATTCCCAGTCAAAAAGGACTCCATTTTCTGTTTAGTCAGCCAAGCCTAACACTGGAATTCACATTGGCTCCCTTGGCATGTGTTCCTTTTAGCTAGTTACATAACAGCTGCTCTTCTTCTGATTCAGGCACAAAGAAAAGGGAGAGAGCTTCCAGGAATCAATACAATAATGTGATCTGACTCCTGCTTCAATGTCAACCATGATTATTTCAAACATTTTGTACTCATTATTTGGAAAGAAAATAAATTAACCAGGCAGTCATTTGTTTCAGTGCTATTTCTGTAATGATCTCTATATTAGGATTTACTTTTAAGAGTTTGTACAGGCCATAAGCTTTTCCCACTCTGAAGTGGGCATTACTGCAGAATGCTTACAGTTTAACCCTATGCTGAACAAAGGAAGTCAGCTCCATGATCTGTCAATATTTTGCTCTGATTTATTTTACATTGGTCAGCCATGGGGATTGAGGGGAGGATCAGTGTGACGTGGAAAATCCTGCAAATCTCTGTTGTGGAGATGTGAGGGACTTAACAGTGTACCTAGCTCACAGGCCCAGCCTATTTGGATTGGTGTTGATCTGACAATATTTTAATATGTTAATTCAGAGGGAATTTCTGTTCCAAGAGCTGGTTATATGCATATGGAACATTATTTGCACAGAGTTAGGTCATTCTGAGTCACCAGGAACAGTTAAGGATGTAGAGAACAAGCATGTTGTAGTGGCTTGAGCATTGGATTATGACTCTGGAGACCAAGGTTTGAAGCCCCTCTCAGCCATGAAAACCTGCTGGGTGTCCGTAAGCAATTCGCACTCTCTCTGCCTCAGAGGAAGGCAAGGGAAAACTCCCTCTGAGCAATTCCTGCCAAGAAAACCTTGTGATAGGTTCTCCTTAGTGTCACCATACTGGGAAATGACTTGAAGGCTGACAACACCAAATTAAGCATGTGATGCAGTTTACAGTAAAGAAATTATAGTCCCTAAAATAGTTAATTCTGTACTGTATATGTGTCTTTGTTGCCAGCAACAGTTTGAAAAGAAAAATTGCTTTTCTGGACTACCTCTTCCAGAATCCCCAGCCAGAATGGCCACTGGCAATGGGAGTTGTATTCCAAAAGTAATCATTCTAAGCTCCCATCAATGACAACATCACTGATTTCTTCCTAAGTATATACTAATTTTCCTTGCAATTTCAACCCATCACTTTCTATGAGGACTTTGTTTTCCTTTTACAAAGTCATTTCCCTTTCTTATATGATCTTCTTCATTTCTGCTTTTCATCACAATCCTTTCTTAGTTTTTTTTTTAAGATGGAGGAGAGGAAAATAGGTCAGATTTTTCAACAACTTGAAAATAAAGCTGCAGGCAGTTATAAGGAGATGTTTAATAACATTATTCAAATTATGTATCATAACTCTTACAATGACTATATAGCTACCCTACTGGCTCCTTTAGCAGAATCCCACTGCTTCTGTCAGGAACACTAACTCCTTGCCTCTCTGTGCATCCTAAAAATCTGATCTTCCAAGAAAGCTTTGGGGGGGAGGCACAGGGGAGGCTCACTGGAGGAAGAGGGGTGTTGATTCTGACAGAAGCAGTAAGCTCCAGTGTAGGTGCCCAATTATATATTGGTACTTTCAGACAAGATATGTCAGTTTAAGAGAGCTCTTTTTCCAAATACAGTATGGAGTCATTCCACTGTATGCCGTACCATTAGTATTTGTGTCATATGGAAGCAGAAAGCAACTGGCTGAAGGGTTATTATCTTATTTGACAGCACAGTTCTTCCAGACTTTGTTACTCATCACCGTCAATGTTTGGAGCCAGCAGCAAACATCTGCTTGAGACTCTGCATTCTGTTTATTGACAGCCACAGCTACACAAATAAAGCACAGGCCTTTTGCATTTGCACCAGAGAGGCCATCTTTGTGCTTTAAGGAGCAGGTTATCATTTCTTTCAGTACTTGAAGCAATCTGTTCTTATGCTGAAACTTTATTGTCAGCACAGCTCTTATAAACCAAGAACATAAACCAAAAATAACAATAGGTAATTATATAAAAATTGAATATTAATTTACATTGAAATCACACCACTAGAGGGAAAAATTAGGGCTGCTGGTGGCAGTGTTAGTGTTTCAAGACACGTCTTGAACAAAGAAAGAACAAATTCCTTGTTGAATATATGCAGTTTTAGCAAGAATTCTTTAAATCTGTTATGATAACCATCCCAGCTCTTATAACAGAATCCCAGCCTTGAGTCTTAGTTGTGGGAAACAGGTTACTTGGTATGTATACATGAATGCAACACAATAAGATACATCATACTAAAACCAGTGCCTCCTTTGTGCAGGTGTGTAAGTGCTGTTGTTGGAATACCTGCTTTGTGCTAGAACAGCCTAGTGCTGTTCATACAAGAGAAGCCTTCCTGGGACCAATGTCAGCCCTCTTCTACCAATATCACTCTGAAATTGAGGCTGAAGACCCAGAGACAATATGAGACCTATTTCTTTGCTCACTTTGCAAATGACAATAGGACAACCAACACTGGTGCAAGGTGGGGAAAAAAGATACACTTTCTCTCTTCCCAGAAACATTTATCTCTTAATGGCATCACACTGTTGAGAAGCATTTGCTCCAATGGTACCAATGTTCATTCAAACTTCATCATTTTGTATGCTTATCCGGTGGGACTTAATGCCTGTATGTGGCGTGTGTGTATGTGTAGCCTGTTTTATTCAGCTCCATTTGGCTCTTGGCAGCAGACACTTGAGAACCTGCTGTGATCAGGTTGTAAGGCACTTTGTAGATAAAATCACTCACATCCATTCCTATATGGATGCCTCGGATAGAAATGTATTTCTGAACAGGCCCATGACTCCTTCCTGTTCTATTATACATAAACACTGAGATGTGGCCAAACTCCTTGGAGAAGTGAGACTGATTCTGTAATCTTCCTTAAATGATTAAAGATACCAAGGAAGGTCTGGAAGATGTAAACAGACCTGTACCAAATAGCAAACTTAAAATTATATTTCTTGTCAGGAGACAGGTAAGGAGAATAGTAGTACTCTCAATGATATATTGAACACTTCTTGAGGTTGGGGCTAGCAGGTACCATCTTGTGGTGGCTTGGCAGCTTCCAATCTAAATACAGTGGATGGGGACATGAGATTTGGGTGGGTGGGGTGTTCATGTTCTCCTTGACAGGGATGCAGCCGGGGGGGGGGGTTTTGGGGGTCCGGCCCCCCCCCCCTTCCATTAGAAAAATGAATGGTGTGTTGTGCTGCTGCACCACCACACCCAAGCCCCATTATAATGGTGGCACTTAGTCTGGATCCCCCCCTTCCTAAAATCCTAGCTACATTCCTGTCCTTGAAGATATTGACACGTTTCCTTTATTTCTGCTTTTCAGTCAGTAGCTACAACGTATCTTTAAAGAAAGTTTTTGATTTGAATTAAGTAAATAGTATAAAGGTTTTGACATCTCTCTCTCTCTCTCTCTTTCTCTCTTTCTTTCTTTCTTTCTTTCTCTCTGTCTCTGTCTCTGTCTCTGTCTCTGTCTCTGTCTCATTTACTTTAAAATACTGGCTAAAACTACAAATCCCAGGAGTTACAGCACTGAAATTGATGCCAAACTGCATTATTTCTATAGTTTATATGTGCCCTGTATTAACTTTTGCCACTGTAAGGCACCTTGAAAATCATTCCAGGTAAGGTGGCAAAGCCAGATTAAAATGGCTGGGGCCCCAGGACAGTTCCCAAATTTGTGCACTTGAATGGATTATTCTATGAATGAATGTAGATAAATTAAGTAGTGTAGTGGGCAGCAACACACACACACACACACAGGCTTCATGTGTACTCTCATTTTCAGCCCTGCAATTTGAGTGAGACTAATAACCACATCCTCTGCATTTTTACTGTGTTGCTCAAGTCGCACAAAATGTTGATGAATAATAACAATTTAAAAAACATTGGTAGATTCATAGAGTAATTGAAGAAGAATCAAGTTGAATCCCCCCCCCCCCCCCGGTTCAGCACTAAGGTGAGTGAAGCAATTGCACTAGCTGAAGGTTTGATAATCTACCCCTGAAAATGTGGATGTAAATGTTTTAACAAACAGGCAAATAAAGCAAAGACAAACAATGGATTGTGTCCTCTCCAGTGCTAGAATGTTATAGAATTATTTCCACAGAGAGTTTGGAGATCCTTTGAACACTATTGGAAGGGATCTAGGAATCCAAGTAGACCTCAAGCTAAACATGAGTCAACTGTGTGATGCGGCAGCTAAGAAGGCCAATGCAATTTTAGACTGCATCAAAAAAGTATAGTGTTACAATTAAGGGAAATAATAGGGCCACTGTATTCTGCTTTGGTCAGGCCCCACCTGGAATATTGTGTCCAGTTCTGGGCACCACAATTCAAAAAGGATGTTGAGAAACTGGAGCATGTCCAAAGGAGGACAACTAAAATAGTGAAGGGTCTGGAAATCATAAATAATAAAAATAAAAATTTTATTTCTATCCTGCCTTTCCAGGGATCAAGGCGGCGTACAAATAGTGGGATTTATCATCCCAATAACAGATAAAAATACAATAAAAACATTACAATTTCAGCATAAAAACAACAGCAATACATAATAAGACTTCCAAGCTAACAATGGGGGAGGGGAACATGATAGGGCTATTGGGGGTAAGCCTGTTTGAACAAGTACGTTTTCAGCTCTTTTTAAAATTGGGCTAGGGAGGGGGTCGAGCGGAGCTCGTTGGGGATTGAGTTCCAGAGCTTAGGGGCCACAATTGAGAAGGCCCTTTGCGTGGTGACAGATCGTCTCACATCTGGAACCTTTAAGAGATGTTTATCCCCAGATCTGAGAGTGCGGGGCGGATTATATAGAGAGAGGCGGTCCTCTAAGTACCCTGGGCCCAAGCCATTTAGGGCTTTATAGGTAACAACCAACACCTTGTATTGCGCCCGGAAGCAAATGGGCAGCCAATGAAGATCTTCAAGTACCGGTGTTATGTGGCTAGCCCTGGAAGATCCAGTGACCAGCCTTGCTGCCATGTTCTGAACCAACTGAAGCTTCCGGGTATGGTACAAGGGTTGCCCCATGTAGAGCGCATTACAGAAATCCAAACGAGAGGTTACCAGAGCGTGTACTACAGTTTCAAGGTCCCCCCCAGCCCAGGTAGGGTCGCAGCTGGCGTATCAACCGAAGCTGATAACAGGTACCCCTGACCGTCACATGCACTATGAGGAACGGCTTAGGGAGCTGGGGGTGTTTAGCCTGGAGAAGAGACGGTTAATAGGCGATATCCTAGCCCTGCTTAAATATTTGAAGGGATGTCATATTGAGGAGGGAGCTAGCTTGTTTTCTGCTGCTCCAGAGAACAGGACCCGGAGCAATGGATGCAAGCTGTAGGAACAGAGATTCCACCTCAACATTAGGAGGAATTTCCTACAGTAAGGGCTGTTTGACAGTGGAACACACTTCCTCAGAGTGTGGTGGAGTCTCCTTCTTTGGAGGTCTTTAAGCAGAGGCTGGATTGCCATCTGTCAATGGGGATGCTTTGATTGAGAGTTCCTGCATGGCAGGGGGTTGGACTGGATGGCCCTTGTGGTCTCTTCCAACTCTATGATTCTATGCTTCTATGAGAAGGCAATGTCTGCAGGTGGAAGGGGGAATCTGCCAAAAATTGCATCACTCCTCCTCTTCTGCTTGTAAAAGCCACTGTTACTAACATTCAAAGAGCCTTCCATCTGTGAAGGGAATACATTCAATAAGGCTGATGTGATGGCATTATCATTAACAGAGTATTTTAATGGTTTACCAATTATGTATCTATTGAAACAGTTTTCTACATTAAGTTGTGGATAAGCTAAAAGAATAGTAATTTCCACTCACACACAGTGAAGCTAACGTGAGAAAATGAATTTGAACAGGAGCTCTGGGTGATGAAATGGTTTAATTATCTTCCACGTACAAATTCTTTTTTTATCACTATATCAGCCATGTGAAAACAGAATGTACACTTCATATTTCTTTCCTCTCCCTTGATTCATTGAGGCACTATGTGTGTGGTGATTCCATTTCATCCTTAAAACAGTCCTGTAAGATAAAGATAGGCTAAGTGATCATGATGATCTAGGATTATTTCACTGAGCTTCATGGCTTAATGCTAGTTCAGGTTTATGGCCCCATGATCCAAGCTCAATATTCATTCATCTGCAACAATGCCACTCAAAGGGGTGGCCTCTGAACAGTCATTGGCTGTTGGTACTTGATAAGTGTCCAACAGAGAAAGCAAGTAGGCAATGGCCATAAGTATGGTGCAGGTTCCTAGCACATTAGAGAAAAAATAATCAGTGGTTCTCACATGAGTTATCCTGACACGTGATGACATGCAGCACTCTAGCTCCACCTAAATGAATGCAAGAGCAGGAGATTTTTTTTTATCAGACCTAGGAAAACATACATTTTTCTTTGGAACACAGCTTCCTGAATCCCACAGCTATTCCATAGCATTGAGCCATGACAGTTAAAGTGGTGTCATCCTGGATTATTTCTCCAATGAGAATGCTGCCTTGGAAGTTTCTGAGAACTGTGGTCCCAAAAGTAACTTTCCATCAACTTTGGAATGTATCAACTCTCATAACACATACTTCTAACATTGTCCTCCTGTCCAGTAATATGGTGCATTTCTCAGTTCCTCCATTTATTTATTTTAATGTACTCTTTACATGTTTGCAGTGTAGGCAATTTTTCCCCATTATTACAGTTCTAAACTGCTACATGCTGGGAGTACTCCCTCCCCCTCTTTTTTACAGGCAGATTTAAATTGCTCTGGCCTGAAACAAATCTGCAGTGAAACATCTGTCTTGCCATATTTGTACAGTTTCAGAGATGGGGCACAGTAATAAACTCCCCATGGTTTCAACCGCTTTCCTAACAAGCTGCTACAGGAGAAAATGATAAAATAACAAGCTGTCACAAAAGGAAAATTTACAAATGATATTTGCAGGATTATTTTTTAATATTACTTTTTTCTACTGTGCAAAATGCTTGCCTTTGAAAGTGAAGCACTGAATACATCTGCCTACTATTCAGTACATCTACTTATTTTCATTGCCAATGACATGAGCTTCCACTTAAAAGAGATGAAAACATCAGCTGTCAATCATCATCATCACCACCAACACCAACATCTGTATTTACAGATGTTAGTTATCCACAATTTAATGCATAGCATATTGAGTAAATTTTAGACAATTCTACAAAAGGTTCAGTAAAATTTAATAACTTACTCATAACCCCCAAACACGGCCACATAAACTTCAAATACACTCTGATTCAGGCTTTCATCTCTTTCCAACATTTCTTATGATCGATGGATAAACTGGGATGCTCTTTTACTACTAGATTTGGCTCTCAGAGTTTTGCCTACCTCCTTTGATGCTGAGAGCTCAAGGTCCTTTGATTAAAGGATGCATTTCCCCAGACACTGAGGTTGCAATCACTAAACCAATTACTCCAGAATAATCTTGCTGATTTCAGTAGGATTTCTCAAGCATAACTGATTGCTGGGCCTAAATACCTGGCCAGTTTTATCACTGCTGACTTTCTCTGCCTGAACTTTGGATCTAAGCAAAGAAAGGTATGCAGGACTGCTCTCCATGCATTTAGAAAAGTGATGGTTCAGAAAGTTAAACCGATGTAAAATAACAATGAACAGGAGAAATGGCTGGGTCATGGTGCTGTCTAAACCACCAGAACTGGACCTGTCGCTTCCCATTCACCATAAGGAGGGGAGGTCACTTTTATTATCAGGTTCTATACCTTAGGTATCAATGGAAAATCTCTTAGCTAAATATCATGGTTGAAGTCTTGCACCATCTGATCTAACTATTGACATGAGTCCAATCTTTGTCTCAACCACACTTGTTAAAAAAAATACATGGAATTATCCTTGTTTGTGAGCAGCCGTTACTGCTTATCTTCTCAGTCATTCGACTTCCCCTTGCTGACTACATGCCCTATCCTGCATGCCTTTCATTTTTTAAAATTTTATTTTTATTTTCACCTTTCCACACAATTCCAGAGCTCTGCAACTGTGATTTAAGGGTTTGTTTTTTTTAAAGAAAAGAAATGGAAAAAAGGGGAATAAAGCTGCTTGGCAATAGCAAGGGAATAGAAAGGGAATAGCAAGGGGCATGGAGAACAGGAGGAGAGTAATGCTAAAGAGTAACTTTTCTGGCACTTGCTACTTTTCTTCCAAATGGAAATGCCAAAGGAGGTACTGCCTTCTTTGCCCTGCCCTGCATACATTTTTTGATTCACTGCATCCTGATTCACTGCATTCATCACCTCTATTGATGAAACATACAAACAGTGCTTTCTTCTCTTGGTCTTTTCTCTGCTACTCTGGTGAAATATTCAGTATTGAGAAAAGAAGGGACTGGAGAAGAAGGGATTAGATAAGATAGCACACCAATGTAATCTGTGGCATTCTACGCACAAAGTGAGTGGTGGTGGCATTGGTTTCTCACTGTTCTTCACATTACCAGGGTGACATTCAGAGCCAGTGTGGCACTGCTGTTTCATTACTTTGCATGTTATCAGAGTGGCACGATATGAAAGCATATAGAAGCAACAACCATGTCTTGTGGGCATTGTATTAACCAGACCAGGGAGCGATAGAAGGTAGACCAGGAGTGAGATTGTAGATTTCTGGGTGATATATAGTAGATTGGAAAGCATTTGTGATTCCTAATTGTTTAACAATAGCAACAACAAAATGCCTCTCTTCCTCTGAATTATACAATGAAAAATTAGCAATCCATTTTTTTGCAAGGGGGAAGTAGAGTTTTGTCTGACCTTGATTCAGTTGTAGCATTCAAAACAAATTTCTTTAATTCTTTGTCTCATATACCAGACACTGGTTAGTACATCTCAAGGTTTTCATGGCAACAAGTCTGAGGTCAATTTGCCCTGAATCGGGCTAAGTATGAATCAATATCAACATCAATATAATACCAGTATCATGTAGAATTATGGAACTGTGGAATCATAGAGCTGGAAGCAATGGCATCACTAGGGTTGGTATTGTCCGGTGTGGTAACTTATGGTGTCACCCCGCCATTAACCTCCTCCCTTAACACACCATACAGAATCATTAGTAATGTTTTTTGTGCTACTGTTACTCATTAATCATAATTCCTGCATATCACTGAATGTCATGGTAATAGTTGTGACATAAAACAACAACCAAAATTGAAAGTGTACCTTTACATTACAACATCATACACACAAACCTCAGTACATTTACATATGCATAGTTTCATGTGGCTGAAGAGAAAATTTGGTAAAAGGTGATCTTTTTTAAAAAAAATTAAAAAGAGTAAAAAAAATTTTTTTTTCAAAAAAATGAAATATTTTTTTTTCAAAAATAATTTCTTTTATCTTTTAAAAAACAATCTGGGAACTTTGCTTTCTTCTCTCATTGACCCTCACTTCTCTCACATCATCTCATCAGCATTTTAATTGAACACAGGTGAATGTCATAGCCCATTTTGGTCAAAAGGCAGATGTTTGAAGAGCAGTGGTGTCACCCCTCTCCCTTGTGCAGTAATGTGGCATCAACCAGTGATGTCACTAGGAGTGTGCAGGATTTGAATTGCACCAGGTGATTGCACCGTGCTCACTCCCCCCCCTTACCTTAGGATATCACCTGGTGAAATTCAAACCCTGCACACCCCTAGTGACATCACTGGTTGATGCCACATTACTCCACTAACCTGTTATAGTACTGCTATTCCACTTTTACTGCTTTGCATTTTACTGCTTTGCAGTTTGTAGTGCATTGAGCTCTTTGGCTGAGAATTCTAAATGCTCCTGCCTCATTTGCAAATCCCAGGATGCAACAGGAAACAGCCAGAGCAGTTAAATTGGAATGGCAGCATTATAGGTGTGTAGTGTGGTAATCTAGGTAATCTAGAAAGAGACCACAAGGGCCACCCAGTCCAACCCCCTGCCATGCAGGAATATACAATCAAAGCACCGCCGACAGATGGCCACCCAGCCTCTGTTTAAAGACCTCCAAAGAGTCTCCACCACCCTCCAAGAGAATGTGTTTCACTATCCAACAGCTCTTACTGTCAGGAAGTCCTACCTAATGTTGAAGTGGAATCTCTTTTCCAGCATCTACATCTACACTATCTAAACAGTCACACACACACACACACACACACACACACACACACACACACCCCTTCTGTGTTATGGTTTCTGCTTAAAATATTTCTCTTCTAATTGGGCCTTGTTGGTAGCAATCCTGTAAGTTTAAGCATGGATCATACAAATGTCATCGTGTCAGTGCCACATTTTAAACAAAGCTCCTGCTGACAGCACTGGAAATAGCCACACAAGCCAGGCAATTTACACAGTAAATTAACTCACAATTAACTTACAACCAAGTAAATTAATTTATAACTAACAACTAACTTGTAGAGGATTGCTGTGATGTGGAGCCCATTTAACAGAATTTTTTAAAAAATAATAATAATACACTTTTATAAAAGCACCGTCAGTTTGTAAAAGAATGTCAATATTTTTTGGACATGAAATATTATTAATGCTATTCCCCATCTCATTCACTTTTCTTCTCATTTAAATATTTCTCATTTAAATATCAGTAACCAAGGCAGCAATTCCTTGGAGGAATGAAAGTTTAAAAAAAAGTTTTTCTATTTCTAGAAAGCTGATTAAAAGTTTCCCCCTAAATGTAGCAGAACCAGCTAGCAGATAGATTTCTCTCCGTGTAGATTTTTTTCTTCCATTATCCTGCTTAGAGATATTTTATAGCTTTCTTCCTAACAGTGCTGTGAGGTACAGTAGTTTAAGGTGTGTGTGTGAGAGAGTTCCTGGCACATGGAGACCCAGAAAAGTTTGTAGCTGGGTTGGGAATTTGAAACTGGGTTTCAACACTAATAGTCTATCTACTCACTACACTACTCTACCTACTCTCAATACTCTCATTTGATACTTCTATTAATAGATTCAGTACTAGTGCATGAGTTGAATATTTGTAATTTTCAGAAGCACTTACAGGCATAGCTTATCTCGCTGGATCATCTATACCACTCTGCTTGGCCATATATCACAAAGCTTTCAAGCAGATATGTAACTAATTGGCTGTGCTTCATTCAGGCTGTTAGTGTGTTAGAAGTTCCTTAGCACGGCACTCCTAACTTAAAGATATATTAGTTTCAGAGGCTTAACATTTCTTTTCCCAGCTTCTTTTGCCAGCAGAAACACCATCTTGGCAAATGAAATTTTGTCTGCCAGTGGATCTGACAAAGCAGTGTGTTGGCAGAACTGACCTTCTGGTCATGATCTACTGGCACAAGAACTAGGTGGAGAGGGGAGTGAGCAAGGAAGGGTGTTAGCCCAAAGCCAAACTGCTTCCAGCTCAGGAACAGCCACAAAGTTGGCACAGGAGTAATGGCAGGGTTAAGGCAGTCCTAAGTAATTTCCAACTTTCCTAGTCTGGGAATGGTTGGGATTTGACACAGCTTCAGCTGGCCTAGTGCTGGCTCAGCTAGACCTTGGCCATTTTCACCAGTTAGGATTGTGCTGTAACACAGATATGGGGGGGGGGGATGATGAAATAGTGAAAATATGTGACCTCAAACAGTAACCAATTTAGCTAGTATTTCATAAAATTTGACATTATATACCTATGAACCCACGCCATATATGGGCTTGCTATAGGTGGCTTTTAGCTTACGCTGAAGCTGCACAGCAAATGGGAGAATGGCCATGGTGCAAGCACAAGCCCCATTATATCCAATGGGGCTCATGCATACACACATTTTGCCTTAAGCGGGGGGGGGGTCTGGAAAGGATCCCCTGTGTAAGGCAAGGGCCCACTGTATATAATATGCTTATAAGTCAGAGAGAGGATTCTTATTTGAGGGGTCATAGATCAAATCTGTAGCCATTTTAACAGTGGTGTCACTAGGGTTGACATCACCCGGTGCAGGTGCCTTGAAAGGTCTGCTGGGGATGACAGTAGTGGTGGACTGCCTGTCCTCCCTCCCTCCCTCCCCTGCTGCTGCCTCATACACTTGCCCCTCAGCCAGTCAGCCATTCCCAGTTGGGCGAAGGGTGGGGACTGGACAGCAGGGCCGGCGATGCTCTAGGAGGGCATGGACGGGAGGGTGGGAGTTTTTGTTTGGGTTTCTTTACTGCCTTGGCTCCCCTGGATGAGAGAGTCACAGCAACAGAGATGCCAAAATGGGCATACACATGCCCCTTCTTCTTTGGCCTCCTGGAAGCCTGTTTCAGGTCTGGTGCAACTGCACACCCAGCACCCATGCCAGATTTGGAATGGGGGATACTACACCCCACCCCCAGAAAACACTGATGTGGCATTGGTGTTGCGGCCTCTCAACAGCTGTTCCGGGTCTGGCATGGTTGCTGGGCAAGCTAGAAAGGGAGGTGATATCTTTACTTGCTTGCCCAGCCACCATGCAGTACCACTGGGAGTACCACCTCACTGGGTGTACACCCTCCCTCTACTTTGTCATCCAGTATGGTCCACACTCCCTGCACCTCTGCATTATAAATTAACAATTTCACTTTATTTGATAGATTTAATATGTACTACCTCTTGCTCTGAAAAAAAATATTCAAGTTTTATTTTTTGCAGTAAAATATTTTGTGTATAATGCCTCATAAAGAATTGCAAAGAATCACAGTTTTTAAAAAATGAATCAATAGCATCATTGCCTTGCAAACAGCTTGTATAAATGAATACTAGCAGGCCATCGCCTTTGTAACTTTCTCAGTCCTCTGTATAGTAATATTCGTTTAATTGTTCATTGTACTATCTATACTGTGTCACTATATAGGTAAGAATAGGCAACAGTAGCCTTCCAAATGATTTCATCTTTTCCTATCTGTCCTATCCAGAGGGATTCTGAGAGCAAAAACACGGTTTTGTATAGAAAGAAGATTAGAGGCTGCTGCTTTAAGCCATTTCTATTTATGGATTCAGCAGCTCCATAGTAATATGTCTAGATTCATGGAAGAAATAGGGTGCATCTACACTGTAAAAATAATGCAGTATGACCACATTAAGTGCTGTAGCTCTATCCATGGAATCCTGTGATATGTAGCTTTGCAAGGTCTTTAGCCTTCTCTACCAAAAAGTGTTGGTGCCTGGACCTATAGCAGTTAAACAGGTGTCAAATTGCATTATTCCTACTCTGTAGATGCACCCACAATGAGCTAAATGCATCCAATCTAGGCTGATGCTACTCATCCATGCCCTTCTCCTTTCTATTAGATGACTCTGATCTTTTACTTTTTCTCTTTTTCTCTCTTTGTTAGCAAAGCAGCAGTTTCTTTATTTTATTTTTTTATTGTGTTTGTCCACATTTAGAACTCTGGAAAGGGAGAAAGTGGTGGGTGGTATTGCAGAACAGCAAATGGTTGCCATGGAAAGGGTTAAGCATCTGCTCCCCATATTGTTCCTCTGTTCTTGTTTGTTGCCCCCCCCCCCCAGCTGCTTTTGGTTAAAAATGGCACTGAGGGAATGTTACGTGCATCTTCGTGTCATATCTAGTTTTGCCCTCCAACAAAGCAAAATCAATCCATCTATCAGAGCAAAAGTAAGCAAATGGATTAGTATATAGTGGGAATGTCAAGCAAGGTTTGCTCTCACTCAATGGGTAAAAAAATTAATGGTAGAACATTTTGCTCCTTCCTTCGAGTTGGCTTTCAGCTGCATTTAGTTTTCTTTTGTCTAACTGGCTGTGAACTCTCCTGCCATTGTCTTACCTTCCCAACATTGCCATTTGCATGCAGAGTCCCTCTGCAATAAATTAATGTAGGCTTCACTGCTTCACATTGTGACTAGAAATAGCCCTTGCAGGTGATCAGCTCTGAGGCTGGATGAGGATACCGCTGCCATTACCAGAACTGTGTTTTGTAAGCAGATGCCCTCGAAACCTATGGGTATGTACTTGATTGTTTCAGGCCAAGGATTATCTTGCTTCATGGCTCCCTTCAGCTTGGCTAACCTAAAACAAAATATAGAGTGGCACATCTGCCGAGTTGTTATGTAGGCATTCTTCTAGTCACATAGTAAAGCAGTGAACCACTCCAGAACTGAAAGACCAGAACACAAAGAGATTTGTGAAAGCAAATGCACAGCAGTCAAAAGCACTTGAAAAGAACAGAATGCATAGATCACTTAGCTTGGGCTCAGTCTGCACAACAACAGGCTGAGTTGAAAGACCATGTTTTCTAATATCCAAAACATCAATTTTGTTGGAAAACAAGAAAGGATGTCATACTGCATATAACTATTGCCATATCAAGGTTGTCCAGGAAGCATTTAAATATGTAGATATTTGCATTTGCAGCAGCTGATTACATAGAAGAAAGGTATGTATGTATTAAGGCTGCTGAAGACAAGAGCTACACTGGACCCTCCACATTCACTGGGATAGGGACACAGGAACCCTCTTAAAGTGAAAAGTGGAAAAAATGTGAATAAAAAATTACTTTTTAAATAATAATATTAATAATATTATTTACTTATATACCGCTACTGCTGTGTAGATCATAGTGGTTTCCAACAAAAAAATACAACAAACAACAATTATAAACAACATATATCCCCAACTATGTGCAAACCAACCACCCATACCAATTAAAAACTATACAACATCTAAAACCAATTATCATACAAAACATTAAAACCATAACAAATAGCTGGATTGAACAGTATACATCATCAAGGGGAGATAACAGATAGCATTAAGGCACATGGGGAAAAGCCTGGCGGAATAGGAAGGTCTTCAAATTCCTCTTGAATACATCTAGGGAGGTGACAGCGCGGAGCTCGTCAGGCAGGGAGTTCCAAAGCTGTGGGGCTGAGATGGAAAATACCCTTCGAGATGAAGTATATCTTGCTTTAGGAACTCTTAATAAATGTTTTCCGCCCGATCTGAGAGTGCGAGGCGGACTGTATGGGGAGAGGCAGTCCTCCAAGTACCCTGGGCCAAGCCATTTAGGGCTTTATAGGTAATCACCAACACCTTGTATTGCGCCCGGAAGCGAATGGGCAGCCAATGTAGATCTTGCAAAACTGGTGTTATATGGGTGGTCCTGGAGCATCCAGTAACCAGCCTTGCTGCCATATTCTCTACTAATTGAAGCTTCTGGGTTTGGTACAAGGGTTGCCCCATGTAGAGCGCATTACAGAAATCCAACCGAGAGGTTACCAGAGCATGTACCACCGTTTCAAGGTCCCCCCGGCTCAGGTAGGGTCGCAGCTGGTGTATCAGCCGAAGCTGGTAACAAGTGCTCCTGACTGTCGCATCCACCTGAGATGTTAGGTGGAGCGACGAGTCCAGAAGCACCCCCAGACTGCGAACTGAGTCCTTCACAGGGAGCGTGACCCCATTCAGGACAGGTGGAAAAATTTCCTTCCCCGGGCCAGGAGAACTTATCACGAGTATGTCCGTTTTCTCTGGATTCAGACTGAGTCTGTTTTCCCTCATCCAGCCCATTACCGACTCCAGACAGGCATTTACAGGAGAGATGCCATCTCTAGTCACTGCATTAGTCGGAGACACAGAGAAACATATTTGGGTGTCATCAGCGTACTGATAACACTGCTCCCCGTGTCTCCGGATGATCTCTCCCAGTGGTTTCATGTAAATGTTAAATAGCATGGGGGACAGAATGGCTCCCTGAGGGACACCAGATGTAAGGGCCCTCTTATGGAGCAACAGTCCCCCAGCTGCACCATCTGGAATCTACCCGAGAGGTAGGAACAGAACCACTGGAGCGCAGTGCCCCCGATACCTAACTCCCTCAGGCGTTCCAGAAGGATACCATGGTCAATGGTATCGAAGGCCACTGAGATGTCCAAAAGCACTAACAGGGACACTCTACCCCTGTCCATGCCCAGACGGAGATCATTGACTAAGGCAACCATGGCAGTCTCAACTCCATAGCCTGCCCGAAAGCCGGTTTGAAATGGGTCTAGAAAATCCGTTTCATCCAAGATCCCTTGAAGCTGGAAGGCAACCGCCCTCTCGATCACCTTCCCTAAAAAAGGCAGCAGCGAGACAGGCCAATAATTGTTCTGAATTAGAGGGTCTAGGGAGGGCTTTTTTAACAAAGGTTTTACAACGGCCGTTTCTAAACTAGATGGAAACTGCCCTTCCCTGAAGGATGAATTGATAATACGGCGTAACATATCTGTTACGGCCGGTCCCCCCTGTGCTGCCAGCCATGAAGGACAGGGATCGAGAGAGCATGTCATCTTCCTAACACTGCAAAGAATCTTCTCCACATCCTCGGTACTTACAGACTCAAAATGATCCAGTATAACAGAGTCCACAGAAGCTCTGGGCACCTCTACTTTAGATTCTGAACAAATACTGGAGTCGAGTTCAGCCCTTATCCAAGAGATTTTATCCGCAAAGAAGTTGTTAAACTCGTCACAGCAGGCCTTAGATGGTTCAAGAATGGGGTTCGATGAGGGAGACAATTGGGTGAGCTCCCTCACCACCCTGAACAGCTCTGCCGGACGCGACTCTGCGGATGCAATACGTGCAGCATAGAACGAATGCTTTGCTGCACTTACCACCACTCCGTAGGCCTTCAAAAGAGTGTCTAGGAGTGTCTTGTCGGCTAATTGCTGATGTCTTCACCAGTTGCGCTCTAGTCGTTGCACAGCCTGCTTCCTTTCTCTGAGGTCTTCCGTGTACCAGGTTTTTTTTATTGGAAGCAGGCTGGAAAGGACACTTGGGAGCGATACTGTGTATAGCCCTGGAGAGATCTGTATCCCAGGTGTTAGACAGGGCATCAACAGAATCACCGTCAGTTCCAACTATATCCCCTCTAGGGCTTCTTGGAACCTTTTGGGTTCCATCAGCCTTCGAGGGTGGACCATTCTAATAGGTCCACCACCCCTGGGAGGGATCTGGGTAGAAGCCTTGATACTAGCCTCGACCAAGAAATGGTCCGTCCATGACAGGGCAGAGACACTGGTTACCTCTGCCCACGCTACATCCATGTCCGTACAAAAGACGACATCAAGCGTATTACCAGCAGAATGCGTAGGCCCTGAGACCAGTTGGGACAGGCCCATGGCAGTCATGGTAGCCATGAACTCCCGAGCCACACCAGTTGGACCATGGCCGGCCTCGAAGGGGATGTTGAGGTCCCCCAGGGCAAGAAGCCTAGGGGACTCCAGCACCAGCTCTGAGACCAGCTGTGTCAGCTCGGCCAAGGAGTCTGTTAGCGCACGGGGTGGCCGGTAAACCAACAGAATCCCTAAACTGTCCCTGGCCTTCAGGGTCAGGTAAATACACTCGATAAAGTCAGTTTGTCGGACATGGTTCCTGGTCAAGGAAAGGGTGTTCTTATGGTTCAACTCTCTAGAAATCTCTAGATCCTCTAGCGCAATTCTATGGCCAACATCTGGCATATGTTGCCCACAGAATTGCACTGGAGGACCAACAAATGCCTAGAGAAGAGTGCTGAGGGACTCTGCATGCAAATGGCAATGTTTGGAAGGTAAGACAATGGCAGGAGAGTTCACAGCCTGTTAGACAAAAGAAAACTAAATGTAGCTGAAAGCCAACTTGAAGGAAGGAGCAAAATGTTCTATCATTTATTTTTTACCCATTGAGTGAGAGCAAACCTTGCTTGACATTCCCATTATATGTTAATTTATTTGCTTACTTTTGCTTTGATAGATGGCTTGATTTTGCTAAACCTCTAGGAACCTCTAGGTGCTCCAGTGTGACGTCTGGCAGAGTCATGCTGGAAGACCTAGAGATGCCTAGGGAGAACATATTAATAAAATCCATAAATAATCAAATCAAAAAGCCACAAATGTGGGTAATCTCTTAAAAAAGAAAAAAAGAAAAAAAAAAAGGAAAGAATATAGCTCTCCAGGGATGGTTGTTTGGGCAGGGTTGAAGCTCGAATCCAAGCTCCTTCCTCATTTTCGTTTCTGAATTTCCTCTTCTCCTCTTTCCATTACACTCCTCTCCCTCTTTCTCCCTTATTAGTCCTCCATTTTAAAGCTTCTTTGCTACCCAGCTGCACTTTGTTTTCCAGGTCCCGGTATCAATTGCTTTTTAATACGTTGTCTCCGAGGGCAGCAGACCTAATTGCCCAATCTCCTTAAGTGTCTTAGGCTGGAGTTGTCCATGGTGGTTTTAAGTGGAAAGTCTTCCCTCCAGCATTCAAGAGAGGCTGTTTAAAGTGATGTTAATTGCTGTTTAAAAAACACAGAGGTGATGGCGGGTCTTGTGCCATAAAACGGCTACCTTATGCAGATGTGGCTTTCTCCACCTTCTCTCCCCAGCCCTTTGCGTCTCACCCCGGTCTTCCCTTCTCCTCTCCGTCCGAGGTGGAACTAGGTGAATATATCTGGGTTTTGGGGAGGGCGGTTTGAAGGGTATAGATGAGACCCTCTGTTTCCCCTCAACTTCGGGGATAGTATCCCAGTCGCAGCTATCTCCTGCGACCAGACTTGTCTCCGCAATTGGCAAGCACCCCGCAAAGCCATCTCTTTGAGGTGCTTAACGACCCACCATGCCACCGAAATTTTAACTGCCATGGCTCCATCTTATGGAATCTGGGATTTGTAGTTTACTGTGGTGCCAAAAAGGCTAAATATCTCAAAGAACTGAAAATCCCAGAATTCCATAGCATTGATCCATGGCCATTAAAGTGGTGTCAAACAGCATTAATTCTGCAGTACAGATGCAGCCTTGGTTAATGAAAATGTGATTTAAACTCCTTCACTCCATAAATGAGACACCAGTGACTGTGATCTTTTATTTGGAGAAGACATAACATCATTTATGTGAATTTTCATAGCCTGTTTTGGCAATTTTGCAAATAGGATTGTTGTGGAAGAAATGTTCAGTAGCATAAGTCTGAAAATCATTTTCACGTGCACCTGGCTTCATGTGACATGTCATTATAACCTTATTTGAAATGTCTCATATTGTATCCCCCAGCTAAAACACTTTTAATGTCAGTTCTTAACAGCCTGTGCTGATCAAAGGTCAAATCTCTTTGCTAAAAGAACTCTTTCCCAGTTTCGTATACCTAGAGATTATGCATAATACAAGTTCAGGAAATTCTTTGTACTACAGAAAGCTCTGCATATCATAACAGTTACTCTTCCAGGTCAGATAGATAGGAAGAAGATAAAGAAATCTGGTTTCTTTTTAACATGATGATTCAAAAAATCCAGAGCTTTACAATATAATTGGGTTGGTTTTTTTAGGTAGGAGGGAAGCAAACAAATCTGTAGCAGCGTGGAAATCTGCAGTCCTTTCAGTGGAGCTGTCCAGCAGCCATGCTTGAGATATTTCCTTCTTAGAATGGCTTCACAGCTCTTATTAGCATGTCATTCCTAGTAACCTGTCACTAGCTCAGAATAAATGGAGTACGATTTTTGTATTATCCCTTGTCCTTAGAAGAAGACATATTCCTGTTGTTGCTTCCCAGGCATTTTATTTTCCGGCCAAGCCAGGCTGGTCCATAGTGTTCTATTGCCTCAAGTAAAAAAACCAAGATGAGTGCCCCATCTCTATAAACAGAAGTTGTTGGACTGACCTTTCGATCTTACTTTCACACTGGGGATAGGAGAGCATTCTCCACCATAAATGAGGGCAGCAGGTCACTTTAAGGGGGTGCATCAATTTCTTTTTCCCAGCACAGAAGTTCTACATAGCTCAAGGTGAAAATAAGAAGGAGAGGCATAGTCTCAGCAGAGACAGCTAAATATCTGCCACTGTTGCTCTTATTTTATCCTGCTGCCTGAGGCAATTGCCTCAGGGTGCACCTATACTGTAGAAATAATGCCCATTTAAGTGCACTAGCATCATCCTGTGGAACCCTGGGAGTTGTAATTCTACAAGGTCTTTAGCCTACTCTGCCAAAAAGTTCTGGTGCTTCACAAAACTACAACTCCCCAGATTCTATAGGATAGAGTCCTGGCAGTTAAAGCTGTGTTAAACTGCCTTATTTCTACAGTGTACAAACTGTATTATTTCATTTTGTCTAATGATAATACTGGCTTTGCTGCTAATCCTCTTCTGTCAAGCAGGATATCAAAGGCCCTTTCACATTACACTAAAACAGCAGTATGGTTCCACTTTGATTGCCATGGCTGCATCCTGTGGAATCCTGGGATTTGCAGTTTGAGGAGGTTGTATTTAGAATTCTGGACCTGAGAGGTCAAGTGCCTTAAGAGACTACAAACCCTGGGATTCCACAGGGTGCAGTTATGGCAGTTAAAGTGGAATCATAGTACTATAATTTTCTAGTGTGAAAGAGTCCCACATTCAGGAACAGAGCTTGGTGAAAGGAGGTCCTGTGATGCCAGGTAAGTATTCCACCATCTGGATTCACTGTTACCTTTATTTGTGAGATCCAGAAAGCAAGGGGTTCTTTCAAGATAAAATAATAATGACATGGGAAAAAGGACAAATAATGAACTCTGCACATTCCACAAGGATGAAGTACTCTCCGTGGGTGGCTATCCAGAAGCTTTACTAGTGGAGGTCACTTCTCCTGGTGTGCACTATATACCCTTGGAGGTGTTTAAGTCTCTTTTTGAGAACTGGAAGTCCCATTCTGGACGTTCTGTGGCTTCTTAAATTGCCTTACGATCATCCCCTCTCTACATCTGTTTGCATCCATAGTTTAATTCTAAGACAGCCCTAATTTCTTACATTTAATGCTGGCAAATACACAAATCAATACATAAATCAAAACCTGTCAGTACTTTTAATTGCAAGTGTATAATCATCATGAAATAAGGGTATGTACTGATATCTTTCACAAAATTTCTATCGTTCTAATAAAAACAAAGATAATTTGAAGAATTAGCATGAAGCTGAAACACAGTACCAATAATTTTGAAAATGAAATATAGTTCATTTTTTTAATTATATGAAAATTTATTCCATTATAATATAAAAGTTTATTGAGCCACCCAATAATCTAAGGAATAGTGCATTAAATAACCATTTCTATTCAGTGGGATTAGCAAGTAATTTAAAACCACATAGCCTTTAACATTGCTGTTTGGTTCCTTGTCCAACCTAAATTATGTCTTGCTATCCAGCATTTTTCAATTAACACCTCTGTCACAAAAAAGAAGAAATGCACACAAAGGTGTACTTAATAGTAACAAAATAAAAAGCTTGTTTATGAAAACGAGCTTTTAATTGCTTCAGTGGGACTAAAGCAATTTGGATGTTATGAAAAGTATTCATGTTCAAAGTGTGTTAATTAGTTTTCATCTGCTATGGAGTCAAAAGTGCAATTAAAATTATCAAATACTTTCCCTAGCTTTCTAGATGGATGCTGAACAACAATAAAAACAGTTTGTTCAATTAGAATGGAATGTAGAGTTTCTTCCCCTTTGAAAACGCATGGGCTAAATATCTTTTATAGCATATTACATTCTTTAGTGTGTTGTGACTGGCATTCTTGAATGACTGGCACATTTTCATCAATTGCCCTCTAGAATTCTCTTCTTCTCTTGTCCACTTGGAAGATGATGAGAAAATTAAAATGCATGTATGATCAAATACTGAACAAGCATTATTGCCCATGATACTCATATATATTTGTTGCTATTGTTGTGTGCATTCAAGTAGTTTCCAGTTTATGGTGATCCTAAGGTGAACCTATCATGGAGTTTTCTTGGCAAGAGTTTTACAGAGAGGGTTTGCCATTGCCTTCCTCTGAGGTTAACAGAGTTTGACTCGCCCAAGGTCACCAGCTGGTTTTCCATGCCTGACTGTGTAGTGTGGTGTGGTTTGAATAATGGACTATGATTCTGCAGAACAGAGTCATAGTCTGGTATTCAAACCACTATACCACACTGGCTCTTCACACAGCAGGTATGTATATACAATTTAAACTGAGGGTAACCGTATATAGTCCTTCCTCCTTCTCGGTGGACTTGCCATCTGTAGATTTAACCATCCATGGATGGCAACCACCTGTTTTTGTTAATGATGGCATGTGCATGCACCCATGGTCGTGTGCACACACACACCGTGCCAATATTTAAATGAATGGGATTTTTGTATCTATAGTGTGTGTGTGTGCGTGTGTGTGGAACAGATCCCCATGAATATGGCGGTCTGACTGTATACTTACAACCACCATATTCATGGGGGATCTGTTCCAGACACACACACACACATCCCACTGATACAAAAATCTGCACATGCTCAAGTCCCATTCATTTAAATCTTGGCATGGCATGTGCTTGCACACTACTGCGGGTGCATGCACATGCTGTCATTAACAAAAACCGGTGGTTGCCATCCTTGGATGGTTAAATCCACACATGGCAAGTCCACCGATAAGGAGGACGGATTGTATATGGTTACCCTCAGTTTAAATTGTATATACATACATGTTCCTTGTTGGTTTCTATAGTTACGATCATGTTAGAACTGTGTAACATGAGCTCTGATGTAGAAGTAACTCAGTTTTTAATCCGATTAACACTTAAACAGCAAATTGTTTTAACATTCACTTCTCATTGTTTGTATGATTTCTGCTTTCCTTGATCCCCCCTTTGTTATTTGAGCCTTGAATTTGAAAAAAAAAAAGACCTGTATGAAGCAGTCCTTCATGAGTCAAACTCAGTACTTCATCCTGTTGACCCACTAAGTATGAAAAGTATTAACTAACACACAGGGATCCCTACCACCAGCACCACCTCAAAAGGTAGAAGACATGTTCAGCATTTTAATGAAATACTTTATTGTTTTATTGCTGTTGGTTTTATTACTTGCTGTATCATGAGATTGAATCTTGCAATACCGTAAATTGCTTTAGGACTTCTGGAATGAAAAATGGTACAAAAATGGTACAGCAATGTCTTCATAAATATGAATAAGCATTGGAAAATACATTGTGGAGTAGGGTGATTTTCCTCTCATACACTGCCCTGTGGGAGCTACTTCCCTATAGTTAAATCACTTGTGCCCATTGCATGTGTGTGAATAGAGCAACCCATAACACGTTGTGGGGAATTTGTGTGAATGGTAGATCAAAAAGGATCAATCGTGTGAATCTCCATCCCATTAATGTTTTCCCTTTGAGTGTAATTTCCCTTGTATGTAAAAGCAAAACAAGATTGAAGCCCCCATGTGTAGGATCTATCCTTCACTGAATTTGTTTGGCTTCAGAAGGAAAGAAATTCAAATCAGAGGGTGAACACACACACACACACACACACACACTTACATACACACACACACACTCTTTATACAAGATGGAATATATGGGGATTCCCTACCACAAATTTTGTAGGAGGAAGGAAGACATAGTCTGCCAGAGTAGTTATTGGTTTGCAGGATGAAGACATGTGTAACTGTTTATATGTACACAGAGATATTAGCTATGATACTGTAGTCACTGTACAGAAAAAAAATCTCTGTACTCAACCTGATAGAACTGAATTTTCTCTGTCATGTATGTAGAGAGATCTTGTAGCACCTTTGAGACTAACTTACATAAAGAAGATGGCAGCATGAGCTTTCATAGACTTGAGTCTACATTCCCAGACACAAGTCTATGAAAGTTCAAGCTGCCAACTTCTTCATTTCAGTTGGTCTCTAAGGTGCTACAAGATCTCTCTACATACTGACTCTACAGACTAACATGACTATATCCTTCAGTTATCTGACATGTGTTTCTGAATCCATCCTAAGATAAATAACATATTCAAATTCTGTGGTTCTAAGCAAATTTGGTATAATTTTGATTATAACTTTGATATAGGAAGAATTAAATGAGAAGTTTTTAAACCCTTAGCACAAACCTTAAATTAAACACTATGCTCTGTAATTGCCAGGGTATATTTGTGAGACCAATTGTTGTTTCTTCTATGAACTGTTCAGTATTTTTACAAGGTAAATAGGCAGTCAATCATTCTTTTTATTGATATAAAGAAAAGAATAGTATGAAACTAACAGCACGTAGAGTGTGTGTACAAACTGTTCCTCTTTGTATTGTTATCTTGCTATATAATAATTAGGACCTGCCAAATCCTGTGAGGACACTGTGCTCAGATTCTTTTTGAGGTTGCACAGCCTTGCTTTAGAACTTAAACAAAATTGCACAGCTTGTAGAATGCATAAAAATAACCTAACAAATATGCAGATAACACAAACCAAATTTAGGGCACAATTTCCCATGTGGTACAGAAAATGCCTTTCTTCAATCCAGAAAGGATATTTCCTACTCTTTTAAACTGCACTTTTTTCCACTTTGAAGAAAACTATCCAATTCTGCATCTGTTCATGTCAGCATGTCTGAGTTCAGAACATGGTTATTTGGGGGGGTTTCTGTGTAAAGGAGGAAGAACTTGAGCAGACTGCTAGCAAATATTACTATCAGCTGATAGAGAGTAGGCTGGAGAGACTGATAAACTTTAGGATTTTTTTTTAAAAAATGAAAGAAATCTTTAGGGAGGAATAGAATAACAGAACACAGATGATTCAAAAAGAATGCAGACACTATGAGATTGTGGTCTGATTGAAATGGCAACCATTTTCTATTTGTTCATGTCTGCCCTGAACATATATTGCCTTTTGCTATATGTCTATCCAGGCAGCTAGCCCATGTCAAGCCACTCTGAAGTACATCTAGTCACAGATTTATTACAGAACTCAAATACACCAAATACAACAGGGAGACAGAAAAAGAATGAAACAAGTGGCTGTATGAAGTTAAAAAAAAAAAAGAGAGAGATATGAGCCCACCCACTGGGATAACAGAACATATAATAGAAATGCCCAGTTGGAGTAGAACTGTTGCAACTAGTAGAAGTTGTGGCAGCAGCTGTTCACTGCCAATAAATTGACCTCTACCTGTGCTGACTCCATGAATGAGAGACCTCTAAGTTACCCTATTATCAACAGCCGTGCTCAGGTCTTGCAGACTAAGGGCTATGGCTTCCTTGGTTGAGTGTATCTATCTGTGATGTGATCTTACTCTCTTCCTATTGCCTTCTACCTTGTCCAGCATAATTCTTTTCAATAGTGAGTCATGCCTTCTTCTGATATGTCCAAAGTATAAAAGTCTACTTGTTCTTCTTGGATTCTAGGGAGGGTTCAGGCTTGATCTGCTCTAAGACCCATTTGTCTTTTTGACAGTCCTCTCTGCAGAACTTTCTTCTAGCACATTTCAAATAAACTGATTATCTTCCCGGTAGAATTCTAGAATATAGCTGTGTTAGTCTGTAGAATATGTATGAAGAGTGATCTAGTAGTACCTTTGAGATTAACTGAAAAAAAGAAGAAGTTGCATCTGAGGAAGTAGGCTGAAGTCTACAAAAGCTCATGCTGCCAACATCTGATTATCTTCCTAGCAACTTTCTTCACAGCCCAGCTTTCACAGTAATACATAGAAATGGGAAATACAATGACATGGACAGTCCTAAATTTATTATTCAGTGAGACATCTTTACACTTCAGCTGCCCTCCCAGGTCTCAGTGGTGTTCCAATTTCTTGACTGCAATCTCCATTCAGGTTAATGACTGAGTCAAATCTTGAACTTTTTCAATGTCTTCATCATTTACTTTAATAATCTACATATTGTTGAATGTCTCATCTTGAACATTTATTTATTAATTTAAGTACAGTGCTTCTCTCCTTCCTGTTATCACAGAATCTCAGGCCAGCATACAATATGAACAATTTAAAATATTTTCCAGGTTAAAAAGACAAATAATTTGGACAAGGTAAAAGCATATTAAACATAGGGGGTGAAGCAGATGGGGCAGAAGGAGTGGCCAGAGGCCGCTCCCGCCCCAATTGCCACAGGACTGCCACGGGACCATGGCAACCATGGCGAAGGAGTGTTAAGAAAACCATTCCTTCTGTGGTTGGATTTGAGCTGCCTCCACACAGTCTTTGCATGATCTGGGGGCATGCATCATGTGCATGCCCTGCCCTCAGGTTGGCCCGACAGCAGCCCTTTGGAGCCATCTGAGGCTACAGTAATAGTTAAAACTATTTTAAAAACTACAGTTTAAAACTATGTACATGTAGACCTGGAATACATTAGTCCCCAAAGGCTTTAATAAAAAGCCACATTATAGCTGAGCACCAGAAAGAAAACCACATTGGTGCCAATGTGACCTCCAAAGGGAGGCATTCCAGAAGGTGACACAGTTTACACACAATTTCTCTCTCATCTCCTACCCTTTTGCATTTCTCACTAATGACTGAACATAGAGGAGGACTCCTCCAGCAGATCTCAGTCTTTGAGCAGGCATTATAGGGAGAGGCACAGTTGTATACAATTGTAACTATACAGCTGTAAGCTGTGTATGAACATTCTGGCTTCAGTTCACAGACCAGAAATGTGATAGGAAACCTTTGAACCCTTCAGATGGTTATGCATATGTTGTGAAAGACAACAGAAAAGTATGGTAGTTCACATACCATAGAACCATGCAGAAGATCCTAGCTTCTGTCTATGAAATATCCAGTTAAAGGAATACTAGGAAGTTGGGTGAAAGACTGTTACCTAAAACACTGCAGAGCCACATGGCTCTGTAACAGAAAACACGCTGGATCAATAATCCAAAATGGCAGAAGGCCACTCATAAGATAGATATGAATTTCCTCACACAATACTTTAACGACAGGATATTCTTGATCTGCATCTGATACACTTTTCTGTGCTGTAATGAAAGACACAGGACTAAATCCAATCCCAGTCCTGTCTAGAGTGAGCCCATTGAAATGAATGAGGCCCATTTATCACAAATAATTCATATCCAATTCATTTCAATGGGTCTAGTGTGGATGGGATTAATGTTGGATTTAGCCCAGTGATGGAAATCATGTAGTCTCCAGCTGCTGCTGGACTGCAAGCCCCAGCAGCCCTAGTCCTAGTGAGGAACGCATGGAGTTTTAGTTCAACAATGTCCAGAAGGAATGATTACCACCACAGATTTAACCCATGAAATCTTATTCAGTCTTCAAGCCAACTCAAGTTACTATTGGACATGAGAGTGATGAAGCAGGGGTATAGTGTGCAACTGGTTCCAATGTTTATTCTGTCCTCATGAAGCCAATTATACATCAAAGGGTGTTTAAGTACAAGGAATTACAGAACTATAGACCACACTGTTTCTTGAAAAATATTATCAAAAATTATAAACGGCATTGACTTTGTGGGCAGAGATGTTTTCACAAAGCGAGACCTCTGCCAACCAATGACCTGACTCAAACCAGACTTGTTGATTTGTAAACTTTAGTATGTGGGAAAATACACAAGGTTCTGTGGACCTTAAACAGCAACTTGTTTTAGCTTCATCCCTTTCTTAAAATGGTCTTGTGTTTTAGTTTTTGACAACCACAGTTTTTCTTCCTATAGGCATTAAGGAGTGGGAGGCCAAGAGTGCAAAGTCGGCAGTTAATGGTTATTGCTTCTGACTTATGTGTCATTGCATTGTTGATTTCAAAATATTCTTCCTGTAAACGACCTTTGCCACTGTATTTTATATTAGGAGGAATAATGTGAGGGTGCACCTAGCCTTGTACATAAGATTTTAGAAGGAGATGACACTTCTAGGGAGACTACAAGCAAAACAATTTCTCCACCAAAAGCATCAAGTTAACATTTTATTGTCTTTAGGAATATTGTATAACATTTGACTTCTCTTTCTCTCTCTCCTCACCAGCAACAGCTACTATCAGCTGCTTTCCTTTCCAAACAGAAGTGGTAGGATTAAGTATACTTTTTAAAAAAACATTCATAACAGAGCCTGTAGTTTCACTTAATTCTTCTGGCTCCAAAAATGCATCTTAACTTGAGAAAACAAACATTGGCAGAATTCATAGAAAAAGACATAGCAGTGTTAGGAAAATCAGTAAGCAAGGGGATCTTGTATCACCTTTGAGACTCACTGAAAGAGAGAAGTTTGTAGCACGAGCTTTTGTAGACTTGAGTCTACTTCTCAGATGCATGGGGACTAACCGGCATTTATCCTTGCAGTGCAAGGAAAAAGTCTAAAGTACAGTTTGTTTCTGAGTATAGGCAGAATACATTTCTACAACCAGTGAAAAACTGCAGCCAGCTGGGCTTAGAGGCAAGAATGAGAGCTAATAAGCAGAGCTTTGGAAGTTGACATTCAACAAGACTGAGCAGAATATCATGCCAGAGCCATCTGTGACTGGGATCCAGAGCATCATCATTTCACTGCTCATGATAGCTTCAGCAAATCATTTATAGTCATTAGTCTTAAAAAGAACTTCCCAAGCTTTGCCACCAAGACAAAGAGTAGGCTTGAATATTGACCTCCTCCATGGCTTGTGCCCAAGGCCCCCATAAGACTAGGAGTTAGCTAAGCGCCTTCTTGAAATGATCTGGCAACATTTGGCCCACCAAGATTCCTACAGATCTAAAACTCCTCAGGAATTAGCAGTCTAAATTATACTAAATAATCCAGCACTAAACTATTAAGACAGCTACTGTGGTTGAGCCCTCCCAGGAGTAATATGGATTGACTGTCCTAGGCACACCTACTTTGGAAGGCTAGGAACACATAGAGCGCACTGCTAAACACACATTCAGCTCGTCAGGCTCTTCATATTTAAGTATGAAAAGGGATCTTGCAGCACTTTTGAGACTAACTGAAAGAGAAAAGTTGTAGCCTGAGCTTTTGTAGACTACCTACTTCCTCAGATGCCTTGGAAATTCCCAAGTTCTCATTTCTCAGCTGCATTTCCAAAGCATCAGAGGAAATAAGCTCAAGCCTACAAAAGCTCATGTGACCAACTTCTCTGTTTCAGTGAGTCTTTAAGGTGCAACAAGATCCCTTTGTACACTGTTTCCCCAGTTAAACAGGGGTATGTCTTTGAATTCATATTGATGAATTCACCAGTGATGATGGTTAGGGAAAGTAATTTGCCCTCCTCCTTGCAAGTACCTTCCAGTGGGCAAAATTAATCATCTGCCTGCCAACGTTGATCCCATCCTCCCAATACCACAGTTATGGTGTCCCCCTGGCCTTTTCTAGAGAAGGTTAAAGGGTGACATGATAGCCATGTTTAAATATCTGAATGGAGGTCATACTGAGGTTGTAGCAAGCTTGTTTTCTGCTGCTTCAGAGACCAGGATATGGAGCAATCGATCTAAGGTACAGGACATGGGGTTGCACCCCAACATTAGGAAGAGCTTCCTGACAGTAAGAGCTGTTCCACAGTGGAACATGTGGCCTCACAGTGTAGTAGTCTCCTCCTGTGCAGGTTTTTAAAAAGAGGCTGGATAGGAGTGCTGTGATTGTGACTTTGTGCATGGCAGAATGGGGCTGGACTGGGTGGCCCTTGGGGCCTTTTCCAACTCTAGGATTCTTCTCCTCTTAGTCCACCAGAGAATGGGAATGCAGCCGCACCAGGAGGCAGCTGGTGGCAGGGTAAGCAGACATCCTCCTTTTTCAGGACATGTCCTACATTTCAACCTCCTGTCCAGGAGCAATTCCAAAATGCCCTCCATTTTGAGCATGGCTAAGAAACATGACTTTTGAGGAATATTTTGAGCTTTTCTTTGGCCATATCCTCCATTTTGGACCTGAAGCGCCTCCACTTTGTGGTGGTGTTTGGTTCCATGTCCTCCATTTTGGTCCCGAAGCTTCTCTGGTTACCCTGTCTGAGTCTTTTGAGCTTTTCTTTGGGTCAAGTCCTCCATTTTTCCTTTGAAGCTCTTCAACTTGGTGGTGGCGCTTCGTCCTCCTTTGCGTTGGTCACCTTGTCTGAGTGTTTGGACCGATTGCTTTGGGCCATGTCCTCCATCTTTGTTTTGAAGCTCCTCCACTTGGTGGTGGGGCTTAGTCCTCCTTTGCACTGGGGACCTCTGGTCACTCTATAGGAGTCTTTTGAGCAGTTTCTTTGGACCATGTCCTCCATTTTTGCCTTGAAGCTCCTCCACTTGCTGGTGATGCACTGGGGACCTCTGGCCTCCCTGCCTGAGTGCTTTGAGCTTCCCTTTGGGCCAGGTCTCACTTTTGTCTGGAAGCTCCCTTCCCACCCTGTGGCTGCAGTGGGGGCTGCTGCCTTGCCTTGCCTCTGGCCCCTTGGCTGGACAGGCTCAGCACCTGCTGCCTTCCCTGGCAGCTCCTGGGGCTCGCGCCCTCCTGGTCCTGGGGCTGGTCCTGCGCAGACGCAGAGGGCTGGCTTCTCTCTCTGTCCTGCTTCCCCTTCTCCCTTTGCTCTTGCCTTGCGAGCTTCGGGGAGCTCCTGGTTGGCCAAGGCGCGCGGGCGGGAGCGCGCGCCACTGAAGGGGAGCAGCAGCAGAGGAGGAGGAGGAGGGAGAGAGAGGCACTGCCCGGGTGGCTCCGAGGAGAGATGCTGCACGCCCGGCATCTGGCCGGAGGAGGGTAGCAGCAGCCCTCGCCATCCCTTTCCCTGCCCAGGCTTGCTGCTCCTGCTGGAAGAAGAAGAGGAGGAAGAGGAGGAGGAGGAGGAGGAGGAGGACCAGCCATGCCAAGCCCTTTCCCTGGCATGGAGCCTCGGGTGCCCCTGGAGTGAGGCAGGCAGGGCTCAGGCGGCTGCATGGATGGATGTGTTTAGCTTTGTCAAGATTGCCAAGCTTTCCGGGTAGGTCTCTTCTTCCTCCTCTTCCTCTTCCCCATTTTTGTTCTCCATTTGCTGTTACTTGGGTTGGCATCCATTCTGGAGAGGGCTGCTGCTGGTGGCAGGGCGCCCATTCCAACTCCCCAAGTCCTCAGGGCTTTCCTTGTCTCCCTGGGCATCTGCTGGGGGCCCCTGTCATGAGGCCCACCTTTCCATCTTCACCCCACCCCACCCCCAGGAACCTCTCCATTCAAAACCATGTTTTCTGCCCCAGGAGCTGGCATCTTGGATGAAAGGTGTCTGGGAAAGGGGTGGAAGAAGTGGAAGAAGTCTTGAGGGGTGGGGAGGATGGAGAAGAGGTGATCTTCTTATGCCCCTCTGGGGTGGCACCTTCAGCCCCTGGGTGACCTGGGAAAGCCTTCCTGGCCAGGGCCACCCTTGGAGCATGGGTGGAGGGGCACTTCACTGTCACTGGCAAGGGTAGCAGAGAGAGGAGCTGGACTGTATAGGAGATGTCACCCAGGCTTTGGAAATGCCATTTGCTCATCTTTGGACACCCCAGTTTTGGGGTGCTCCACTAGGATGGTGCCTCTCCTGCCATGAAGTTGCCCATTGGGTGACTTAAACTCTTCCCGAGGCTGTGTTGGAAGCAGATCACATTGCACACCGCCAGGAGTATTTTTAGACAAGATGTGAAGTAATTGTCAGACTTTCAGCTTTGCCTGGCATTGCCCTCGGCTGGGGAGTTAGTCGCCTCACTCTCAGGTTGAGCATGGCAGGTTCCAAATTGACAAAGATCATTGATGTGCAAAGATTTTTCTCTCAGGACAATCTGAGTGCAGAATTATTATTATTATTATTATTATTATTATTATTATTATTATTTTATTTGTTGCAGAAGGGACATTCAGTTACAGAAGTTAGGCCTAAGGGTACCCAGATCTGTGAAATCCCATCCAAGCTGAAAGTACTGAAAAAACATTTCACTGTACAATAACAGCAACAGTTCTTGGAGGAAAATGTTATGGAAAAAACCAGAACCATTCTCAATGATGTTGAGAATGAGGCTCCAGTTGTAGGATTATTATTTTTTTTGGTTTAGGATTGTCTTCCTGAAGCAGCTGCCCTAGACTGTGCAGTCGACAGCAATACGTCGCATGGGTTAACGTGCCATATTTACCACTGACCTTAAAGCAGTTCAGTGCTCCCAGCTGAAATGGAATGTACTCCGAAAAGAGAATTCGTGTTGCAGAAGTAAAGCAGCTACATTATTTCAGGGTCTTACAAGTTGTGTACCTGTCAAATTGACAAATGGTTCCTCTTATAGAGTCGTGTGTGCTAAACTTGGAAAATGCCACAGGTGTGAAATCAGGTATTGCTAAGGTTTGTTCCCAGCAGCCTTCTCCAGTAAAAATAGGGATAAAACAGCAAACAGCAAGATTGTAATTTTTTTTCTCTCTTTCAAATATTTCTTTCCGAGTATATCACCATATATACCTGCTTGGAATATACCTCCATGGAAAGCAGTGATAATGTGTAAAGACTTGTAGCATTTTACCTGTGAGCTTAACTGGTTTGCCTCAGAAGCTACTTTTATGCCGTATTTATGTATTTATTTTCGGGTGAGTGCATACATCAGATTTTAAGATGCCCCTCATGTGAGGGGTAGCAGACATCTTGTCTCTTTCCACCTCACATTACAAAGTTGCCTGACATTGTAAAAAAAGGCCTGTTATGGTTGATATTTTGGTAGTGGATGATGTCGGTTTTATACTTTTAACTATAAGTCATACTGTAATTATTACAGTTATTGTTTGTGTAATGTGATGCTTGCATGTCTCCAACCCCAAATATAGATTTCCTGTAAGGTATACTGCTGATAAGATCTTAGAAAAACATTAGGAATAATGTTGGTATAAATGTGCTTCTCAAATGCATTTCTTATTAAATATGTTGAATATTTTTGGTCATCAAATGGATGATAATGGACAGTATTACATTAAGCTAAATTTAAATTAATAGAGAGTCAATGAGCAACAGAGACTGAGGGGGATAGAGAATTAGGAATAAACAGAACAGAGGACTGACTCCACAGTCGGACCAATAGTAAAGATGACAGAGGCCTGAAGGTAGGGATTGGAGGGGGCAATGGAGAATGAAGGAGGCAAGTGGTTTATGAAAGGAGGACATGAAGCAGCAGTCACCAAGAGAAAATTATGGGCAGTAGAGTCAGTAGGAAACAGGAAATATGTACTGAGGCTGGTCCTTGCCAAACAAGAGAGAAATAATCCATTTTATTGGCCAAGTTTCTATATACCTGCCCCCCCCCCCAACCAGGCTCCCTCCAGGTCTTGGAGGTCTTTAAACAGAGGCTGGATGGCCATCTGTCGGGGATGCTTTGATTTGGATTTCCTGCATGGCAGGGGGTTGGACTGGATGGCCCTTGAGGTCTCTTCCAACTCTATTATTCTATGATTCTAGGTATGTTGGACTAAACCCTCAATAATTTCCCACTCATTTTGGAGGAAGTTGCCATATGTATTTCCAACGCTTCACTGACCATCCTTTGTTATTCAAGCATCACAGTTCCAAGCAATTTGGAAATAAATCTTCTCACAGTCAGTGGGAAGTACTCATGTAAGTTTGCATGTGATAGCACTTTAGTTTGTCTTCAGGTTTGTACATGGAATTCAGATGTGAGATTCAGCTCAAGGTATGAAGGGTTATTAAAATTAACCTGAAAATAAGACAGCTTGAAGTAAATGGGATTTAGTCATCTCAGTGGACATATTGGAAAGCACTCTCTATAAGTTCAGTATGGAATTATTTTATTTGTTTTGCTTTTGTAAACTGTAATAATATGTGGTGCAGATTTTTTCATGTGTTTGTAGAATGGATGTTTTGCATTGAATCCTGTTCTTTAGCTCATTTGATCACTGCAAGTGACATCTTTAGATGTCATCATTATGATTGTGGCAGTTAAAGGTTCTTGTATGTCTCAGCTACCATGGACAGAGTCTGCCTGAGATGTGTAAACTAGATCCATTGATGAGGAAGGAGTTTTCATATGAGCAATGTGTGTGTCTCTACAGCTAGAAATATAGATTGAAACTTTTTTTAAGGCAATTTCTTTACCTAGAAATATAATTTAACTAAGTACTCTACAGGGATGCGGTGGCTTAGTGGTTACAATGCCAGTTCTGATGATCAGAAAATTAGAAGATTGGCAGTTCAAGGCCCAGGTGCCGCATAATGGGGTGAGCTCCTGTCACTAGTCCCAGCTTCTGCCAACCTATCAGTGCGAAAGCATGCAAATGCAAGTAGATAGATAGGTACCACTTTTCAGTGGGAAGGTAACAATGTTAGGTGGAGTCATGCTGGACACATGACCACCAGAGCAGTCCTCACACAATGCTGGCTCTTCAGTTGAGAAACGGAGATGAGCACCGCCCCCTACAGTTGGTTCCAACTAGACATTCATGTTAAGGGACTACCTTTACCTTTCTACCTTTGCTCTAAAGAAGTACTGCTTCTGTCATATATACCCATGCCAATTACTTAGAATCAAATCAGTTGATTTCAGTTATTTCCAAGCATGTTTGTTTAGATTTGCTATGTTACTCCTTGAATCTGTAGTGCTTATGATCAGAATCTCATCTGAAACTTTGATCAATGCAATCTTTTGAAAACATATTTTATGACGATAAAAGAAGACAGTTGTAGTGATGGATGTGAATTCAGCAGCCTTTATGTTTTACAGCCATAGCACGTGATCTTAAACAGTGTTTTAAATAAATATATGCAATTAGTAGCTTTTTTCTGTGGATAAATATTACATTGGCAGATATTTTATTGTTCTCTGTTATGGAACGAGCTAAATGTTTTGTTTTGAAGGAAAGTGACACTTTCTTCAGTGAACAATATGAACATGACACTTTATTGATGCTTTGAGAGAACATGATGTTTTGTCTTTTTTTAAAAAGTGTTTGTATTTAAAGGAAGCTCACTGACAGATTTATAGGTATCCACCTATATGTTTCTGACCTGAGTTCACAAGTGAGTAGGTGTGCAATATTGATACATCAGGTGAAGTGAGGATCAGAAGACAGGATTTGCTCTGGCTGAACCCTTTCACTCATTTTATGGTTTTAAAAGCCTTCATTCAGATTTGGGTTCAGAGCCAGCCCTACCATTAGGCAGAGTGAAGCCACTGCTATAGGTACAATCTTGAAAAAGCAGAAAATGACTAGTTATTTACTTTGTTTTTCTGCCGCAAGGGAGCCAGAAAGGTGATGGTGGCTTTTGCTGGCAAGAATAACTAGCTGGCTTTGGATGTTATGCACCCTGATTTGAGTGACAGAGTTGTTGTCTGCTTCACCTTAAGCAGCAAAATGCTTTGGGATTATGCTACCACAGAACTGGTGAGGTGTTAGATTCTCACTTTGACTGGCTGCATATCTTATGACCTAAATAAAGTAGATGAAACATTAAAAGGTACTTGGATCTTCAAACACACAGTCTGTAATAGAATTGCACTGTGTATCACAAATAAGAAAACAGAGAATGAATCCTGGAATGTTAACCACAACCTTAAAAACATGATTTTCAGACAGGGTGATCTTTAAATCATACATACATGCATACATACATAAAGGGACTCACATCGGACATACACAGCCGCAGAAATAATGCCACAAATTTGCCATCCCATACCAATTTGTAGTTGCTTGGTTATCTTTATATTGTCATTCATGGCATAACACTGGCTGAAAGAAAAAGAAAAAAAGGTTCCAGTTCAGAAAATTTTCTTGCCTGACCAGTGAATGCAATTCTTACCATAAATATGTCAAAGACTAGAAAAATAGCTATTTATAATGTTGCTGTTGAAATATTAGTAGCACATTCATCTCTGTGCTGGCATGAGCGATATGAATTGTGCTGTTAAACCATAATACATATAATGAATGTCAAAAGCCTCCAAATTATTTCATTTTCTGTAATACTAACAACTGATAACAGAAAAGGGGAGAGTTTTTTGAGGGGGGATCCTTCCTGAGTGATACAAAAAAGTCAATTAAAAAAAAACACTACTTTCCGCCCATAATAACACTCCTGTGGCTTCAGAAACATCTATTGATCCTGATAAAGATACTCACCATTTAGTTTTGGATTTCATTTTATCTTTATAGAACTACAGGGCTACCTTAACTTTTTGAATATCTTCAGAAAGTTAATAATTGTGTTGTAGTCAGAAATAGTTTATCTAAAATCCATTTTATTAAGATTCTATTTGCACATTGAAGCAGTGTTTATAAAGCTGCGGCAATGTAATAAAATGATAAGCCTGACCTCTGAACTCTGTGTCCAGGTAGCATAGACTTCTATGTGTCACACTGTTGATATGCCTGTCTTTGTCTTTGAAGGAAGGTGAAAATGTAGGGCTGGATTTGATATGCTGTTAGTGGAATGAAAAACTGTTAGTGTAGTTTGCTGATTTTAACTATTCCACAAACGATACCATATGATAGCATTCACATATGGTCAGGATGTATCCCAGAAGAGAAACCATGTTGAATCTTCTTTAATTTCCATGTGCCACTGTCATGCATTAACTGAATCCCCACCCCTGGTGCAGGGCTGGTCTAATGCTGAAAGAGGATATATTACTGGCCAGTAATGTTGAATTGAGAATATTTCTGCTAACTTTGCATACAATTCACCTCAAGTATGTTATGTTAGCATGTAAATGTAGTCTGGACATTATGATTTATTTGATAAAGAGCAAAAAACTGCTGCATGGACTTGGTTGGATTTTATTCAGTGTTCAGTATATAACAAGAATGAGTTTGGTTCTAATTCAGAGCAATTTGTTCTGCCCTTATCATTGTTAAATTGACCAAGAAGATTTTAGCACTAAGGGTTCTTTTCATTGTCTGCATTATGAAGGGACTTTGGAAGGTAGGTTTTCTTCTTTTATGCTATTTTAGGTTATTATGGTAACCCAGCCAATTGTAACTGGAGATTTAGCCTGAAATTATAAATGGATTGTAGATACTCTCAGGTCTGTGGGAAAGAATTGATATTCTGTTGCATTCTCAACAATTTTCTCAAATAGGGATTACTGTATATCACAATTTAACATCTGAATGTTAAATAACAGAGTAGATACATGGATTAGCTAGCATCTCTTTTAGTAAAGATACATTCTTTATTCTTCTAGCTGACATTTTATTACAATAACTAAAATGAATGCACAGGTCCAAATATGAAAATGGAAGGAAAAAAGGGAACACTTAAAACTAATATGCTACTGTCACTGCAATTTAGAGCTGAAATAGCTGACCCTAAAGAGGCGGTTTGACACTGGCCGTATGAATGCCAGATTGGGGCTGCAGCAACCACATGTTGCGGCCCTGACCTGGCTTTTTGCTAGTGCAAAAAGAAGTGGCAGAAAGTTGCTCTTTTTTGAGCCGGCAAATAGCTGGCGTTTCCCCCACCGCCATGGCTTTATGGTGCTCCTGCGATCTGTGGCATACGAGTGCCACACCACCAAAGTGCCACAGAGCTGTTCACCATGTGGTCAGATGGGCAACTTCAAGGCAGCTTCCTGCTGGCTAAACGACATGCTCCCAAGCCACCAGAAGCCACTGCAAAAGGGCTGTCTGTTTCACTCCTTAGTTTTCCTCTTGATATGCTTACTTAGAGCTGGTGGCATAGTTAATTCACAGCCCCATCCCTCCTTTCTCATTCTCTTAAAGCACCAAGGTCAACTACTACAAATAGATTCTAGAGGAAGGTAGAGATAACTATCTGATATTACCACTCCTAGTCCTAGAACGTACTGTAGGTTCTTAGCAAATTTATTGTGGTACAAGCTAGAGCTACAAAGGGATTAATCTCTTATTCCTAGGGGTGTGTGTGTGTGTGTGTTGTGTGCATAGTAATCTCAAATGATTATAAAGGGAAAAGTGGTCAAATCTAACAGCAGAACAATAATACTGAGATTCACACTATGCCTTCAATCCCACAGGTACCTCACATGCTTTAAATGTTGTTAAACTGCACCTCCCATCAGCCTAAGCACATGGATAAAGGTCAGAGGGGTAGCAGATTCTAGTACAGCAACATCTAAAAGATCACAGATTGTTCCGTCTGAATTTAAAATAACATGAATGCACAGGAACAAGCTGCAATGAATTTTAGGCTCAAGTATTCTGTTTCTCATCTGGAAGGAGAAATTTGCAGGGTGACTCTTGCTTCTCACCCTCCTTAACAGCAAAATATGTCTTCTGTATCAGCAAACTGTGGTTCATATTCACTAACTATACAGTAGTTTGGAACATATCAAGGGGGGTGTTAATTCTGTTTTTTGTGTAAAACTCTGAGAATACCCCCATTAAGTAGGGCTGCTGATTATATCATTTGAAAGATTCTGAATGTTTATAGCCTAAGAAAGCAACTTTCCATGTTCTGGTTTGAAACAGATCATCTTCAGAACATGTTTTTTGAAGCTGAGTTGTTTAAACTAATTATAGTTAAACTTGAGCCTAGATGCTGACGTGGATGACATGGAAACTGAAATCAACACAACAGTTTAAAGCTTCTGAATGCCTCTTATTGCCTACCTAAAAGCAGCTAGGAAGGAAATTATGTGAGCTTGAGACTTGCTGTGGCTGATGCAAGCTACAGTAGACTTTGGCTAATTTTTAGGCATAATTGAATATGCTAGTGGTTACCTATAAAGCTAAATGGTTAAGAGACATTTTCTTCAAAGGTATTATTGGAATTTGCACCATTGTGAGCACCTCACTTCAAACTACAGCTACATAACATGATAGCAGTGGCACTATTATGCCTAATAGACCAGGAACCAGATGAACTCTAGACTAACATCAGGTACATTGTAAGGGGGGAATGTAGAAACTATCCATTGTGTCTCACTGGATGACAGAGGAAACTCTTTAAGCAATCCAAGACAGAAGAGAAAGAAAAGTAAAAGGTGACAAAGACAAAGCCTGAACCCTGAATGTAATAGTATGACTAATGAGCAGGGATTAAAAAAACCTTCTATAATAATAAATACAAAGAAATAGAAGTTGACCATAAAAAAAAAGGAAGACTACAAACCTCTTCCACAAGATCCGAGAAATCAAAGGGAAATTTAAATGAAAAGTGAGGATGCTAAACAACCAAGAAGAGAGCACATTGCCTGGCCAAGTCAAAATAAAGAGATGATGGAAACAATACACTGAAGAACTGTATCAATGAGATGAAAGGATGACAGATTAATCTACAGAAGAACCATATGAATATGAACCTCTAGTTTTAGAAAGTGAAGTAGAAGCAGCACTCAAAGTGCTAAAGAACAATAAATAATGAGGAACAGATGGCTTACCAACAGAGCTGCTTCACCCTGTAGAGACAGAATCTACTCTAGTTCTTATCAATATCTGTCAACAAATCTTTGTTTGTTGAAAACAAAATGATGACTTATAGAGTGGAAAAAATATATAGTACTGTCCTCATGAAAGGGGACAAAAAGGATTGTAGCAACTATTAGATGACTGCATTAATTTCCCATGCAAGCAAAGTGATGCTCAAAATTCTACAACTAAGACTTTTACAACACATGGAAAAAGAAATGTCAGATGGCCAAGCTGAGGTCAGGAAAGGAAGAGATACTAGGGATCTTATTGCAAACATACATTGCATAATGGAATGAACCAAATAATTTAAAACGGAAATTAACCAGTGCTTTATAGACTATAGCAAAGCCTTTGACTGTGTAGATCACAAAAAACTATGGATCACTCTTAGACAAATGGGGGAGTGCCACAACATTTGATGTTTGAATCTGAGAGTCCCAGATTCAAAATACGCCACAACATCGCGTAGAGCCTATTCCATCTCGGCTCCTCTGCTCTGGAACGCACTTCCCAGTGAGCTCCGCTCGGCCACCTCCCTTGACCGGTTCAGGAAGGAACTAAAAACCTTCCTGTTCCAAAAAGCTTTCCCCTAATTCCTTTCCTTTGTAGCCTCCTTCCTCCTTATATCGTCATATTGTGAATTGTACTGTGATTTTAATGTATATTTGCTGTTTATCGTGTTTTTATCCTGTAACTGAAATTGTTGTAACCCACGTTGATCTACGGAAAGGCGGGCTACAAATAAATATTTTATTTATTATTATTATTGTCCTGATACATAACCTGTACTCAGGACAAGAAGCTACTGTCATGACAGAATATGGAGAAATGGATTTATTTGCAGTTGATAAGGGGTTTAGGCAAGGCTGCATTTTTATCACTGTATTTGTTTAATTTGTATGCTGAAAACACCATATGAAAAGCAGGACTAGATACAGAGATAGGAGACATGAAAATTGGAGAGAAAAAATCAACAATCTAAGATATGCAGATAACACCATACCACTAATAGAAAGTTTCATTGACTTGGAACAATCACTGAAGAAAGTTAAGGAAGGAAGTGCAAAGGCAGGTTTAGAGTTGACTATTAAAAACAAAAACAATCATAACGACCACAAAGGATTTCCATAGTTTTAAAGCAGACTTTGAAGACATCAAAATGGTTCAAGATTTTACATACCTTGGCTCAATCAGTACTCAGAGTGGAGACTGCAGTCATGAAACCAGAAATTTAAGACTTGGAAGGACAGCTATGAAGGAACTAGACAAGACCCTGAAGTGTCAAGATATGTCAATTAATACTAAAATTAGGATAATTCAAGCCATCACATTTCCTGTCTCTCTATATACCATACATATGAGAGCTGGGCAGTAAAGAAAGCTGATAGGAAGAAAATCAACTCATTTGAGATGTGGTGTTAGAGAAGAGTTCTGTGGGTATTGTAGACTGCTAAAAAGACAAATAAATGGGTCCTAGAGCAAATCAGGCCAGAACTCTGCCTGAAAGCCAAGATAACTAAACTGAGAATGGTGCAAAATCGAATAAGAACATCTTTATTTTTGCATCGTTCTTTTGAATCACCCAGTAGTTTGACCATTAATGAGAAGAGAGAACTTACTAGAAAGGATTATAGCGCTTGGTAAGGTGGAGGGCAGCAGGAAAAGAAGACCGCACTCTTGATGGATAGACCCAAAGGGGGATGTCACAACCATGAGTTTCCAGGATCTGAGCAGGGCCACTGGATATAGGGTAAGTTGGAAATCTCTCATTCATGGGGTCACCATGAGTCGACCTGAAGGCAGTTAACAACAATAAATGGGCTCTTTAAAATAGCTAGAACCATAAGCCTGCTATGTTCAGTCAATTAACAACTTGTTATGAAATATTCAGTAAGTTTACACAGCACAATAGAATGAGAAACTATAATTTATCTCAATCCCTTTTATGAATAGTAGCTTTCACCCTTGTCCCAAGGTTGCCCTGTCCCAAATTGGTCGTTTTAATGCTGTGGTTAACTTTCCAGGCTTCGTTATGTGTTTTGCTGTATTTTGGGTTGTCCTGTCTTTGATGGCCAGTAGAATTTTGTTACTGAATAAATTCTTCTTTGAACCATCAAGTACCTTTTAATGTTTCATCAGCTTTATGTAGGTCATAAGACATGTATCACATGAAAGTGAGAATCTAACACTTCACCAAATCTTTCCTCATCTGTGGTTAATCTTCAAAGCTGTGTTCTTCATTTTTCTGCCCTTTATCTGCTAGTATGAAAAAAAAAAATCTGATTTCTTTGTGTATGTTATCTTGGACATAATCCTTTAGATGCCTTTTTTCAAAATGTTACAAGAAAATATTTTGTGCCTGTGTAACATATGTTGATAGGAGTGGCTGTTTTCATTGAAAAAGTTGTTCGAAATGCAAATAGTGAAGGGAAATAGTACACTGGATGTTTATTATGTAGAAAGGAATCTGGTGATATTGACATGACTAGTCCACACAGTCAATGTCCCTTCATTATCTAATGATTTAGGAGGGGTAGAGTTGGATGCTTTATAAGCAGGAGCTTTTCTTGATAAGCAGTAGGGATTTATGAGTTACTCTTTCTGAAAGAACTGGGGGGAATTATTATGCTGTTGACTGCAAAGGGAATTGCTGGAAGACAATTCTGGTGTTGCAGCCACAGGCTCCAGGAAGCAATGAGGAAAGGAAAGATGTCTCTCAGGTAAGAAATTATTATGATAAAAGCATTGCGGGTGCAAATTCCGTTTCATTTTAGTAGTAATCTGTCAGAAAGGGTGAGGTTCCTCTAGCTCTTCTTGCAAGTATGCAACTTCAAAAGGTTTGCAAAAGAAGAGGTGGGGGAGAGTAACCTCTTCTTCTTCTTCTTTTTCTTCTTTGGTAAATTCAGTTTAAAAGATGGAGCAAAAAAGAACAAGGACGTTGTTCCAAGAGGAGTATTGTGTGTTTGGATGGCTGTGGAGTAGGGATATGGATTGCATTAACTTTTCTTTAAGGAAATATTCTTTTTTAGTCTTGGTACAGTTTATTTGGAACTCTCTGCAAATGAGACTCCAGAGATTGTTGTGAATATATTAGGGCCATTTTTCAAGGAAACTGTAGATAAAAAAAAAATCAGTATCAGATATATGGTATGAAACTTTAATTGCGCATTTTATGAACAAATCAAAGTAGGGCTAAGAAGGTATGAGTCACCAGTAAATGGAAAAGTTATTTCTGGGTTGACTTTGATTTTTTTTGTGTGTGTGTGAAACCTTCTCCATAAATGCTTATTAAAACATTTTCTTCACCTTTGTGTTAAAATTCTGTAGCAACCTTTGATTAGTAACATTACTTTAAAAAAGGTCTTTAACTTAGAAATAAGACCTGTCCCTTGTACATCCTCTTTTAACAAGCGAGCCCACATATATTAATAGATATAAATATAGATTTAACCATGGTTACACAAAGAAACATAAAAATTCCAGAGAAAATTAAATTAATTGTTAATATTTCTGTGTGACCCTTCTGCTTTGTTGTAGGCATCTCACATACCTATAACATCTTCAAAAGATCTCTATTGTTATTGTGCTATTGTTCTTCTATTTCAGTGAGTGAGTAATTCTTAGAAGATTAAATTCTTGCCAGACTGGAGGAATGGGAATTTTCAACTCATAATATGAAATAATCCTGTTTGAAACCTCTGTCAGACAGGCAATCAGTGCTAAATGGATCAGTTATCTGGCTTGGTATGAGGTGGTTTGTAAGTTCCCATAAATTGCTATTCCTCAAACGCTTTCACAGTGGTATGTATCCTGCATACACATGGGACGTGGCCTACCCCACACCATCACTGCCAGTGCTAGGTGAAGTCAAAAGCTGAAGCATATGTAGATCCTTAATTGTGATTCATTAAGCTAATCAACTGTCCTTAAAAGCAGTCCCAACTGCCCTCTGTGAATAACTGAGTAGCTAATCATGCTAATATGTAGAATTATTACAATCAGAATTGTTGTACCTCTTTCAAAAGACTTGTATTCCTTCTTGGATGTTACATGGCTTTGCATAGCTTGAAAGGCTTTTCAAAAGTTAAAATAAAAAAAAAACCATAGATCATTTATCTATGGTAAGTATGATTATGAGGTATCATCTTTTTGTTCTATACAACATGTGCCACAAATAGCTTTCCTCCAAACCTCCCACCATCATGTAAGAGCACTGATGAAGACAGTCAATGCTACTCTATTTTTTGATGATATTTGAGGGCTTATTTTATGTTTTAAAAAGCCAATGACATTTAGGGTTGCCTGAGCCCAGTAAATATGTTTAAAATCTCACTGACTTTAATTCCTGTTATGTCTTCATGAATATGCAAGGTACTTTATAATGTATTCTGATTCTTCTACAGTAATTCTAGAGGAACAACCATATCACTTTTTAAACTTTCATTTGGATTGGCTAGAAAGGCAATTCCCACTTCAAAAAAATAGGGGGTATTAAAATATATTTCCTGCTTTTCCTATAGCAAATGTCCAACTTGGCTGGATGCAATATATTTAAAACTTGACTGACTGGTAAAAGCAAAATTGATGTATTATATGCAGAACATAAATAGCAAAAACAGAACATTTTAAATAAAATATTTTAACCATTAAACCATTTAGTTTGTTTTTGAGAGATTCCTCATGTTCAACATTTTCCAGTCGAATGGTTTAATGACTCAGCAGTTGTTCTTATGAATCGTCTATGTGTGATCAGCCCTCTTCTTACCCCTACATTTGTTTGCTCCACAAGCCAATTTCTTGTTGAAGCAGAATGCAGAATTGCAAGGTGAAAATGATGTCTAGCGTCATGATTGTGGTTCATGTTGTGAATTTTGCATTTCACTCATAGGACATATTTCTGGAACTGAACTCAGGTAAATTGGAGTGAATGGGCAAAGGCTTAGGCATGGAAAAGATCTAGGAAGGTGTAGTTATTGAGAACATAGAAGAAAACATTCACTCTTCTCTTGTGAACATGGAAGTATAGAAATTGCTCTAACATATTTAAAAAATCTGTGACCAAGCAGTTGGAAATACAGCTGGCCCTTCTTATACATGGATTTTTTATACACGGATTCAAGCATCCACAGTTTGAAAATATTTTTTAAAAAAGTATACATTTCAAATATCAAACCTTGATTTTCCACTTTTTTTTATAAGGGACACCATTTTGCTATGTCATTATATTTTATGGGACTTGAGCATTCACAGATTTTGTTATCCACAGGGGATCTTGGAACCAAACCCCAGCATATAACAAGGGTCCACTATATTGTAATCAGGTACTGAATATTTTGGAAGAATGATGATTGATTTTGCTATTGGAGGCTTTGCATTACCCTTGTCACTCATTGCGGAAAAGCTGTAGCCTTTGTAAGTCATGTGTATGTAAGAAAAGTGAATTTGTCAGATATGCTATTTGTAAATATTCGGATTAGCCATGGTTTCTGATTCAGTTCAATTCCTATGTGGATTTATATTAAGTGGTTTTATGTCCAGTGAGATCAAGGTAGCATACATGGTTCATCATCTCTTCCTTTCCATTTGATCCTCAAAATAAACTTATGGGATAGATAAGGTGGAACTTGTGCGACTGCTTCAAGGTCACTCAGTAAATTTCATGGCTCTGGGGATGTACACCTGTATCTCTCATGCCCTGGGCCAACACTCCCATCGTACTGATTCACTGTATGTAAGATTCTCTTTATTTTCTGTTGCTAGCTTCTCTTATGAACATTTTCGAGAAGTTCAATCATTACTGAATGCCTGTAATCTCTAATGATAAATGCCCAGTTGGTGTTGCTTTTGAAAGTGGCATCAGACATACTTCCCTGTTGGTTGCTTGAATGTAATCCCAAAGAAAAACAGCTTTTGTGTAATATCATTCTTTTCCCCTGAAGAGGAACATACACATATAAGGCTTATAATTGTCACATGCCCATTTTTCATCACCTTGACTCTAGATTACTTGCAGGCAACAACTTCATAAAGCTTCATCATACTAGACAAGTTAAAAATCCCTTGTTAAAAATGGAGTAGATTTAATCTGTCTGCTTCAAGCTATTTCTGTTTTGCCATTAATTTTAACTAAAAAACTAAAAAACACATTGTTCAATCTCTTCTCTTGATAACTGCAGGACGAAGGAACCTTCGTCAGAAAATTTGTTTCAAATGCTATCAGTTTCTCAATTAAAGGGCATTACTGTTTGTGTTTGTTGGTGTTGAAATAATGTTACTGGCTGATTTTAAAGCTATCAAAATTAGTAGGAAGTGGACATATCTATGTCACTCTAGGAATCAATGTACAGTTTTACAACTTTTAAAATGTGATTTTTATTTACACTAATAATAACAGCTTGATATTTAAATTCAATAATTATTTATCTCAATGAGTCATTCACTCTCTGCCCCCACTTTTGTATTATTTGCAAGTAAATCCAATTGAACTCAGTGTCTTATTTTTAAATACACATCTATTGGAGTGCATTGCTAATGATATAGTGAAGTCATTGGAAGAAAGCACAGGCATGGAAGTCAGGCAATATCCTATATGGATCTGTGAATCTCAGGCAATAACGCTCCATATCGTACTCACAGTTAAAAGTGGTTATAGTAACAGTGATAAACTGTATTTTCTATACTACAGAATGTTACATTATGAGTGTTTGGTAAATGTGGTATCACCACAACAGGAGGATTACTTGTGAAGAAAAATGCTTTGAATCTGCTGAATTAATCAGCCACAATTGCACATTTGTTGCATGCAGAAAGACTGATTTAGAAAGACCTTGTAATTTATTCTCAGGGTTGTTATTGTGGCACAAGTGCACACTGCTTTTATCTCCTTGCTATCTGTCTTTTTCTAGTACACTTAACTACTTGCTTTTTCCTTCTATAGTGCCCTACTTTATTTGTCCTTCGTTCATTTTTTTTAACCCACTCAAGCAGCTTTATTCTATCAAATCCTTATTCCAACCACATTGTGTGATCAGGATAGCTTGTTAGCTGATGGTGTCTGACATATTAGTCAGAGCTGGAGTTTTCTGTCTTGACTAGCCTTAATAATCAGTTTCCTGTAAATCAGGAAAATGGTCTAGAAAATAAGATAGTAGGAGATGATTTCATGAGAATAATTGTGGTATTATTTAGAAGTCTTACTCTTGTTCTGGTTGAATCCATGTTAAAATTTTGTTTTTGCTTTAGAAACTTCTTTGGAATGAGTTGTTAGCAAAGCATATTCCTTTTCTTACTAATGCTTAGGTGGGATCTCTTTTCCTGTAGCTTGAATCCATTGTTCCATGTTCTAGTCTCTGGAGCAGCAGAAGGCAAGCTTGCTCCATTTCAATACAGTAAAGTAGTACTGAATAAGAGGATAGTATACAGTATATTAATGCTCACATCCCTTTGACAGAAAATATGATCTGTTTTCAAAACATGAGACCATTTGAATAAAAGACATTTGAATAATTATTTATGTGGCTAATTAAGATGATTTGTTTGAAGAATACAGGCACCCCTCCAAACTTGTGGATCTGAGACCTGCGACCTTGAATATCCACAGAAGGGTGACTTCTGCTATTTGCAAAGGTGTGCACACCCAGTGGCATACCCCATTCAAGCCTATGGGGCTTGAACATGCGCAAGCCTTCATTTTCAGTGCTGGTGGTGTTCCGGAACAGATCCCCCACGAAAACGGAGGGCCAACTGTACTTAGAAAGATTCCTAATATGATTGCACTAGTGGATTTCTTTTTTTCTATAGGCAATTAGCACAAGGACTTTTAAGAGTGGTCTTTATATAGGATTTGCTAAAGACGTTTTGCTATATATATCCACATGTAGATGTTGATAGGACTGATAGTTTATGCCAAGTTAACCTACCTGAGAAGAGCAGGTTAACAAGGTTGAAGGCAGGCTGCACTGTGCACACAGCTCTGTTCTAGGTTTCACAAAAAGGACTAGCTGGAGGGGTAGGAAAAATGGGCAATAAGTTTGCTGCCATCCACTTCAGCATCATTTGCCTAAGGCAGTTGCTGCATTCTACCCAATGGTAGGGGTGGTAAAAGTTTCATACTAGAGCAGATAAAACTAAAATTTTATGTGTGAACTTTTGTTATGTAAGAAGATTTGTCTTTAGAACATGCATTTCACAGAGGAAATTATTTCAGCATAAGCATTCTCTTCTCATCAGATTTATTATCTGGTATTTGTGCTTTCTGTCTCTAAAACTTATTTAGTGTTTTCATAGAGCTATATGTCAATCTTCCTCTTCCTTTGCCTGCCACCAAATCCAGTAGCAGCAGAAACATTTTTTTTCCTGATAGATTGAAAGAGATAAGAATCTTCCACATTTATAGCAGGACAAGGCTGGGAAAATACTTCTGATTCCGCATTTGATGTACTGTAAAGAACATAGCTGTCAAAATATTTGACAGTTTTTACCAAAGGAAAAGACTATAGGACTGGAAGATATAGCTTTCTGAAAATAGACTTCTAGTGAAGCATATCATCCTAATTGAAAAATAAGAAGCTGAGCAACTTCTGCCCTCTAGCTTTTTGATGTTGGAGTCAGTGCTGATAATGAATTTGGGCTCACAGCTTATTGAAGGCACATTTAAAACATGACTATAAACTAATTGCTTATATTTATAATAAATAATGCATGAAATCTATCCCAGTTTTGGGGGGCTTTCATGTAGAATGGGAAAGTCCTCTATTATACCAGCCTTTTAGTATATAGAACAATAAACTAGAAGTCACCAATGGAACTTAGTCATATTGTAAGTGTGTTGCCCATTGATTAACAGCAGGTTCTGGGTGAGAGCCACCATGAAGAGTCAGTGGATTTAAGTGAGGAGTTAAGATGTATATTTCTGTTAGCTGAACAAATATTAATACAATATTTAATATAATAATTATGTTTGTGATCACCATAGTGGATTTTTTAAGTTCATAGCTGATTTTTACTTTTAGGCAGATACACATTTACCTGGGAGTTACATTTGGACAATGCTGTGTTTAGAGGCCTGGAGTATTTGGACGTAAGAACATAGATTTACCAGATACTGAAAGGTGTAGGACTTTGGGGTTCTTTTGGGTATATATAGTAAGCCTGAGGGCAGGGACCCATCTGAATAAGTATCTGTAAACTGCTCTGAGAGCCTTTAGGGCTGAAGAACTGGGTATAAATACTGTAAATAAATACATTGGTTGCTGTTATTTACCTATTGGTCAACTATGACATGGTGATCCTATCCTAAGGTTTTCTATGAAGGACTTTCAGAAGGCTCTGAGAATATGATTTGTCTAAGTTCATCCAGTATATTTCCATCACTGAGTGTGGATTCCAAGCCTAGTCTCCCAAAATCCTACGCCAACACTCAACCCACTATGCCACATTGGAGGCTTTTATTGCTTTTATTATATTATTTCTTCCTATGTCAGCTGTCCTATCCTTTCCAGACACCTCCTCTGAAAACATCAGTGGGCTTCCTGTACTTAGTCAAGGACATTCGACAAAGCCTTGCCTGGATCAAGAAATGAATCTGTCATAGACTTTATAGGCAGATTAAGTATTGGGTTAAGCTGTAATAGAAAATAGAAACTTATTTGAAAAATGCAACGTTTCAATAAATTGTCAGTCAGATGGCAAACTTTGTTTTTAAGCCTAAATATTTCATACATTTAGTGCTAGAAACATGAGTCTGATGGCTCAGGAGGCAAGAAACTGTGGCCTGGTGGCTAGGAATGTATCTTAGCATGTATCCAATCTGATGCCTCACAAAATTTAGTATGAAGTGAAAATGGCTGATGGCACCTTGTCACAGAAGATATGTATATATTGTAAAATCCACCACTGTAACCCGCCTTGATCTCTGGAAAGGTGGGCTAGAAATAAAGCTATTATTATTATTATTATTATTATTATTATTATTATTATTATTATTATTATTATATTGCTGTAGTGGTAGTTATTGTTATTTCAAGGCTCAAGGACAGACAATATTCCTTTCAGTGAGCTTCCTAGCCACTACTCTGGGAATGTGGAGAGGCAATTCTTAACTTTTTTTTAGTATCAGAAATGCTGTTTGTATTTGATAAATTGAGATATAATACTTGCTATACTCTAACCCTCTTTTCCTCAGTCTTTAGATTGAACAGGTGGAGATCTCAGATCTGTATTCTGTCATCTGAAGTGGTAACTACTAGAAACAAGATTTCCTCTTACAAAGGTTGTTCAAGTGGCGTACAACAGCCCTTTTATTATCAGTGGGGTGTTTTCACCAACCATACTGTGCAGAGGTTTTGCTTTGTGAAGTTTCGAAAGGGCCTGAATTTTAATTCTGCGAGCTCATTTTGTAAATGTGTAGGCAAGGTCCAAGTGTCTTTCACAAGTAAAACAACAGAATTCTTAATTTTCCGTTAGAACACCTTGCCTGTACATTTACTAAGAAGAAGTATTTCAAACTACTTGTCAAGTGCTCTATTTAAAGTTTCTACTTTGCTTTTGTCTTTATAATATACTGTTATGTTGTGGAAAGTGTTCCTCAGTTTAGAAAATCATTATTCTCGCACTGTGATGGAATGTCTAATGACAGTAACATGAATCAATAGCATCCCCAATGGCTGCTATAATTTTGCTGAGTCAATAGAGGGAGCACAAGAGAGGTGTATCAGCCAAAGTTGCAGCAGGGGTAAGAGTTTCCGAGTAGATACAATAGAAACCCAAATACACAAACAGTGAAACCTTTAGTTTTCTGTGGGTTTTTCAGGTTATGTGACCGTGTTCTGGGATAATTTATTCCTGACATTTCGCCTGCATCTGTAGCTGTCTTTTTTAGCCATATAGCCCGAAAAACCCACAAAAAACTATGGGTGCCAGCTGTAAAAGCCTTCGACTTTACAGTGATATCTTTATTTGGCTAACCAAATTCCAAAAAGTACATAATGAAAAGCTTCTTCATCAGGCAAAGGTGTTAAAAATCATACAGGATTTTTTTTTAAATGATGATGTCAATCACAGGCCTATATTTTGTCAAGGTGTTGTTGGTGTGTTGTTTTGTGCTGAGATCATGTAGAGGGAGGGCAACCCCTCCTCCATGTGGCCATGTGGCACTGGGAACAAAGCATTCCAAAGTCCAGGAGATAAAATTTGAATTCAATTAGCAATTCAAAAACGTACTTCCTCTGAGATCTTAGATGTTCCAATATATGACTGAGTGCTACTACAAAAATAAAGTCAAACAGGGATGCTAAAAGAACTAATTATTGTCAGGTAGGACCGACAGGAAAATGTAGCAATGTGGACATCCCTTTCTGAGGGTTCCAGTGAGCAAGATATGCATTTCCCCCCAAATGCTCTATTCCATTCACCACTCCACTCTGTTTTCTATTCCTTCCCTGCAATGTTTAATCATCCCTCCATGCCTACATAATCCTTACTCATATATGTTTGGATTCCCCCACAACTACAGTTAAGTCTCTTTTTTTAATGATTTGTACTGTTTTGGGTTCCTCACATCTGCTGATTCTTCCTTCCTGTACATGAAGATTGCCTTCAGAGAATTCAGTTCTCTGAAGGCAATGTTGGTTCAGACCCAACATTCCTGCTGGTTCCAGATGGCTTAGAAATAATTGATGTTTGATAGTGCTGAGCACCAGGTGGTGTAAAAGAATTAACAGGGTCATGCTCTTCCCATTGTAAAAATAACAAAGAATTCTGTTGCACATTAAAAGATTAACAAATTGTGTTATGGCATATCGTAAGCTTTACTGACTATATCTCAAGTTGCAGGATTGTAATGAATGACAAAGGCAGTTAGGACCAATTTTATCTCATGCTGTGACCCAGATTCTGACCAGCGTAAGTCTATTATTATCCAGATGTCCCCGGAGCTGGCTTCCTAAAACTTGCATGAGAATATCTTGTGCTAGCTTGGCTCCTTCTCTTTTACCTTTCCACCGGCAGGTATGGACTTTGGCCCAGACTTCACTTACTATGGGGAAGGCCTTTTAACTGGACGAGTACTGACTTTTTGTATCATTACATAGTTTTTAAAATTGTATTTTAATGTTTCAAGGCCTTTCTTTTATAGATTTAATTCTTTTTGTGCTATTAATTTATACACTTCCTTGATTCCCATCCACAGGAGGAAGATGGGATATAAATTTAATAAATAGAAGAAACAAATGTGAATGGCAAAATTAAAAATTTAGCTAGAGTTCCCAATTCTGTAAGGGTTTAAGCAAAATAAAGCAAAACTTATTTTCGGTCTCAGGCCTCATCATCTATTCAATGCTGCACCTTGGTAATTTTCAATATTTCAACCTACCTTTTATCCAGACTTGTATTTGCTGATCCACTTCATAATTATTTTTTAGCATCCATCTGTAAGATGATAATATTCCTGATGCAACTCAACATAAAACACCCACTAGTTCAAAACTAATAATGTAGTAAGAGACCCTGTTTTCCACTAATTCCAACAATACTTGGACCTCAGGGTACTGAAACTTAGACAACAGAATAAGACAGAAAATTTTGGCTGTTTCCTCTTGTTGACTGGGGAAAGGAGGAAGGACTTGTTCAAAATTCAGGACAAAAACTCAGAATACTCTGGTTTTCCCATAAGGCTTTAATAGAAAGAGCAATACAGTGAGTTGACAAGCTACATTTAACTGATATGAGGAATAAAAATTTATTTATTTCTCTGTGGAGTGTGGGTATGAATACTCCTGTGAAGGAATGCCTATGACTCAATCTCAAAACACTATATGAAGTTTACAAGTTTTTTTAAAAAATGCACAATGTTATTCACCATGAAACTTTGCTGTGAGAGAACAGAACATTGCTTAATTTCACCACTGTTTGCCTTGGAACAGATAAGACATAGCTTTATGTGATTTGACCAGATAGTCTGATACTTTTGGTACAGTAATTTGCAATTAGGCATAATAAGGTCAGCAAAATACATTTAGTTCTTATGAAGATTTATTGCAGTCAAGCCCCATAAGATTAGAATGAATGATGGATTACTCCTGTCTCGAGGCTAGCATTTTCAGTACCTATTACTTTATGTATAAAATGTGATTAAATTATTTGTGTGTGGGGGGGGGGGAGAGAGACTAGCTTCATACATTTGGCTTCATGGGACTGCTGCAAAAATGTTTTTGATCAAAATTTACAGTGCATATCTTGAGATAGTTGAAGGGTGTGTGCATATGAACAGATAAGTATGTAGTTGTCTTCTTCTGTGGGTCACTTCAACTTGCTTCTGATTCTTCTTTTCAAATGGCATTCTTTCCCATGTACTCTGGGCAATCTATCTGCCCCCCCCCCCATGCATCAAATGTTCATCGAATTATGAATTTATTTAAAAAAATAAAATAAAAAATAAGTAACCAAGACGGAGAAGCACATTGACATGAGAGCTAATGTGGTCTAGTGGTTTGAATGTTGGACCCTTAGAAACAGTCCAGGATTTGAAACCTTACTTGATAATGGCAACCCATTGTTTCATGTTGGACAAGTCACACACTGTCGGCCTCAGAGGAAGGCAATGGCAAACCACTTCTGATGAAATCTTGCCAAGAAAATCCCATGATAGGCTCACCCTAGGGTGGCCATTACTTGAAATCACACATTCACATGCAGGAAACCCTGGGTAGCTGTGGGTGGTTCCTATGTTGGTGGGGCAGTGAATCTGCTTGGGATTTTAGTTCAAAATTTAAATGAGTTATCCAAGCTGTGGAACCCATTTAGGGGCTGAACTTCATCACCTTAGACAACCCTGTTGCTACTGACATGAGAGCCACCAGTCATATTTAGGTAACCTTCTTAGAGACACATGGTGCAGGTGTTCTTTCCCCACAGCGGAGAATTGCTGGGAAGATGGAGTGATTTTTGCCAAGGCAATCTGTTCTTTTCCTTTAATAGGTTCAAAGCTTGTAGCTCTCCACAGGTTGTTGAATTTCAGCTCCAACCAGAATGGACATGCACATGGCCATGGAGTTTGGGAATCATAGTCTAACAACATGCTGGACATGCAGAAGTTTTCTATCCCTGTTTTAGATGAAGACATTGAGAGTATTTTCCTTCTGAGTATGATACATATTCAGGATTATTGTTCATTGAAATTAATCATAGAATCAAAGAGTTGGACACAGCTTTGTTTGCCATGACCCAATGCTATGGAATTCTGGAATTTGTAGTTTTGTGAAATATTTAGCCTTCTCTGATCAGAGAGCTCTGATGCCCCAACAAACTGCAAATTCCCAAATTCCATAGCATTGTGCCATGGCAGTTAAAACAGTGTTAAACTGCATGAATTCTCCAGTGTGGCAGCAGCCTGGGAAGTGTTTGTTGGGCCTTTAAACATTCTTCAGATGCAGATAACAGGCTAGAAGTGAGAGTGGTTAGGAGAAGGAACAGACATTTTCTCCTTTTGTCTGTTGCCAATCTCGGACATGTTTCCACGTTGTAGGAAACAAACCTGAAGGGACTATAACTCAGTTCGAGCTACATGAGATTTGTCCAAGCCAGCCAGATGCAGTAAAATGTCAAGAAAGCTGCTACTTTAGTTGTTCTTGCCTTCCATCTGGGAAGTGGCAGCTCAAGAGGAGACTCACAATAGATCTTTTTAGGCCAATTAGACATTATCCTGCTTTATTGTAAAAGTTGTACAGTATACCAGGCTCATTGAGCAAAAGAGGATGTGGATGAGTGGGAAAATATTGGAAGGAAAGAGGTTAAGCTTCACTTCAGGCATATCTCTGCTGACAGCAGCCCCAGGACTTGTTTTTGTTTGCATTTTTGTCCTCAAAAAACCTCTACATGCCTGATTAAAGATCCATATGACATGGTACAGTGTCTCATTTGGGCCTTATATGTTTTTGTAGACTTAGCAAATTTTGCTGGGCAGAGCATAAATCTGCACAAATCTCCAAAAAGATTGTTTGGAGTGCAACAGAAGGTCATTGTCATGAAATAGTCTTGCTGAAGAGGATTTGTCATGGGTAAGTGGAATGGAAGATACCAAAGAGAAATATAGGAAGCTTCATTCCAAATATCATTATTTGACTTTTTAGCTTGGGAATGTCTACTTTGACTGGTAGCAGCTGTCTGAAGTCTTTCATATCACCTCTTAGCTGAATTTTCTTTCATTGTAGATGGCAAGGACTGAACCTCAGACATTTTATGTTGTTACCTCTGAATGCACATATAATATGACGCCCTTTGCTCTTTTTCTGGAAATCAATAATTTTCTCCTCCCACTCCATCCCCACCACCACAATCTGTTTTATTTTATTATTTTATTTTAAATGGGAGACTTCTAAAAGCAAATAAAGGAACTCATCCTGATTTATAAAAGGCAGAAACCTCTGGATATTTATATGCAGTTTTACCATATCAGAAGCATTATTTTGTGAGTGTGGGAGAGTCAGGGATGAAGATATTTATCTCTTATATTCATGACATTAGCCCAAAACCACAAAGAAATCTTCGTTATACTTAGACCTAGTCTCCATAGAAGGCTTCTGAATGATTGGAACCTGTAACTAAAACATGCTTCTGGATGGAGAGACAAAGTTACTGGTACTTGTATTAAAGTCCAAAGGGTCTCTTGGACATTATTATGATGCAAATTGTCCTTTCCATTTGCTTTATCTATTTAGTTTATCTCATGTATTTCTTACCTTACTGTTCAGTCAAAAGAACCTTTATATTTATAGTCAGCTCACCTTATCCACTGATTCTGCATCCATAGATTCAACCATCAGCATCTTAAAAATATATATTTTTAAAAAATACAAAAAGCAAACCTTGATTTTGCCATTTTATATAAGGGACACCATTTTACTATGCCATTGTATATAATGGCACTTGCGCATCCATGGATTTTGGTATCCACTGGGGCTTTGGAACGAAGCCCCAGAGGATACCAAGAGCCCACTGTATAAGCTTTCTGGTTTGGGTGGTAGTATCCTGCTTATCATTGAATATCTGGGAGGAACATTTGCCCCTACAGCAGCCATAGGATACTGATGTGATTGGGAAATAAATGGTATTAACCATTTGTATATAGTCTTAATTTAGATTTTGCCTTGTTCTGTACTTGTGTTTAGATATAGACTCTAGTAGCTTACCCAAAGACCTTGGACAAAGCACAAGGAACAGTATGTGTCCATTTATACCCACTGATTATAATTTGAGCTGGTTTCTGATGCCCACTATTTAATGCTATGACTGGAGAAGAGCTTATATAAATAGCTTTGTTCAGACTGTTAAAATATATCAATTATCTATGTACTGATGCACATTTCTGTGCTGTAGTTTTATCCTGAAAGCAGTTTGGAGAATGTTGTATCTTTAAATTAATGACTTTAAAAATGTCAGCTCCATAGAAGGAATAATTATGGCCTTATTTCTGGATATCTAGTCATTACAGTGACACTTGCTTTTGTTTTGGAATGAGAAAAATAAGACAGCAAGATGTTGTTGAGAGTGTCATACTAATCAGACTCTTAAATTACTACTTTATGGTCTTTTCTTTGTGCGTACTGAGGAAGGGACATTCAAGTTGCCTGGAGATGTTTAAACAAGTTTTAAACTAAAGAACTAGAAATCACAGAATGCATTCCATAATGACCCTTGGTCAATGTGAACAATCAAAAACAGCATGAATTAATTTAGGACTTCTGCTTTGCACCAAAATGTAGTACAGTATAGTGGTTAAGGACATGAATTAAGTTGCCAAATGAAAAAAAATATTAAGGATGCTGCATTAAATACATAGCTATGATCTAATGAAACACTGTCCACCATATTGGGGCTGCTTATTTTCTATCGATGAGGGTAGATTGACATTGTAAAGATTAAGCCATTGTTTCTACCTCAAGGAAACTTGTAGTTCTATTTCAAAGATCGGATTTCATGGAGCTTTAACATTAAGAAATTCTTATTAGTGATATGTATTTATATTTTTTTAGTTTAGATTTATTTTTTACACTCCATTGATGTTAAATACAGAAACCCTTCCCTATGTGGTGCGAGTTTCCTTGGGAAATGTTAGCATAAGACTTTTAGAAAGAAAGGGGTCATAACAGCAAATGTTCTGCCTCATATAATATTTTTACAACGCAGAAAAGATTTCAGGACTTCTTGAAATTTATTTTTTTTGCCTGTCAGGTTTTTTTGTATGTGTCCAGCTGGTATCCAGGCCAAATCATGTACACAGTGTAAATATATCATATGGCTTTGCCAGACAGACTCAGGAGTGAGAATTCAAAATAAATTATATGTATGCCTGACTCATAAGCACTACTTGTCAAATGCACCTGAATATTTCTTGCCAGAGCAGAAACAATTTCCTTGTCTTGTATCTTTGAAATTGAAATTGTACACTCTTGGTACAAAGAACCTGAATTGGAGATGCATTCTATGGTCATTAATTAAAATAATAAGGGAATTATAACATCAAAGGAAATACTGTCACTGTTTGTATAGATTTTCTTTTCACGATTCTAGGAGCTTTCTTGACGCTGGTTGGTTCTAGGCACTGGTTTTACCAGCAGATGGCCCCTCCTTTTTTTGAATAAAGGAATGGTCTGTGTTTTGACAGTCTTTAGGCTTTCACTCATTCTTGGGGAGCATTTGTTGAGCACATGATCATGAGGAGCCTTCTAGTCTTTCTCTTGTATTTCTTTCATCGGTAGCATCAATGAAGTGCTAACAGAAAAGCTAGGTGTATTATTGACATTTGTTGCCAAGGTGTCAGCTTTTTAGTAATCAGATTTTGTCTGAAATACTATTTTAAGGCACATTTCAAAAATAGGCAAGAAATTCCACTAGATACCTAAAAGCTATTCTGCTAAATTTGATGTTCTGTAAACCACTGAAAATTCTGTACAATGATTTTGTGCTTTCACATATTTAAAACTGCACATGAATGGGATTTCCTTCTACAGTGAGCCTTTCCCATCTGTGAGGGTTAAGTTCCCTCTCTCCACAGATGGGGAAAATACCACAATTACTTAAGGCTATATTAGTCAATGGGCAGTGACATGTGATAACTTCATTGCTATGCCCATGGGCATATGGCACCATTGGCTAATATGAAGGTGGGGTGATCCACAGGAGCTCCAATCTGTAGATGCTAACCCACCAATCTGATGGGTTTGTTGTACAATAATTTAAGGAAACATTGGCCTAGATCCTTTCCATGGTCCCAACTAATGTAGAACCATTGAATCAATAGAATTTACATAAGTATTGATCCACCATTTAACATTTGATTCAGCTCTATATTGGAGTACCAACAGAATTCAACAAAGCACTATTAGTATTGTCAGGTTTTCAAAATAGCATTAATGGACAGTTGAAAGTCATGACATGCAGGGTTGACATTTGGAAAGCACCTATTAAAACGTTTGTGTTATTCCTAAATATCTAATATAAGCTTTAATTTCACTTAACTTAGCATGACATAGCATGCATTCCTCTTAAATGTTTTTAAAAAATTATCAATGTTAATAAATGACACCTACCAGTTCTATACAGGACAAGCTTTCTAGCCCTGAAACAAGACATAAACCTTATAGTAAGGGACTCCTGGTGATCCTAGTGAATCCATTTAATAGCATGTTAAATTTGTCAAAGTGTTAAAAGTATCACAACGTTGAAGTTACAGAAAGATACAAATGTATAAACACATTTTATTTCTATGTTCTATTTTATTTTTAACTGGCTTGTTTTTATAATTTCGTAATTGTCAAAAATAGTCTTACTTTATTGTTAGCTTTCTTGAACAGTTCCTTTAGTTGAAAGTCAGGATATAAATTTAACTGATAAATACATATGCATAGAATAATTCAAACTGTGGCCATTTAATCAAAGGCCTAGCTAAAGATCTAATTAAAAATATACGTATTTATTTAGTTTATATGCTGCTTTTCTCCCAACGTGTAACCAAGAAAGCTTACCTAAAGGCTAAAACAAGATAAAATTAAACTCCTGATAACTGAAAAGATAAACACAATACAAAAAGTTATATTAAAACACCACTGAATTTTTTTAAAAGCTTAAAATAGTTTTTAATAATAACTATGTTTAAAAACTGCACATACACACCAATTAAACACTCCCTTCAATCAATTAATTATTAAATGCTTGCTTGAATAAAACGGTCTTTGGCTGTTGGTGAAAGGAGAGCAGAGGGAAGTCCAGCCTAGCTTCCTGTGAAAGTCTTTGCTTGGAGACCACAATTTAGAGCCAATTTGTGTAAACCATTATACATGCTGGCTTGACATAAATGGCAATATTTCCTCCCACAGCTCATAATGATTGCAAAAAATGAGGAGGGGTATGCAATGCAGTAATGGACCATATTTGGACCCCTGGGGGTTTCACATACATTTTGATGTAGAAAAAGGACTTGAAAAATTCATATGTATCTTTTTTGTATGTTATATGCAACATAGAAATGGTAGAATGGGGTCATGGGCCTTTTCCTTGTTATTGCATCAGAATGAAAATGTTAAATGATTTTCTTCTATATGGGCAGTAGTGTGGATTTCCTTAAAAAAATAATATTTAAAAATTCTTACATGTTCTAAATTGGTCACAATACTATAAAGTTAAAATTAACTATAGCTGAATCAATGTATAAGATTTTACCTTGCTTACCTTTTTGTATTTGTTAACACACAAAGAGAATTGTGCTGTAAAGAATATTCAAAGCTGATGCGGGTGGGGACATAATTTTCTTACATAAGCTTTATGTGTTGTGACTTTAAATACAGTCTTTTCTCTGAACAGTAATGAGTTATTTATCCTGGTATTTGTTTGCAGTAGCTTGCATGCTTTAATCTGCATTTGATTCAACTGCCAAATTGCCTCTTCTTTTCTGTGCCAGCCTATCTTCTTTTTCTGAGGACAATTCCTCATCTTCAGTCATCTTCACTGAAGGATTGTTAGGGGAAAGAAAAAAAATCTAAACCGTCTGTATTGACATTTTATTTCATACAAGATCCATTTTTAACTATATCCACTATGCATAATCTGGATTTTGTGAATGAAAAACAACATCATTGCATGGTTTGTTAAAATGATATGAATATAGACATACTGACAGGGTTGTTCAGGAAAGTTTGGTTTGCTAATCTAAAGCTTTAAATCCAAGTACATGAAGAGCTGACAAACCGTTTCAGATTAACTTAATCTGTTTATTCAGGTTTTCCCCATCTGTAATCAGGAAATCGAGGAATGAAAATAGTGAGGGGGCATTTTCTGGTATGGGATAGAAAACATCCCCCTCCACTCATGCTGAGACATTAACTGGTTTATAAATGACTTATTAAAAAGCCATTAGCTTCAAAATTTTGCAGTACTGTGTTAATTTTTTTAACCAAGATTCCTCCTGTGATAGAACTAGACTTATACTGAACAATCCATATGCCATATGTATTTGTTGTTGTTAACCACCTATGTATTTGGTGTTGTTAACTGTACTATTTGTTGTTGTTAACCATGGCCCAGTACAGATTAGAAGAGACCGCCCCTTTCTCCTCCAGATTGTTGCTACAGCAACCACACTGCCGCAACAATGATCCACCCCAAAAAGAAGCTCCTAAATGGAGCTCCTTCCGGCAATGCTGTCAATCCACCATTAGCGTCCTGTGGCACATCTATGATGCAAGCGCGGCGCCATGACATGCGGACGCTGCACCACACTTGCATCATCATGGCGGCCCCCATGTGGGCAGGAGGCCACCATGATGCCAGCGTCCATATGGACTAGGGTTCCAGAGCGTGCAGTTGCTGCATGCTCCAGAACCCCAAAATCGGCACCGGCACGCTGCTTCCTGTCCGTCTGTATCGGGCCCATGTTTGAGTTGATCTCGATTCATGGTGACCCTGTGGATGAGACATCTCTGAGACTCCCGTCCCTCCACTGCTGTACTTACGTCCTGCAAATTCATACCTGTGACCTCCTTAAAGGAGTCCATCCATCTAGCATGTGGCCTTCCTCAGTTTCTACTTCCCTCTATCTTTCTTAGCATTATTATTTTTTCCAGCCAGTCATTCCTTCTCATGATGTGACCAAAGTATGAGAGCCTGAGCTTAATCGTCTTTCCTTGCATGGAGTTTTCAGGCCCAATGTTCTAGGACCCATTTTTTCCCTTCTTTTTGGCTGTCCAGGATATCCTCAGCATTCTTCTCCAGCACCACATCTCAAATGAATTGTTGTTGTTTTTTCTTATCCACTTTCTTAACTGCCCAGCCCTCACATCCATACATGGTAATAGCGAATACAGTGTCTTATACAATTGTAACTTTCACACTCAGTTGTATATCTTTTCTAGTTCTTTCATAGCTGCCCTCCCCTTTCTTAGCCTTCTTTTGATTTTCTGACTGCAGTCCTCATTTTGATCAACATTTGATCCAAAGCATGGGAACTAAAAGAGTCTATTTCTATTTCCTCATTGTCTAGGTTGAATTTGTGTAAGTCCTCTGTGGTCATTATTTTTATTTTCTTTATGTTCAGAAGTAAGCCTACTTATACACTTTCTTTCTTGATCTTCCTTAATACCTGTTCTAGATAAGTGATGTTTTCTGCTAGCAGTATGGTGTTGTCTGCACATCTTAGATTGTTGATATTCCTTCATCCTGTTTTCACTCCTCCTTCATTTGTGTCCATGCCTGCTCTTCATATAATATATTCTGCATATAGGTTTAATAGATAGGGTGAAAGGATGCAGCCTTGCTTGACCCCTTTGACAATTTGGAGTCACTCTTTTCTGCCTTGTCAATTGGAAACCATTTCTGTATTCCCCTATACGTACAATTACATTTGTAATTACAATAAAATTTTGATGTGAAAAAATCTGATGTCTTAGTCCAGAGTGAGATGGATCTTTCTGAGCCATTTAGGAGAATACTTTGGGGAGGGGATCAAACCAAATCAATCTCATGAACAATTAACAGTAGTAAGAATTGGCACTCACCTCTAACTAACACCTCCTACTACATTCAGTAGAGAGTAGGCAAACACACACACACCCTTGGATGAGGGTTCAGTATTGTTATTCTTTCCTGGAGTGACTGGCGAAACCTATACTGAGCATAGGGTGGCTGGAGAAGTGCTGTAGCCTGGAAAGGGATACAGCCAGGCAAGTATGAATGTAAAGTCTTGCCTGGTTCCACCTCCAACCAATGAAGCATGTCAATGGGCATGTTATAGCTCAGTCCTCACTCAGCACAGTCATCAGAGGTTTTTATCAATACTGTGTGTGTATGCATACGTGTGTAACTGAACAATGTTCAGGAGTTCACATGTGCATTAAAAGTTATATTATACTTTCATGTTAAAACATCTTCTTTGCACAATGTTCTGTTTATTCTTGAATAGATGTTCTGGTGGTCAATGTACCTGAAAGATAAAATTTCTGCCATATAAAACATAGTTAGATATTATAGCCATATTAGTTATAGATTTTAAAACCAATGGCCATTGATTAGTCAGAATTGGCTATTCCAATTCTCTGTTCCATTCTTGTTGTAAACCTCTCATGTCATACTTATATAGAGAGAACAGATATATATATATATATATATATATATATATATATATGTGGTTGGTTTAAGTATTTGGTTGATCTTAATTGATGTTTACAATATTAAGGGAACCTGAGTGCACTTACGGTAAAGTTGCAGGGCCAAATCTGGATGTAGTAAATGTTTCGTTGTAGATATTGCTGTTTGGCTGATAGAAAAGGTTTAAAATGGTCTCGTAAAAATGAAAATGGCAAAAATTCATCATCATCACCAAGTATTTAATTTAAGATAATAATCCTATTGTTGACCCATACCTTCCATAAAAATAGTTCCTTGCCAATTTTCAAGTCTGGATTCCCCATAAAGTTGAATTAGTATTTATATTTGGATCAAGGCCAAACTCTCCCTCTTTAACTGGAACGTGCATTCTTTTCATTGAAGCTCTAGAAGGAGATGAGCCTTCCTATCTACTAGATAATGTATTTAGGTTTGTTTTTTCATTAATTTGTCTTTATTCTAAAGAAACTCAGTAACAGATACATTATAATAGTTTTTATATAAATTTTACCAAAAATGTAACTGTACATAAAAAACTAATATCTTGTTATAACGTTTTTTTCTGTAAAAGGAAAAAAATAAAGATGTGTATTTTCCAATTTTTCTTTTTGTCCTATTCTATTTTGACTTTCTGGATATTCTCTGTATTGTTTGTCTTATATCTTACTATTATGACCTTCTGTAACCTTGTCAGCTATTTTTACTGCTTCCAATCTATTGTTCACACCTTATATTTTTTCAGAGATGCCATAACCAAAATGAAGGGTTTACTGTCTAAGAGAAGATGTTCTATATAACAATTTCCTTTTTGTCTGTTTATTGTTTATGGTATTTAAGCTTGAGTCTGGATTTTGTTCTCTTCCAATGTTGCTTTCCACTTTCTTCTGCAAAATACTAGTAAAGAATCCCAGTGCTTTTCTATATTTTCCGTATGTTTTCCATTTATTGCTTTTGTTAGTTTGTCCATTTCCATTACTTATAGCATTTTTAAAAGCCATGTGTCTATATCTGGGACTTCTTTCTTTTTTCATTTATGCATGTATCCTATTCTTGTGATAGAGGTCTTGTATAATAACTGTCTCCGCTTCCTTCTTAATGTTGCATTAGAAGCTTTATTTACCATGTTTAGTAAGTATGTTGGAACTTTGCTCCTAAAATTATACTTGTTGCTTTATGTATGTCTTTCCAGTATTTTTTTTCTTTGTACATGAGGACAGGCCCATCAAAGATAAAACTATGATCCTATCTATGGCTGGTTCACATTTCCAACAGCTTTTTGGTCCTATTTTATATATCAAATTGATTTTGACTGGAATTTGGTACCAGCGTGTTTCCATTTTAATAAAATTTTCCTTAATGTTTTGTTTTTTTGTAAATTTGTAAATTTTGTAAATTTGTGGGTCTTCAGCATGGCCTGATGGCAGTTGTCTAGATCTATTTCTCTTTCAAGATCTTTGGCCCACTTAATCATTGTTTCCTTAATTACATTTTGTTCCAGATTTCTTTCTGACAAAGCTTTACAAAAGTGTGTTAATTTCTTTTCTTCTCTTTCAAAGATTTTATCTAATTCGTTTGGAGCTTTTTCAAAACCTTTTTGTTGTAAATCTGCTTTAAATCTTTCTGTTAATTGTCTGTGTAGTAGCCAGTACTTTCCTAGGTCAATCTTATCTATTTCTTCACTGGGTTTTAAGATATAGTTTCCTTTTGCATTTTCCATGATGATAACCTTGTATTTCAGGCATATGTTTTCACGACTGCTTCTTCCAAAAAATGCTTTTTGTGGAGATGCCCAACCTGTGATCCCTCTACAAAATTGGTTTTTAATTCTTTCCCAAATGTTCAAAATTGTTCTACAGATGAAATGATGTTTGAAGATGCCATGGATCTTCACCATGTCTACCATCAATATGCATGCCATACGTAGCGCAGGTTGAATCCTTTGAGGTTTAAAAATTTTCTATTACTAAGATTTATCCATTCAATCCTCCAGGTTAGCACATTTGCTTGATAGTAAGTTTCAAGATCAGGAAATTGCATCCTCCTTTAATATTAATATCTTATAAGGTCTTCCATTTTATTCTTGCCTTTCCACCCTCCCATATATTTTTTTTCAATTCTTTGTGCCAAACAGAAAATGTTTTTTTGTTTGTTTATGATAAATGGCAAGTTGGCAAATAATAATTAAACTTAGGAATAACTGCCATCTTTATTGCTAGAATTCTGCCTGATAACCTATATTTTAGCTTAGTCTATTTCTCAGAGCTTTCTTGATTTTTTTTCCCAATCTTCATTGTAATTATTTTCAAATACAGTCATCAATCTGTTTATGCAGGGGATCCATTCTGGACACACACACACCCGCGAAAACAGAGACTTGAACTTATTCAAGATCCATAGGCTTGAATGGAGTGCTCCCCATTGAGGATAACGGAGGCTGCCCCTTCCATGTATAATCAAGAACACGGATCTCAAGTCCACGAGAAAAGGAGAGGCAACTGTAATTCTGTGTTCTTGTTAGTTATCCATATCCCTAGATACTTTTTTTGGACAATTTTACATGTTGTTTCTTCTTGTAAAGAGTTTTCTTCTTTTTTTGACGTATTTTTTTGTTACTATCACTGATTTCTGTTTGTGAATATTGAACCCTGAAACTTTTACAAACTTGTATATGCACTGCATTAATGGTTTAATACTTCTCAGTGGGTCATGTAGGAAAATTACTAAGGGGCTGTACAGATGAGAAGAAAGGGGGGCCACAGGTTGCCCCTTTCTCCCCCAGATCATTGCCATGGCAACCATACAGGTGCACCAACAATTCGCTCCAAAAAGGAGCTGTGAAACACAGCTCCTTTCTGCACTGCTGCCAAGGTGCCATTAGTGTCCTGGAGTGGCGTGGTGACGTCTCTTGTGCACTGTGCCACTTGGATGTGGCTCACAAGGTATGTCATCAGCGCGTATGCCATCTGAACACGTGCACGCCCAAAATGGCACTGGGAAAACACAGAGCGTGCAGATGGCCCTCTCTCCCGAGCTCTAATTTCAGCTCCAGGCCGCCATGAAGTGACAGTCTGTACCAGGCCTAAGTCATTGGCATAGGCTCTGATGTTGTATTCCATACCTTGTATTTTTGTTCCATTTATCTCCCATGTATTTCATATCATGTCACATAACACTTCAATAGCTGTGATAAATAACAATGGCGACGAGGGGCAGTCTTGCCTTCTGCTCTTTTGTATTCCTATAGACTTTGATTTCCTTCTGCTCTTTTGTATTCTTATAGATTTTTCTCTATTTATTATAATCTGCTCTGTCTGCTCTTTATAGATCTCTTTTAGCCACATAAGAAATTTAAAATTTGTTTTTATTTTTTCTAGAACTGCTAGCATGTATTCCCAGTTCATGTTATCAAACGCTTTCTCAGCATCGATAAACAACACTGCCATTTTCCTCTCGTTGTTCTTTTCATAAAATTCGATTAGGCCTGATATCATTCTGGTATTGTCTTTCATGAATCGTAACGGTAGAAATCCTGTCTGGTCCTTGCTTATAATTTCTGTCAAGACTTTTTTGAATGTGTCCAATAATATTGACATGAAAACCCTGTAGTCTGTGTTGAGTAGGGATATGGGCCTGTAATTGTCTGGCATTGTTTTGTCTCTGCCTTCTTTATGCATTAATATTGTATTTGTGTTGTTCCATGATTCAGGTATACTGTTTGTTAGAATAGAACTGAAAGTGTCTGTTAAGGGCAATTTTAGTTCTACAAATTTCTTATAAAACAATGTAGGAAAACTGTGTGGGCCCGGAGTTTTGTCAATTTTCAGATTTCTGTTTGCTGTTGTTACTTCTCGTAGGGTGAAATCTTCATTCAGATTATTCATTGATTGCCTTCAATTGAATTCCATTCTTGTTTTTCTAAGAATTGTAATAACTGAGATTTTTTTATCCTCTGAAGTTGTTCCACTTTGTAAAGATTTTCATAATATTTAACAGACATTTTTATCCTTTTGTGTGTTTTTATATATTCTGTTTCACTTATGTAGATTTTATCAATCAGATTTCTTGCTTTTAATTTCCTCAGTTTATTGGCCAGCCATTTTCCAGTTTTATTGGCATATTCAAATGTTTTTGTTTAGTTATTTTTACTCTGCTTGCTCTGTTATTTCACTGTCAGCTTGTACTTGCAGTAATTTTAGTTGTTTTTTAAAAAAAATATTTAAGAGGTTGGATTTCTTATTTCATCTTCTGTCTGTTTTATCTTTCCTCGTTCTTCCATACTTCTTTGATTTTAATTTTTGACTTGGTCTTTTTTTAATTAAAAGTCCTCTTATATATGCTTTCCCAGCATCCCAAATCATTTTATTGTGCACTTCCTTCAAGGAGTTTTCTGAGAAAAAGAGCTTTATTAGTTCCTTCAAAGTTGTTATGTATTTTTCATCCATCAGTAGTTTCTTGTTTAATCTCCAATTATATTGTAATTTGTGTTCTGTCATTTCAAGAAGGATGAGGTTGTGATCTGAGTCTATTTTTGGTATTAGTTCCATTTTTTTTTTACTTTTTAGTATGAAGGTATTCGTAGGTAAGAACATGTCGATTCTTGATGCTCAGTCATATTGACTTGAATAAAATGTATAACCTTCTTTTTCACCATATAGTTTAGACCAGATAACTTGTAGCACCAAGTTTTTTTTGTCAGAGAAAAGAAGGCTTTTGTCAATTTTCCCATTCCATTCTCCCAACATCAGTATTTTCCGTGTTTTTCTATTCTTGGTGTAGTTTCTCAAACACTTTCCGTTATTAGCTATAGTTTTTGAAAATACATGCCTTGTATAAGTGGAGGAATTCCATGAATAATAATTCCATGTAGAACATTCGTTTTAATTATGTTTACCTTACTCCACAGACTCATATTTAATCTTGCCCATTTCTCTAAATCTTGTGAAATATTTTTTAGCATCTCACTTATATTAAGATTAATCATTTGAGATAAATTCCTGGGGATAATTATACCCAAATAACAAGTATGCAAAGGGATATTAAAGCACATTTGAGATTAACTGAATGAACGAATTTGTAGGATAAGGTTTTGTAAACTTCGACGGGTTACAGACGGGCAAAAAGGGGTGTGCTCATGACGTCATGAAGGTATAGCCTTTAGACAGCCCTTACCTGAATGCCGCCATGAACGCGCGGCCTGCACGCCCCAAGCGGGAAGAAGCGGCATTAAAAAGGTGCCGCTTTTTCCCGCTTCTTTTCTATATACTGCACAACTGCGCATCTCCGTCTGTAAGCTGCTGCACCTGTATGCCACAATTGTCACGCCGCAAATTTAAGTTGCCCATTTAAAGGCTCCAAGTCAGCTGCGTCGCATGAGTCGGGGTCCTGGAACATGTGCAGTTTGCACCGAGGCTCTAATTAGAGCGTCAGATGCCATGCAGATGTGGAAGCTGCAGCACAGGTGCACTCTATTTTAATGCTCATAACCCTAACCTTAGAGCAACATGTACACATGCGCTGCTAGAATTGTGGAAAGTTTGGAATTTAAAGTGAACCCCTACACACATTCCTGCTCCATTTTCACCTAACAATAAAAAATGCTAAAACTTTAAATATTTACATATGTACAAGGGAGGTGATGGGGGATGGCAGGGGGACAGCAGTGGCAGCGGCGACAGCTGTGGCTGTGCATTGCAGATTCAGCAAGAGCGCGGGGACCAAAGAAGAGGAGGCATCCATGATGCTGGTGACACTGGCAACATGCAAACGGACAAGGATGCCAACACCAGCTGATCACCAGGTGGCAGGAGGCCACCTTTGTTCTTGGGTAGGGCGGGGGGGAGTTTAAAAGGGGCCGGGCACTTTAAATGTGCACATACACTTCATGCCGCCGCCGGTGCTGACCGCCGCAGCTGCGCAGCTGCACATCCTCCAGCCAGCAAAAGAAAAAAAAGCCGCGTTTTTGGCTGCCCGTGCAGAAGCTGCCTCTCTCTTTGCAGCGTCCTGCGAGGCGGCGGTATGGAAGCTGCAGGTAAGAAACAGCCCCAGGTGAGGCGTCTTCACTACCCCCAGTGTGGAAGCCCCATCCACCTTAGCCATGCCCCCGGGGCGGGCGGTCTGGAGGCTCCGTATTCAGGGGAAGACACCTTCAAGACGTCTTCCCCTGCCCGTCTGTAACCCGCCCTGGTTTGCTTCCTCAGATGCGGTCTAATCTGCACTGCAGAAATAAAGCAGTTAGACATTGCTTTAACTCCCTTGACTCGGTGCTATGGAATGTTGGGATCCATAGTGTTTTCAGATAGATAGCCTTCTCTGCCAGAGAACTCTGGTGCCTCAACAAACTACTAATCCCAGGATTCTATAGCACTGAGCCATGGCAGTTAAAGCAGTGTCAAACTGCAATATTTCTGCTGTGCAGATGCAGCCTTAGAGAGAGCATCTGACTGACAAGTCCTCACTACTATCAGTCTATCTTTCCTTTGCAACTTTGCTACACTGGGGAAAGAAGCAGGGTGTAAAGGAACTGAGAGACAAGAGGGCTGACAAGGATGGATGAATAGATTTTCCCTATCTGGTTGTTCAACTTGTTTATTTGATTTATTTATTTAAAGGGATGTTTGTTCTGCAGGTGACAGGTCTCCCAGAGTGTCTTATATAAGATCATTAAGAATATACATGTCATATTCTTATAACTAAAACAATCAAAGATGGCATTTTAAAAGGTGGGAATCATGAAAGTGCCATTCTCTCTCAATTTCCCAGAGGACAATGGATCCATGTGGCTGATGTGAAGAAGCCTCTCATACTCAACTAGGGAAATAATAAATGACAAGAGTTGTTTGTCCTTTCCAGTTCATCTAAACCTCCTGTTTATTTAGTAGAATTTCTAAAAAATAAAAAATAAAAATCCAGAACTGAGGTATGACCTGCTCACCAGTTTACCATTCATAGTACCTTCCTTAGTCATGTTACAACTCTATACAAGTTAAAGTCCTTCTAAATCAGCAAATTATTTGGGATGTAATACTGTTAATGCTTCCTTAATGCAGTGGAAAACTGAACTTGGGTCTTTCCTTTCAAAGACCAACAGGTTAAACATTATTCTTTATTGTTTTATCAAATCAGCGGTTACTATAAATTGGTATGAAACATGGTGATAGAAAGAATGAAACAATTAATTTGTTCAGTTTGAATTAGAATGCAAGTAAAACAATATACATAATCAGAATAATTTGCATAGTACATAAAACAGAAGATCAGAATTGAAGGAAATGGCCACCCTATGACCAGGTAGCAAATGTAATTCTGCCAAAGGTCTCTTCCTACTAGATTTTGCTGTGCAAATCAAGTGAGTAATTATGCTTGATAACGTCATGTTCTTCTTTGAGCTTCATGGTTCTTTTGATTCTTAATTGTAAACTGAAGCATAAAAGGACAGCATTTGTGAACAAGAATCCAGTTTATTTTAGTACAAATTGAGGGTTTTGAAAAGTGTTTTCATATTAACAACTGTACTTTCAGTATAAATACATTTGGTAAGGTGAAAAAAATCTAGTCAGCCCACTAAAGAGCCTACCCACTAAAACGAATAGGAAATCCTGGTCTGTTCCAGACCAGTGCAATGTTTTTAGCGTTGGGGCTTTGCCACTTAGCTGTCTGTAATACCAGAAACCTGCTGGGGAAGCTTTCCTAGTCCTCTGCATACATAGGGTGCTCATAGTCGGTATCAGGGCACCTTACAGTCAAAGAAATAAAATCAGAATCAGCAAATGTTAACCCAACATCAATAGGATGTGGTGGGTTAGTGGTTAAGATGCCAATTCTGATGACCATAAGTTGGGAAGGTTGGCAGTTCAAGACCCAAGTGCCGTATGTTGGGGTGAGCTCCTCTCACTAATCCCAGCTTCTGCCAATCTAGCAGTTCAAAAGTATTTAAAAGTGCAAGTAGATAAATAGGTACCACTTCGGTGGAAAGGTAACAGCGTTCTATGCAGTCATGATGGCCACATGACCATGGAGTCGTCTTTGGGCTTAGTAACAGAGATAAGCACCACCCCCTACTGTTGGGTACGACTAGCCATTCAGGTCAAGGGGGAAACTTTACCTTTACCTTTTTATTAATACCACAGCAACACACCTGAAGCATTCAGTTCAGCCAAAAAGCTTCATAGATCAACAGGCCTCCTAACATTGCTAAAGTCTTTCTATTTCTGTGAGGCAAGAGTTAAAAAGAAATATTGAAATGGAAATAAACCATCTTGTAAAATCTACTGTACTGCAGTAGTATTTGATCTTCATAACTGAGGATTTGGATTTCGTATTACAATTTATTTTAAGATTTGTGTTTGTTTTTTGTTCCAGTGAAAACATAAATCTGAATGTGGCATATGTTTTCATTTGTACATATTTGAAGATGCAGTTTTTCTAAATGATAAACTAGGCACTGAGTTGCATCGGACTCCCCCTGCTAAATTCTTTGCTGTTATAGAAGGATCACTTCTTTGATAACGTTTAAAGGAAATATGTCTGTTCATCTACCTTTCCCCTGAAAACCTGCTGTAAATGTGTTTTTTAAAATTAATTGTTGTGAAGTTTTAAAATGAGCTTTCCGCTATCAACACTGAACCCATGTAATGAAAGGTCTGAAGTGTGTGTGTGCATGTGTTTGTACATCCATATATGTGTGTGATGTTGTTCTTTCAACTTAAACACCGTGATCCAAAGAGAGAGAGAGAGAGAGAGAGAGAGAGAGAAGGTGGGAAGAGATGTATTAAATGTTTCCTGAGAGGGAAGCTGTTGCGGACAAACAAGAAACAGAGATTGGGGGTGAAAGGCCACAACTTTATTAACATAACAATAAACCATAACAGCAACCAAAAGTAGGGTTGGCTCCAATGCATGAGGTCGGGATCTGTCATCCACCAGTCCAGTACTGAATGGATGAACCAAAGCGCTTGATCTCGGCCAAGCTTCGGGATGGCAAGGGATTATGGAATAACGCCCCATGCTCCATCGATCGCTCAAGTGATGATCGTTTATCCGCATATGCGCATGAACCAATGGGAGGTCGGGAAAGGGCGGAGAGCCCGCCTCCTGGCCTCCCAGCCAATCCCGGGCGGCGCACAGGCATGACGCCACCCAATGAGGGCGGAGGGCCTGCCTCCTGGTCAGCCGGCCAATCCCAAGCGGCACCAGGAAATGACGCCGCCCAATGGAGGGGCACCTCCACCCACGGGGCCCGCTGGGACATGTAGTCTCAGCAGCGCGGGTGGAGGTCCCTCCCCTAGCCCCCAGAACGAGCCAATCACAGCTTGAGCAGCCCCATGCAAGGCATTGTGGGGCCGCTTGAGCTGCGAGCGGCCCGGATATGACCGCGGGGCTTCCCCGCCGGCAACCCGGCCATCCCACCGAGGCAGGCGGCCGCCTTTAAGCTAACAAAGATTTTTTTTTCTCTGATGGTAGAATGGGCATTGCTTAATTTTTTAGTTTTAGACTAGACTAAAATCATGGAATTTTAATTTGGTTGTGGTACCAGAGCTCTCTGACAAAACTAGAAATCCCAGCATTCCATAGCACTGAGCCATGGCAGTTAAAATGGTGTCGAGGTGCATTCTTTCTGCAGTGCAGATGCAGCCTGGGTTTTTGTTGTTTTTGTTGTTGTTGTTGTTGTTGTTGTTTTTCAGTTCCTTCACACCCTCCCAGAGAAGACAGTGGAAGAGATTAGTTTTTATGACCCTTTGTACTGATAATTTATGATATTGTACATAAATGCTGGGAAGAAGGCACATATTCATATTTGTATTGCTTAACTTGGCCTCTGCAAGGATAAATAATTTTGTTGGAGGCATGTAGCTGTAATTATTATTTCCATTTGGTCAAGCTTCAAATTGGACAGGAAAGTTTGATTCTAATTTTGTGATGCTGATCAGGAGAACAAGTGGAAGCAAATTTTATTTTGCAGAAAGAAACTGATTATTTATTAATTTTTCTCCTTTTTCAGACAGTGTATTCCCTGGAAGTATTTTTGCGAATTTGAATAATGGAGTGGTTATAAAACAAAGATAAACCCTGAAGCCAAAAGATAAGGAAATGCTTGTGTGTGTGTATTTGTGTGTGTCTGTGTGTAAGCTTTCATTGAAGGATTAAAGCCTTACATAATAGTTTTCATTTCATATTATTTCCACTGTTTTCCTGAAGATGAATATTTGGATTCAACATATAGTATTTTAGTTATTTCAGTACCAGTCCAAAGTGAGTATGTCAAAAGAATTTGGCATGCTTGATTCTGATAGGTTGTATTAAATGTCAGTGATTACCTAAATAAGACTAGTAAGAAAGAATGCTTTGAGAATAAACTTACAGAATGAATTGAAATCTAAGTGCAAATGTTCTGCTGAGTTAATGTCATATTATATAACATCGTTCTGACTCTGCATATCAGTGCAATTACTGAGCAGTTCTGCAAAGCTGTGTGATGTTGCTAATCTCCAGTAGATTATTAGGGCACAGAACAGTTAGGATTTTTTTTTAATCTCGGAAGAAGAACTAATTTTGTTTTTATTAAAGGGATTTGTGTGTGTCTCCTGAGTCTACAACATATGGTTCTCAATTTTTTTTAAGCAGGTGATTATATCTTGAACTGAGCTGTGAAGCTTTAGCAATGATGCATTGTGAACCAGGCTATGTGTGTGTACACACATACATCTCCCTGAAATGGAGGAAGAGGTATTTTTGCTGTTCAGTCCACTAGCCACCTAGTAACTTTAGGATTGAACTTCTGCTTTTAACATTTAGTAACTCTTATTAGGTTGATTCAAGTTAAATCACGAGCATATGTGACCGTTCAGCAGCATACAGTATACCCATTTGTGTGGTGCACAAACCAGCTGTAATAAATTTGAGCCACCATCTTCAGAGCAGAGGTAAAAAGAAGAGAGGAAAGACTTCAATGGTACAGGAATACAATGTAACAGTTAGTTTTACTTTATCAGCTGAATGGCTGCAAAATAGATTTGAAGGGATGAAATACATTGATCTAATAAAGCATTTCTATGCACTTCCAGACCTGCTCTTTTTATTGTTACTATCTCTGCTCCAACAGTGTATTTATTTCCTTAGTGCATATGACAGATGCTAAGGCTGATGTTCTGCCATTCCCTTGCATTCTTTTCCATTCTACATAGTTACTCAAATGTGAAAAAAATATGACTGTGCAGTTGATAATAGTCACAATGAAAGCCAGAGTAATGGGTTCTTTACTTACATCAGGTTCAAACAGTTCTGTATAAATATGAAATCAGAAGCATGTAATAAAACAGAAAGAGAAGTGAGATTTTTAAATTTAATCGCCTCCAGATTATACAAATTGTCTTTGGTTATCAGTGTATACTTTGTCTCCCTTTTAGGCTAAAATGTTTTCCTAGCCTAATATGTGTGAACAAAATTACCCTAGGTGCCTTAATTTTTAGGAGCTTTTTTAGGACAAAGTACTGGCAATCATGTTATGGGGAGGGGGGCAGCTTTTAGGGCCCCATTCCCACTCGCTCATTTGCCCTGGATAGAACTGGGCAGATCCGGTTGCCCCCATATTGAATCTTCTCGGAAAGAAGTGCCCACTACCCTTTACCTTGATCGATGCAATTTGCCCCTCTGAAGTTCACATTTGCAGTACTGCTTTAAAATGGACCCTCCTTTGTTGTCAATCAAATTCACTTCCACTTTCGTCAAAGGTGACATATCCTACAATCATTGGCCAACGGAATTGGTTCTTTCATCCCTCCTTTTTTTAAAAAAACTGGCGGCAGTGTGTGCATATTCTGTCAACTTGTCAAATTTAAAAACCTCCAGGTGTGTGTGTATGTTGCGTGTATTTGAGTCATTACAGATTATGGCAACCCTAAAACGACCCCATCCTGGTTTTTTTTTTTTTTTTGGCAAGACTGGTTCCGTGGAGATTTGCCATTGCCTTTACCCTGAGGCCGAGAGAGTGTGACTCCCACAAAGTCGTCATGGGTTTCCCCAGCCTTCCCTCTGAATGCCAACCTCTAGCTTCCTCTTCGCTTCCAGCCGAGCATTTCCTCCTCTTTGGAACCTCTTCCCTTCCCTTCAAATCCAATGCCATGTCCAAAGCCCTTGCCTTCTCCCTCTTCCCGTCACAATAATAATAATAATACCTCACCTCGGAATGCCATCTCTGCATCCTCTTGCTTTCCCTCTGATTGCCACCCTAGAATGCCTTACATACACATATACATATGTAGCAAAAGCATTTATGCATTGTATCAATTTGCCAAATTTAAAAGGAAACACATTCACATATTCTGTCACACACACAAAAAAAAATACTTTTAAAAAGATGCCACTTGTAAAAAATAACAATACAGAGAGAGAGAGAGGGAGGGAGAGAAGGAGGGAGGGAGAGATGCCTGCAAGAGGGGAGGTATGTTCCGCCCTCTGCCCTCCCTCGACCTAAATCCCACCCCTGAACTTGACCCAATCATGACCGGGGCCAAGTTCACATTTGCTGGCTATACAGGAAATACTCCGCTTTCAAAAGACCTGCGCCAAGGGGGAATTTGCCCCTGAACGGATGTGCAAAACTCAAATTTGAGTGTAAAAAAACTGGCGCCAGTATGAATCCGGTTTCTGAACCGGGGTAAAAGGTAGTCTGAATGGCCCCAAAGACTGGCATTATTGAGAGAGTGCTTCTTTCCATAAATGCCTGCCTGAGGTTTAACATCCATTTAGGGGAGATGGTCCTCCATGTCCTACCCGTGAGGTCACTACACTGTGTTGAGACATGGGAGAGCACCTTGCTTGGAGACCTGACTGGCATCAACACTCTTATCATTTAGGCACCAAATATTTTTCAGTGGCAATGCCAGAAAGCTACAATGCAAGGGAACCTTTTGAGGTGAAAATAAAAGGATTATACAGGTTGAGTTTCTATTGTTTGGAATTCTGAAATCTGAAATATTCCAAAGTCCAAAACTGTCCATTTGGGTAAATGAGATAGTGACATCATTGTTTACTATTGGTTCAGTGTACACAAACTTTATTTCATGCATAAAACAATTAAAATGTTATGTATAAAAATACTTTCAGGCTATGTGTTTAAGATATATATGAAACATAAGTGAACTTCATGTTTAGATTTGGATCCCATCTCCAATATATCTCATAATGTACATTGAAATATTCCAAAATTTAAAAACTCCAATATCCAAAACACTTCTGGTCCTAAGCATTCCAGATAAGGGAGGTACAACCTGAATAGAGCCTAGGGAAGGGCACCTGGAGCCTGCATTCCCTCTTTGAAAGCCAGTGTCATGGCCAGCCAAGAGCAGGTCTCGGAGGATGAAGAGGAGGATGGGCCTCCTCCAGAGCAAGAGCTAATTGAGGCTACACCAGGTGCTAATCCTGCTCTGCCAGGTCCCAGCTGTGATCTCCCAGCCCCAGAGGAGGAGGAGGCTCAGCCAGGTCCTAGTGCTGGTGAGATTCCTCTTGTGGTGCAACAGCCTAGTGGTGACTCTGGGGAGGAATCATGCCTGGACGTGCCTTCCTTTAAGCAAAGAAAGGCTGAGAGTGCTTGTAGGCGTAGATCCAGGAGGATTGCAGAGAGGCAATTAGCAAATCAGCCTTAGGTGACACGGGGGAGAGTTTCCCTTACTTAATGAGCAGAGAGACATCAACTCAGTGGCAGAGTTTATTGCATTATCTTTTGGTGTGACTGCTGCCTGCACTGGCTCCCTGTTGCCTTGACTTCGGATCGGACTGGACTATTGCTACCTTCTGGCTGACCTGACCCTGGACTGGACTGACTACTCTGACCTCTGTTTTCCTGACTTTGGCTCTGGCTTTCGGCTTGCTCCTTAACTATCACTCCTTGCAGGTTTGTGGACTGCTTCCAATTGTTGTGCTAAGCCATTCTTATCGGCATTGTTTGGGTGTGCTGGCTGCAGTCCAGGACAGTCCTGGGCCTATATCAGTTAAATTGGATATTTCTTCAAAGATACATAGAATAATAGAATTATACAATTGGAAAAGACCTTATGGGCCATCAAGGCCAACCCTCTGCTGTTCAGGAACATAGAGTCAAAGCAAATGGCCATCCAGCTTTGTTTTAGAAAGTTCTAGAACAGGCATGTAGCCAAGGGGGTGTCCAGGGGGTCCGGACCCCCCTTCCGTTACATACAATGAATGGTGTGTGTTGCCACGCTACTGTGCCCAAGCCCCAATATAATGGTGGCACTGAGTCTGGACCCCCCCCTTCCCAAAATCCTGCCTATGTCCCTGTCTAGAGAAGGAGACTTCACCACACTCAGAGGCAGCATATTCCACTGTTGAACCATTTGTGCCATCAGGAAGTTCTTCCTAATGTTTAGGTGGAATCTTTTTTCCTGTAGTTTGAATCCATGTTGTTTTATGTTCCAGGAAGTACTAATAAGTAATTTATTTGTACATAGTCATTTCTCTTTTCACAAAACTACAATTTTCATAACAAAGAACAGTATTTTTACTGGTACCAAATGTTCACCCTCACTGTTATAAATTATTTTAAAAAAGAAAACAGTAAACCTGTTGTGAAGTACTGTTTGTTTTATGTATATATTTCAGCTGATAGTTTTGTAGTGCAGCAAGGGTATTCATATCTTATTTTTAAAGGGTGCATGCTGCACTGTAGAAATGCGGATAATATATTAATCTCTAGCTTTTATTTCAGCTCAGGTTATTTTATTCTTGTTTTATGGAACCTATCTAACAGTTTAACATTCTTAGATGAACTTGAATTATTGTATTTATAAAAGTTTAAAAGTTCTGCACTGAATTTAACATGGCTTTTATTGAATGTAATTTAGCTTATAAGATGGTCCAATAGGCAGACAGATAAAATTTCACACAATGAAACAAATTACTCTACAACGATTCATTTGGAAGCATAGTCCTTGAAGAACAGTGTCATTAATGTTTCTTGGGGTGGCCTACCTTTTCCATATTGCAGTATATACTAATAATGAGACTTGGTGGTTGTCCACACTATATATCATTCTGTAGCATCTCAGGTCTCTAGCTTAAACTAATATGAAACAAAGATGGATAGATTTATAAGCTTTAATTTGACAGGGTGAATGGACATTTCAAAATACATTGTCTCAGAGAAGACAGATGTATATAGACTCATAGAATTATAGATCCATAGAGTTGGAAGAGACCACAAGGGCTATCCAGTCCAACCCCCTGACATGCCAGAACTCAAAATCAAAGCCTCCTTGACAGATGGCCATCCAGCCTATGTTTAAAAACCTCCAAAGAAGGAGACTCCACCACTCTCCGAGAGTGTTTCACTGTCAAACAGGTCTTACTGTCAGGAAGTTCTTCCTAATGTTTAGGTGAAATCTCTTTTCGTATAGCTTGTATCCATTGTTCTGGATCCTATTCTCTGGAGCAGCAGAAAACAAGCTTGCTCCATCCTCAGTATGTCACCCATTCAAATACTTAAACAGGGCTATCACATCACATCTTAACTGTCTCTTCTCTAGGCTAAACATCCCCAGCTCCATAGGGCCCAGTTTCCAGGACCTTCACCATTTTGGTTGCCCTCTCTGGACACACTCCCGCTTATCAACATCCTTTTTGAATTGTGGTGCCCAGAACTGGACACAGTATTCCTGATGAGGCCTGACCAAAGCAGAACAGAGTGGCACTGTTACTTCCCTTGATCTAGATGCTATAAATGGCTGAAGAAAGTAGGGTATAATTCAGGGGAAATGTTTTTGTCTTCAGTTGCATTTTAGTTTCCCACTGTTAGTAGATGTCATGTGTGCCTAGCATTTGGAAAATGGAAAGCAAAGTTAAGAGTGGTGTGTATGGCCACAACTATATACATACTACAGAATACAGAGCCTATTTTCTTCAGTGCCATCATAATCTCTTCAGCCAGTTGTATGGTGATAGGCTACATACAACTGTATTGTAGTTTTGCTTTCTGTTCCACCTCAAGGCTACATGTGGACATACTATGGCAGAGCAGTCTTACTCAGAAATTAGTTGCTGCTCTGCCAATCTCAAATTTCTAGATGTAATTGAATTAACATAATTATGTAGTGTTTTTTATTCAGCAATAAATGTGGTTCCCTGTCTTCATTGCTGTGAATACTGTTCTGTATCCAAAGGAAGCTGTTTCCTGTTTCCAATTTTGGAATGAAATGATAAAAGAGTTCTAGACACTTAATCATTTACATTTTTACCCCACTTCCTTCAGAATGTTTGTGACAACTGACAATCTTATAAAAAGTAAACTAACTTTGAAAAAATGACTCATTGCCCATAGCATTAAAAAGAAATCTTCAGTCACAAGATATGTTTTTCCCCAAATGAAGCTTCCGACCTCTTAGGATGCATGCATCATTTAAACAGCACACCTCCAAAATGACCCAAAGCAGCTTTATTTTGGCCTGTCTGTTCAGGCGCCAAGTCATTTGCTCCTAGGACAGAATCCTCTGTGATGATGGAAGGCCAGTGCTCCCTGCTATCTGAATCATAAAGGTTAGGTTTTGGACTCAGGCAAAGTAGTAGCATGCAAACTAAGGCCTAGTACAGACCACTGGTTTGTGGCAGCCTGAGGCCAATTCTCGAGTTTTGGAGCAGCACCGTCCGCACGCTCTGGAACACTACCATGTAATGGCGGTGCCATGTTTACGCAGTGCCATCCACACAACATGTGTGTTGATGATGTCATGTACACGCCGTGCATGCATGATGTCACCACAATGCCCCAGGATGCTAATGGTGCCTTGGCAGTGTCACGGGAAGAAGCTGTATTTCGCAGCTCCTTTTTGGGGAGGATCGTTGCCATGGCCATGCGGTTGCCATGGCAATGATCTGGAGATCACACAAAATATCACAACTATCAGTATAACACCAGTTATTGACTCTGTACGATGTAATTTCTTCTAATCTGTACTGGGGCCTAACAGAGAGAGATGGACATGGACGGCTAAGCCCAGTTCAGCCCTTGTCCTGTTAGAAAGAAGATTGTGATCAAACTGAAAGGAGGCAGTGATCAAATTATGAGACTCCCCCCCCCCACACACAGAGAGACTTAGTGGGGGTTCTTAAATTATAAAATGCTTTTCCAAATATACCAAATTAAGATATGATGGAGAAGATTACCTGGCATCCCTTTCCGTGCAGTGCTGCTTTAGGTAGCTATACAGAGGAGGGTTTTTTTGTTTGTATGGAAGCATTCAGTCACCCATCTGAAGTTTCAAATGGTACAGCAAGGTCTCATTACATCATACAGAGTCAATAATAGGTGTTATATTGATAGTTGTGATATTTTGTGCCATTTTTTTTTAAAAAAAACACCACTACTTGGCTTTGGTAGACTGGAAGAAAATTGCTTATGATACTACATGTGGAAATAAGCTAATAAATAATATGATATACATATTTTAATTGAAAAATTATTTCAAAATATATACATGTTATTTCTCATCACACTAGCTTTGAAACACAGCTGTACAATGCAGAATGTGGAGAATTAGCTTATATGCATGCACTGAACAGACTAACCTATTGTCCCAGGTGTGCATTTATGTCCATTTATGAATGGGGTAAAAGTGCAAGCCTGACCCTAACATGCCTGGGCATCCAGCTTTTCTAAACACATTTTTAGTAAAGCTTGGGAAAGTTATGGTTTTGGACTAGCTCCCAAAATCCCCCCAACCAGCATGACCTCTCAAAAATTATAGAGATTAATAAAAAAGAAAAGAAAAAGAATATTACAACAAGCAACTTAATATGAGACTTTCCTCCAACATCATAAGCAGTAATAACAATATGTTACTTTTCAAACACTGTAACAAGTAAGAGCCAGGAACAAAATACCTTTTAAGAAGCAGGTTTCAAGCTCTGTTCAGACCTTAACACTAAACAAGGAAAGGGCTTTTAAGGAACCTGTATGCCTGGGGACATTGTCATCAGGGCTTTTGCATCCATGTCCCCAAACTTACATAAATCTAATCTTTCAGTAGATTAATGCTTCAGATGTCTACCTGTATTATGTTGTATCTTAGCTGTGAAACTCACATAGGTAATTGGTTTCATAGGAGTTTTCATTATTTTAAAGTATATTTTAATGATAAACACATACATAATTGTGGACAAACAAACCATACAGTATGAACATAAGAGTATGAACCCACAGCTTTCCTCTGTATACATATATCTCTACCTCAAAAAAGGTTGACTTCCCATTAGCCAAGACAAGCAGCATATTCCTTAATCCTTTTACCCATTCCTTTCTTATTTAAACTTCCTTTATTCAGTTCAATCTTAATTTTAACTCTTTCCTTATAATATCATATTTCCTTATAATATGATCACTTTCTCAACTATTTAGGTTAGGAAAAAGGTAACATTGTAAAGAGAGGGTGGGCACCCCTTTATATTTCAGTAAACTCAACCAGTCTTCAAAGACTGCAGTATCATTTCCAATATATCTCCAATATACCATTAAGCTGACAAACTCTCATAATGGATGAAAATTATGCTAGTCAATCTAGCCCATAAATTTCATTGTATTCTATCAAGTGAGTTCTTTGTTAACAAATCCTTTGTGGCAAGTACTTAAAAAGTGGTGGTTGCTGAATGTGCAGTTAGAGAACAGAAAGAACACTTGGGTACATCACTAAAGAAAGAGGTGACATTACCAAGTCACCGTGGGATCAGTAAGGTGCTCCCCTGTGCATTTGTGAAGGGCAATGCAATAGCTATTGATATGAGAAAATTTGTGCTGGATGATTTATTCTTAATAATAGAAGCATAACCCAGATTTATGGAAGGTGTTTGACTCTATGAAGAGTAGGCCATGTCACTTTCATTGCTTCATAAATAAAATGGGAGTGATGAGCATACTGAAAGTAGAATCCAAATGGCCAAGATTAAATATTGAATAAGATAAAGTTCCATCTTCTCAGATTTTGATTTTTAAAGTAGAGGCATAGTTACAAGAATGGGTTGGCATTTGTGGCAGGTCAAGGATATTCATTTTAACTGATTTTCTCAAAACGTTATTTCTGGATCTTGTTCTCTTTTAAATGAAAGTGTCTCCTGATACTACAAGTGATTTAGAATGATTTAGTTTACCCAACAGAATGAGGTTACCAGACAGAGCTGCTTTAAAATATTCCTTTACAATGGCACACTGCTAGACTTTTGCTTAATGCTATGCCCATTTAATTTGCTATGTATCAGGTTACTAAATTCCACGTACCAGCTGGATTGTTCCTATGACTGTATCTCTGTTTTATCTCAGTCCATGTTTGGAAGAATTACCATGTCATTCAGGATTGATTGATACCTTCCTGCATGAGTTAGTAATAAATTATTTGTTAACAGTAGTGCAGCGGTTTTGTGTAATATTATAACTCTTTCCAATATGCTTATTGGGAGTACTCTTGGATCCATCTTTACAACTGTCATCCCAGGTGGACGCGATGGCCAAGAGTGCTTGGTACCAGCTTCGGCTGATACGCCAGCTACGCCCCTGTTTGGACCAAAAGGACCTTGAAATGGTAGTACATTCACTGGTAACCTCTCGGTTAGACTTCTGTAATGCGCTCTACATGGGGCTACCTTTGTACCAAGTCCGGAAGCTTCAGCTAGTGCAAAATGCAGCAGCCAGACTGGTTGCCGGAACATCTAGGGCAGACCATATAACACCAGTATTAAAATCTCTTCACTGGCTGCCCATTAGCTTCCGGGCCCAATACAAAGTGTCGGTCATTACCTATAAAGCCCTACATGGCTTGGGCCCGAGCTACTTGAAGGAACGCCTTCTTCCACATAATCCGCCCCGCACTCTCAGGACATCAGGGAAATTCTTGTTAGAATGTCCAAGAGTGAGATTGACAACGACTCACAAGAAGTCATTTTCATCAACAGCACCTACTCTCTGGAATAGCCTTCCTGACGAAATCCGAGCCTGTTCTACTTTGGACACTTTCAAAAAGGCTCTGAAGACACATTTATTCTGACTGGCATACCCGCCTAACTCCTTGTAACAATTATCTCTAATAGATTTATATGTCCTCGACTGAAGATTCTTGATTATATGTTTTTACTGTTTTTATGCATTTTTATATAATTGTGATTTTTATAGGTAATCTGTATGTATTGATATTTTTATTGTACACCGCTTTGATCACCGGAAAAGCGGTATAGAAATAAATGCTTATTATTATTATTGTTGTTGTTGTTGTTGTTGTTGTTAATATAGGTTGAGCTGTGGTATTAAGAAATTGTTTCTTTAGAACAACAACTGGGAGAATCTGGGCTTAGGCTAAAAAAAGAGATGATCCATTTGTTTTTCATGAGGATGTGGAAGTGGACTGAACCAAGCACAGCCTGAGTAGAGAGGTGAACTCTCCTTTAGTATAGTTACTTGCAGGTGTTTAGGGGGAGAGTGCTAAAGTTGTTTATTTAATGTTCAGTTTGTGGGAAAGTTTCAGATTTGGTCGGGATGATTGCTAAATAAAATAACTGGGAGTGTCACTTCAACAATATGACCTTAATATACCTTTTGTGAATATGTTGCTTTTAAAGTGACATTGAGATTGGTAATGAATACATTTTCAGCACTGAATGATGTTTTCTAACAGTAGCTTCTGTGCAACAGTTCATATTAATTGCATGGCTTACAGCTGTCATGAGTCATTTTAATAAGAACTAAATGTTGCAAGAAACAGTATCCTAAATTAGTAGCATAATTAAAATGGAAAATAAGTTGTTTCCTGGAATGTTTAGCAGGGAAAAAATTGTACATTTAAAACTACCAGGCTTCTTATATCTGTACGCAAGGGTAGTTAGTTTTCAACATTTACTGAGTCTGTCCATTTGAACCTATTTTGCATATATAGCATCTTTGCCAGAAATGCAAAAACTATCTTTGAGAAATGTTTTTGCTTTTAAATCTAGTATGCATGGGGTCAGTTATTATTATTATTATTATTATTATTATTATTATTATTATTATTATTATTATT
>NC_056524.1:89989618-90020285 GCF_019175285.1 Sceloporus undulatus | reverse complement strand
GGCATTCTTTATGTATAGCCATTTCATTTAACAAGATTTCCAACATGGTAAACACTCCTCCACTAAGTGAAGATGAACATAATAAAACAAAAGGCAGAAACAGTCTTCCTCCTTCTCTACTTCTGTTATTGATAAACACCAAAAGTCCAGCAGTCTTAAGGCACTGCTAACAGCAAAAGTAAATATCTGTGACACAACCTTATTAACAGAGGATATGTGAGCATGTTTGAGAGATGCCTCTTTTCTCAGTGTATAGCTGGGTTCACGTGACCATTTCTGGCACTTATCAATGGATAAGTACATTGGTGTTAAGGCTAGCAATTTAGTGTAATTCTAAATTTGAATTCTAAATTAGGACACATCAGTGGCTCAGGATATTGAATTCTGAATTCACACTGAAGTATTAAATTGTCTTTCCTTTTCTCTTTACCTGTTTTGATGGATACCTATTTCATTTAAAAATATTTATGTACACAGCCTTGTAATCTTATTTTGCATTATTGCTGCTGATACATGCCGAAATGAGCATTTGGAAACGATGCAGTTCTGCCAACCGGTGTTTTTAGCCATAACTCTTGATAACTTACAAATTTTATAAAATAGAAACGTGTATACAAACCTATGCAAGCATTAAGAGCTGTTGGAGAAAACTGATCTTTTGTTTTTGAAAGAGGCATTTCAATTTTGTCTTGTAAAGGATGGTTAGCCCATGAATATGTAACATGACACAGCATTTGAAAGAGTATAAGGCTAGGTTCTGGAAGATCTCAGTTTTTGTACTTTTTGATAGGGGGTTTAGTGATTGAAAGATTGTACGCTCAACCACTTTCCCAACACATAAGTATAGTACTTGTTATTCAAGAGTTATCTTTTTCTGGCATTAAACTAAATCACTCCTGCTTTTCTAGATCTATGCATATCAAAATGTGGGACAAACCTCATAGAAATAAATGCCAGCAGTTCCATGCCTTCCTGTGATGTATAATGAGTGTGACCTGTAAAAATATGTTGCAGTGTGTCTTTATCACAGCTTGGCAAACTTACCTTTGGGACTACAATTCTTGAAATCCCTCAGCCAAATGGCCATTGGTCATACTGACAGGAAGAATGTGGGAGTTATGATTCAAGAAATGCTGAATTTTCTAAGCTTTATTCCTTACCTCCTAACAGGAGTACTTCTGTTTAGGGTGCCAAAAAACTAACGCTGATATTATCATGCCATTTCATATTTTTCTTTTCCAAATGATAGTATCTCATGGCTCAGTGCATATTCAATTCTGATTGGGCTATTTGGGATGGGGTTGCCCCCTTAAATTGTATTTCCACACACACACATCCCACCCCCACCCCGCAAATCCCAAGCATGCTAGTTTCTTTATATGCTCCTTCTAACTGGCCCCATTTCTGACTGCAACGTTTTGAACCCATTGAAGTTTGGGAGCTATGCACTGCAACGCATAATGGTGCAGAGATGCAAACCACTGATCTTTTGAGAAGTCTACTTTCTAGAAAGCATATACCTCCTGAATTGACTTGATGTGCTACAGATCAGTGGTTTGCATCTCTGCATTCTCATGTGTTGGGGTGTGTATCTTCTAAACCTCAGTGAGTTCAAAATGTTGCGGTCAGAAGCAGGGCCAGTTAAAGGGAAAACATAACTCCCTTGTTAAAACAGCTTCACTGGCTACCACATGGTTAATTTCTGAGCACAATTCAAAGCATTGGTCCTATATGGCCTGGGTTCCAATTATCTGGAAGACCTTCTCTCCTGATACAAACTTGCCAGAGCTCTAAGACCTTCAGGGGAAGGCTTTCTGTTGCTCCCACTGCCATCCCAGGCTTGCTTGGTGAGGACACAAGAGAGAGCCTTCTCAGTGGCTGCTCCCACTCTCTGGAACTCCCTCCCTTGGGAGGCTAGGCTGACCCCCTCCCTGCTTTACTTTCACAAACAAGCAAATATGTTTTTGTTTAAGCAGGCCTTTGCTGTATAAATAGGGGGACTTTTTATTGGGGGTGCTTTATTTATTTTTTAAACCTTTGGTTGTTTTAAAAATGATTTTAATGTTTTTTATGGGGTGAAAACATTTTTAATTTATTATTTCTGAAAGCCACCTTCGGTCCCACTCTAGGAGAAAGGTAGCATATAAATGAAATAAATAAATAAATCTAGACAGCATGGCCAATGATAAAACATTCTAGGACTTTTGATCCAGGCAATATCTGAAGACTCACAGGTTGTGAACCCCTGCTATAACCGACTCTATGAGATGTGCTTTATATTTGAAAGGGATGGGATAGTTATGAGTTCCCCCCCCCCTCCAGTCTCTTTACTTTCCTGTAGCCTCCCCTTGGGAACATAAAAATGCTGCAAGCACATATGGCTTCTCCTGTTCATTTCTTCCTAAGGCAATTATGAGAGAGAGTGCTGTCATCCATACGATCTGTCTTTTGTGTGTATTTAGTTATACCCATAGGAAATTTAAACTATTTGTATAGGTTTTTTTTTAAAAAAATGCAATAATTATGAGCTACTTTGAGAGCTTCTGTCCTATCTATGGGAGGGGGAAATATATTGCAGCTGTGAATGCATCAAAGCCTTGTTTTCTCATACCAGTTTTAGCTGAAAATGCTTATGGGGAACATGCATCAAAATCCTCCTGAATCTTTGTGAGGCTTCCTCAATTTGGCCATCTGGCTTCTGCAGTGTTGTGAAGGTTTAATTAATAACTTCAGTCCATGTGGAGGTGTTGATCACGCAGAGCAATATTTTTTGGTCCATCTCCAAATGAATGGTTGAGTTCTGGATAGTTCTCCCACTCTGTGCCTTGTTTCTGCTGCAGCTGAGGAGTGGCTGTGAATATCATGGGATACAGCAGGGATGGGAAATGAAAGTGATTCATCATGTTATCAACACCTCTTTCTGACGTCCAAAATGGAACAGATGCATCTTCTGCCATGAATATCTACATCCATAGGGTAAAGGAAAAACAAACAAACCACACACATCACTACAACAAAGAAATATTTAAATCAGTCTCTTGCACAATGACAAAAAATTAGTATCGGTTTACAAATATGTAACTAGACATACCATTTACAGACACATTGTGTACTCATTATAGAGCTGTAAGGCTAAGAAGGAAGGCTATTAAATTTGCATGCTAAGAATACAATTTGCCAGATGTGATTCATCCACCAGAATCCTGTTCAGCTGCACACATACACACATAGAGGTAAATAATTCCCCCTTCCAAATAATGATGCAGAGTACTAGTCCCCCCTCCCCTATAATTAATTAATGTTCCTTGGTGGTTCAGGGAACAAGGTATAACTGCTCAGGCAAGGCAACAAACCTTCTGCATATTGAAAACCTCATACATATGAGTTTGGGTGCAGATCACTTTAGTACTAAACTCCAAAAATTACCAGAGCCGTTAATGAGTTAGGAAGCCTCATGCATCTCACCATAGACATCTACTACTACATTCAGATGCATGAGGTGCTGACACAAGCACAGCTTGCTCATCTGACCTTGAAGACAGGCAGATTCAAACATTACAAAGATACACAGAGAAGTGTGAATCTTTTGCATTTCCTGTTCTGCACCTGTTATGTGATATACTCAGAGCCTCTCTACAGAAAACACTGTGCATTCTCACTCATATAATAACTCTTTTCTCTCAGAGTGGACCCATTAGAACAATCCAGCAGATGAATAAAAATATTATTTACTAGACCACCAAAAAACGCAAAGAAAACTCCAATTTTTCTTCAGCACCAAACCTGCTCATGTTACATTGGTTTCATGGTGATCTTGGCTTAATGAAAAGGAACTACTACTCTCCTTGGGTGAGTGATTCAACACAGATCTGAATTAAAGTGTAAAGGTGGACGTTTGGATATTTTACAAATAAGTGACGCAGGATGTCTAAACTAGTACATACGTTTGGAAGTACGCCTACCTTGTATTGCTTAGCAAGAAATTAGCTATTTCTAACATTCAAAGGAATTGAAATGAAGTTATATGGGCCAACTGTGGACATTTTATTTGAATGATGCTAGATGACTACTATTATGATGAAATGTCCTTCATGTTTTGTGTTTTGTTCCAATTAAGTTGGAAATTAGAAGTCTGTTTGAACATTGTCTACATTCAGATGACCATATATTGATCACTCAGAATATGCACGATCTGTATATGCTAGCGTGCTGCCGTTTTGCTCCCACCTCAGTCCCTTTTTAGCTGCCCTCAGGTCATCCCTGACTTGATCCTGTCATCTCCAAGACTTGCTATCCTCTAGCTCCCTGCTCAGGTCCTGCAGGCTCATGCCTCTGGTTTCCCTGATTGAGTCTAGCGAGCCACTTGGCTTGGAGTTTTCCTGCTTATTCCTGTCTTGACTCATCCAGCCTCTGAGTCCAAGTTTGCTCTGTATATGATATTTCCTGCATACATGTTGAACAAATAGGGTGATAGAATGCATCCTTGTCTGCTTTCTTTACCAATTGGGAAGCATTCTCTTTCTCTATATTCAGTTCTGACTGTAGCCTCTTGTCTTGGGTACAGGTTGCACATCAAGACTGTCAAGTGGAGTGGCACTCTGCCTCACTCCCTACCCATCCTTTTACATGAATAAGTGAGAGAACAGGCAGAAAGCCTATTTGTCAGCCACTGCACCTAATTAATTCCTGGTTGAGATGTGGTGAATGGCACCTAAACAAGCAAGGATTCATCAGCACACTTTAAACCAGAGCTTCATATCCCTGTAAAGTCAGGTTTTTGGCCTAGTCTAGTGACTCTTTAGCAGATGCTGGCATAATTCCTAGGAAGAATATGTGTATCATCGTCACTACCATCCAATATAACAAATGTAACACAGAGATTTGACTCAGTGGCATATCTACAAGATCTAGGATGATTTCAGAATTCTGGATCTGACAAGTTAGTATAGTTTGATACAGATTAATTAATACACATTCAGCTGAAATGAAAATAAATCTTACATCTGCCATTATGTGGTACCTAAAGGATTAGTATATAATAAAGGAGAGTTTTTGACAAAAACCACAGATATCAAAAAAGTTCATTGGAGCCCTATCTGCCTGGGCCAGATAAATCAACAGGGAGACCAGACAATGCATGCCCTAAACCCCAGTTCCGGTGCGAAGAGACTGGACAGCATCCAGCCCACTCAGCACCAGAACCAGGTATACTCCCCTTAAAAGGCATTTTAAAAACATATTTTTTGCTCCAGATCTTCAGGAAGACCCAGAGCCCTCTTTTCCAACTCAAGGTGGCTGTTCAAAACTTGCCCGACTGAGCCACTCTTCACCACTGCCACTGCCACCAGTCACTTCCTCTGAGGCCCAGCCATGTGATCATCATTGGATCCCTTGTTCTGATCTCAGAGCAAAGTGACCTTAGTAGTGGTGGACATGATGGGTGGCTCAGCAGGAGACACATGTGAACAGCTGCCTGGAGTCAAAATGAAAGACCTTTGTAATGGGGGGCAGCTCTGGGGCCAGGATACTCCCAAAGTATCCTGGCCAGCGCAAACAAGACCTGGGCTTGTTAAAATGTTATGAAATGGGTATCATATGGCCCGTATAGACAGGCCAAAATAAAGCTGCTTTGGGTCACTTTGGAGGTATGCTATTTAAATGATGCATGCATCCTAAGAGGCCAGAAGCTGTGCCAAAGCTGTGGTCCAGTTCTTAGAACTGGAGCGTGACTTTGGTGTGGCTTCTGGCCTCTTAGAATGCATGCATCATTTAAATAGCATACAGCTGTACAGGCCCATACTGAGGTTTTATACAGCTCAATGCCACAGCCTGCAAAAACTCTTAAGATATCACATAAATAGAAGAAAATCTATGAAAAGATTCTTCTGTTAATTATCTTGGGAACTTATTTTTAGCTTTTATTAAGTCCTGATGTCTTCTGTGGGAAAGCTTAAGATTTCAGGAATGCAAGTGAATAATTTATGAATTGTGATTATACAATTCAGTATACAAGCTATAAAAGAATAATTTTGTTTGGTTGAGCTCTGCAGTAATTTCAAATGAGGGTTTATCTAACTAGACGAAAGCCCTGGATTTGCCCAGACTCCTTACTACAATCAGCCCGCCTTACCTACTGTTTTTTTATCCACAGATTCATGAATCCATGGCTTGAAAATATTAAAACAATATATAAATTCCAAAAAAGCAAACCATGATTTTGCCATTTTATATAAGGAACGCCATTTTATTATGCCATTGCATTTAATGGGACTTGAGTATCCACAGACTTTGGTAGCCAATGGGGGTCCTGGAACAAAACCCCAATGAATACCAAGGGTCCACTGTGTGTGTGTGTGTGTGTGTGTGTGTGTGTGTGTGTGTATTGTTTTTTTAAAGGTCCAGATTACGCTCCTGTCCTGAGGGTTCTTTTGTAGGTCGAACATTGACTGTGTGCATACCTGACAGAGCTTTTATCACAGCCTGGGCAAATTCCCCACCTAGCTTTTATTGTCTTGGTTCCTTCTGGATATTCCTCACTGATGGGTGGGGGTTTGCCCTTTCCAGATTTCTCTCAGTATATATCAGAGGAGGGGAGGAAACCCCACCCACACCACATGTCAAAGAAAACATCAGACCCCATGATATTTGAGGCACAACTGGATGCAGGGGCAGTAACAATTGCACAGGTTAAGAATAGAATAGCCTGACAAAGAATAGCGTGACATATGCTGGAGCTTTTGTTCAGTCAGAATGCAGCCTTAAGTTTGACACCACTGTAAGTGCTGTAAAACCATCTTATAGAATCCTGGATTTGTAATTTTACAAAGTCTTTAGTATTCTCTGCCAAAGGCTGTTGGTGCCTAACAAAACTATACATCCTATGGTTCTGTAGGATGGAGCCATCATAGTTAAAGTGGGGTCAAACTGCATTATTTCTACACCCTTAGGCCTGGATCAGATGAAAGAGAAAAGCTGGCTTACCACTGAGGTTTTCTGATTTGTGGGGAGGACACGCTGACCCCGCTGCCAGCTCCCACAGCACACAGACAAGTGATGTGCAGTCCATACTTGTAACCACTATGAGGAGGTTTCCATAATAATAGCACATTCACAGCTTCAAACCCTGCTATGCCATGATTTTTTCCAGTTCTTTTGCAAATGCTTGCGCACAAGCACACAGATGCTCTGCCAGCAGTTACCAATTCCCCACCTCACCCCAGCCACTGGCTCATTGGATCCCCTGCATAACCATCTGCTTGATCACACAATCAACTGCTTGTATGGTGCATCAGTATGCCCAGTGACACATTGGCACAGAATAATAAAGGTGCCCCCCCCCGTACATACCCCCTTTTTTGTCCCCCCCCCCCCATGGCTCTCTGTTGGACTGGCTGTTTTGTTAATGTTATCAAACCCATTGTATTGTTGGTAACCTGATGTGTTTGTCATCATTTCACTCTATAGGATATATAATGGATTGATGGTGCAGTCAACCATTTGTGTACTTGTGAGATCGATTTATGAGTAAAACAGACAAAAACTGATGGCCAGCAATGATGCTGGTGGTTTGCCTGGATCAGGTTACCTGTTCCTGAGCACTGCCATACTGACACACAGTCTGTACACTGGTGAAATAGTTCATTCTTTTCAGTTTGAACTGGAGCAAACCTGGATTTATTTTGCTCTGGTATTAATCATGGACATGGGTCCTTGGAGCTAAGCCATGGATCATGGCTTGAGTCCATTTTCCACCTGTTTTGGCCACATGCGTTATCTAAACAGGTGAACCTCAAAATGGGGCAGAGTGATTTCTTTCAGCCCATGAGGAGAAGCCCCTGGTCTTCTTCCCCCCCCCCCCCCGTGCTTCCTTTAACCAGTAACCTGTCCCTATATTCTAAGCAGGCTTTCCGCAGGAGTATATCTGTATCAAATATGATGGTGAGGATGAGTGATGTGTAGATGGAACTCATGGGGCAAAAACGACATTTCATTTCAGTGAGACTGACTGTTTTGTCAAACTGGAATACAGTAATTCTTGCACCGTTGAGACAAATTTGCCCAAAAAAAGTGCCAGCAAGATTTTGCCAGATTCCATGGTGACTTTTAAAAGTAATTTGAGGTGTAATATAAAACTCAATGTGACATTGAATAGTAACACTCCTTAGGTAATCAGAAAATATTTTGAAATGGAAATATTGTGATGAAAAGAAGTAGGCATGTCCAAGGAAGCTGGAATTTTTGATCCCACTAAAAATATTTATCTCTGTGCAGCAGCATATAGAAATAGGTCGTGATAATTAAAACAGTCAAATCAGTAGGACTGTTGTAGAATAAATGGCTTGCTGGTTATACTGTGAGTCATAGCTGTCTTTGCATCAAAATAAGAAGCAGTTGCTTAAGATTCCAATACTGCAAAAAGATGTAATTAATAGAGGGTAGAAATTAAAAGGGTCTGGAATTTGACAAGGCACCCTGTTGAACTGCTGGGAATACAATAGTTTGCTTACAGGGAGAGTGGAGGCATGTACAATAGCATGTGAAATAGTCCATGTGTACAGTAGTAATAGGTGAGTCATGAAACAAACAGTCATTCTTGGTTTGCAGGCTAAATCTGCTTGTATACAGGGAAACAATTTGGGTCCCTTAAAATGGGTGTGAATGAGGTAGAGTGCTATGAATGGAAAATTCACAGCTCTTCACAGTTGAGCAAAGACTAAAATTAAGAATAATATGGCAATTACATATATAAAAGTTGACTGAATCTGCAGATGAATCTCTGGACAGTATCTTCCACTGTACAGGAATGTATCAGGAAGCTTAGGAGTTGCAAGACAAAGTGCCTGCCACACAGCTCTCTCTGCTAACATGCTTGCTGCTGTCTCCTATCATACAGTATGTTACCTGAGATAAGTGCCTAATGGTAGTTTGGCCCTGAACCTGCTCAATATGTTTGTTGAATCCTATGGGAAAGGTGGCATATAAATATATTATTATTATTATTATTATTAGCCATTTTTCCAGGAGGTACATGATGATTTTAAAGGTGAACCTTTAAAATGAGTTGTCAGCATTCTTGTTCCAAAAATGTTGCATATACATTCTATGTGGCCAGATTAAATATAAATTTAAAGCTGTCTAATTAGTAAAATAATCTAGGTCTTTTCAAATTTACTGAATTTCAGCAAGTTACCAACATTTCTAATTTCATAGAAGCAAGAGATTTAAACAAAAATGTTATGATGTAAAGTAAAATCAGTTTGTTATTCCTAGTGTTTCATTAAGTATGTGAGATACTGCCTGAAGAAAGCAGCGTGCTTGAAACAAAAAACTGTCAGCACTATAAAGGGGGAAAATATGCAGATTGCTCTACTCTTTGAAAAGATGAGTTGCTCTGCCTTAATTCATTCTCACTGTCATATGTAGTGATTTGCTATTGATGCATTCTTTGAATATCAAAATTGCCTTTGCATTCATTTGAAACATTTTCTTTCCAAGCAGTTTTTGCTGATGGAGGAAATCTCACTGGGCAGCATAAAACTGTAGGATTAATACTTACTGCATTAATTCCATCTGAACTAATGTTAAAGTTAATATGTATGAATGTATACCAGTAAGTGTGTGTCTGTGCGCACGCGCGCGTGTGTGTGCATGTGCATGTGTGTGTCATATCTGGATGGATAATATAGTATATTAAATGTAATTAGGTTGATAGGAAAAAGTTTGCAACATGATTTGGAAAAGTTACTTTTTTGGATTATAGCTCAAAGAACTGCACAGCCAATATGGCAAACAAGTCATTTAAGCCTTGGATTGCAGCCTGTATTCCACATTGTTCCTTCTTATACTGACTTTGACCAAAACAGCAGCGTCAGCAATTTAGCTCTATTGTCATTGCTGGATTAGGCTGCCTGCATCATTATGTCTTAGAATCAATAAAACTAGAATTATATATATCGACCAAAATGACAGGATAAACTTTTTTTTGCACTTACATACTTAATTAATTTCACTGGGTAGTTTTGGGTTAATCAGTATCTGTCAATATAATTCAAAGATATAGCTGTGTTAGTCAGTATGTAGAGAGATCTTGTAGCACTTTGAGATTAACTGAAAGAAAGAATCAGTATGTAGAGGGACCTTTTAGCACCATTGAGACTGCAGCCCGAGACAGACGAGCGAGAAGCGGTGTGCCGGCACTGATTCTAGGGTTCTGGGGTGCGCAGCAACCGCACGCTCTGGAACCCTAGTTCTTGCCGGTGGCGCCATGACTCCATGGCCCCGCCCACATGGGGCACGCATCTATGATGCAAGCGCGGCACTGTGTCTGCAGCTCCAGGTGCTGTACTTGCATCATGGACATGCCACAGTGCGCCAGTGGCGCACTGATGACTTCGTTTGCACGCACCAAGAAGAACCTTTTTTTCCAGGTTCTTTTTGGTCCACAGGGACTCCACATGGTTTGCTGCTGTGGCATCCCTCCGGAGGAAAACTGAGCACCTCCAGACCACCCTTTTGGGGTGGTCTGGAGCGCCCCTAAATAAAAAAAGAAGTTGGCAGCATGAGCTTTCATAGACTTAAGCCAATTTCTTTCTTTAGATGGTAAAAGGTCTCTCTACATACTGATTTTACAGACGAACACAGCTAACACATTTGTGTATGGAAATAAAGTGACCAAAGGATTTTGAATTCACATTCTCACACACTAATGACATGTAGAGGTCTATCCATAGCTTTCCACTCCATGCAGCCAACTTCTTTAAAAGTGCTATAAGACATGTCAATATTATGTACAATGTAAGAATGGAAAGATACAAAGACTCCTTTATACTGCTCTGAAAACATTTCAGAAGAATGGGAGCGGGGAACCTTATTTTCTTTTCTTCATTAAACTAACAACAGTGTGTTCCACAGACCTGACAACATAAATGGGTATCTATATTTTGTCTAAAGACAGAAATTAATGGTCAGGTCAGGTCAATTGGGGGTTGAGTGCTTTTAGTACTGTTCTTACATGTCCTGGTCCGGCTGCTATGAATTTCTCCCCTTGGGAATTGTGTTAGGTAATGTGCAGAACTGTGATTGCATCTCCTGCAATTGCATTTTATGTTTTTACAAAAATTAACCATAGTGGGTTGGTGAATTAAGATCAGGTGTACAGTCCTTCTGAGGCATGGTTGAATTCCCTCCCTCCATGCTGTCATTTGCCCCATTAAGGAAAAAAACATGAGTTTTCTCTAAGGGACAAATATCAGCTTGGTGCAGGATGGGCTGGTTTTCATAGGGAAATTTGCACAGGAGAATATGTCATGTGCTATTCCTCATCCCATGTGGACCACCATCATGACATATTCTCCTGTGCAAATTTCCCTATGATCCCCTTTTAAGAAATACAATACAGTGAGGTGACAAGAATGGATCTTTATTGTTACAGCTACTCTACTATTTCCATTTATTCATAGTATGTCGCGTGCCAATGTGTAATTTGTAGTAAACGTTAACATTTATAGAATCTAAATCTCTCTGCCAACCCATCTACCAACCACTTCACCATTAATCATAAATGTAGTGTGCCCTTACTATTCTGCAGTACTCCTATGTGCTTCAGCTTTTCACTTCTTCATCCAAAATGCAATGACTGCTTTCTGTTATGAAGTAGTAATTTATCATGGAACACAATAAACTAAGTGTACCAAGGATCTCTGCTGGAATGGTTGTCTGCTATGAATAATGACAGATGTGATATGTTAAGCACTAGATCTAATTTAAAGACTGGAAGACAGCCCCCTTCCCTAAGCAGAAGAGCACTAAGATTTGTGTGTCCTACACAAAATTTGTTGTCTATGCATTTCTATTTTTGTTAACCTACCTTTTCTCCCAAAGCAAGCCTCCAAACTCCCAGAATCATTTTCCTGTCCTTCATCTTCCTTGCCTATATATTGTTTGTTTGTTTGTTTAAAAAACATAGAGTTCCTTGTTGAAGTTCATTATGGTACAGACTATGAAATCCAATTTACCAATGAGAGTGCATCTGAATGTTTGAATAGTGTACTGAGGGTGAGTGGGTAGGGTAGGGACTAAATTTAGGTACGGTAGACACCATATCAGAACATTAGTTGGATGAATTTTTAAATGTTAGTATTAGTGCTCATGCATTAAAGAAGAAAATTAATTAGTATTAAAACATTAAAATATGCCAGTGAATGTAACCTTTATGCCTGTTTGTCAGTGTTAATGGATAATTTTCAATTTGTGCAGCCTGAGGATGTGGACAGGATCCACTGGTTTCTGGTTAAATGGATTATCTAGATCCATTTCAATCTGGTTTCAGGCCCGGCTATGGAGCAGAGACACCCTTGGTTGCCTTGATGGACCTGTGCAGGAAACTGGATTGTTGGATGTGTCCCTATTAATTATGCTAGACCTCTTAGCAGCTTTTAACACCATTGACTGTGTTATCCTTCTGGGCCACCTGGCTGGGAAGGGACTTGAAGGTACTATTTTACAGTGTTTTACTGGAGGGGGGAAACCCAGAAGGTGATGCTGAGGACTCCTGTTTGACATTCTATCCTATACTATTCTACATATACCTGGAACCTCTGGGAAAAGCCATCTGGAGTTTTGGGGTGTGGTGCCATTAATATACAGATGACACCCAACTTTACTATTTCTTTCCACCCCAATCCAAGGTTCCTGGTCCTAAACCAGTGTCTGGACTGGATGAGGGCAAAGAAATTGAAACTTAATTCAGACAAGTCAGAGGTGTTCCTGGCCAGTTGGAAGGCAGATCACGGAATAGGGATATAGCCTATCTTCACTCACCTGAAGATACAGGATCACAGTTTTATTGCACTCCTGGGACCTTACCGCACAGGAGCTCTGCGGAATGGCCTGAGAATGGAATGGAAGGGGCCTGGAATGAGTGTGCAATGAGTGGGGGGGGGGGGGGGGACGTATTTTACTGCACACAGAAGTCCCTCACTCGTTCCATTCCCTTCCCTTTTGTTCCATTCCATTCCAAAGGATGCGATTTTTGAGAACTGTTCAGAACAGTTTTGGACCGTTCTCAGGCCGTCCCAGGATCCCTGTGCAGTAAGGTTCCTGGTCTCAGCTTTGAACCTGGAGCCCCAAGTTTCTGCACTGACCGGAGTGCTTCTTCACATCTAGAGCTTGTGCACCAGTGCCATTTCTAGAGACCCTGGATCTGGCCACTGTGGTTCATGCTTTAATTACATCCTGTTTGGACTATTGTAACACACTCTACTTGGGGCTGCCTTCGAAGAGTGTTTGGAAACTTCAGCACTTCAGTGGCCAGACTATTTACATTCATTTACAACTTCATTTACAACGATTTGTCATTTTTTAAATTCACAATAGTTAGCTGTAAATATGCCTGATCTAAAACTACCCAGAAAGGTTCTCATAGGAGAAGTGTGATCCCATGAAGATGGATGCATTTCAGAAAAAGCATCACTACTTAAAGTGGTCAAAATAAATTTACAGAAGTTAATGTTTAATTTCTAATTCAGTCCCACCCCATCTTTGCACTAGTGTTCTTCTTTGATTTTTTTTTTTTAAATTTCACATTGGACAATACAACCACATTCTTCAAAACAACATATTGCTGAAATGTCCAGTTTACTTCATTAGTAGTGGTAGTAGTTCATTGCTTTTGAAGGCTGAACATAAAACATCCAGATAAGGCTGCTACTTATTTTCTGCTGCGTCTTTCAGCTTTGCTCTGTGTGTGCATGTTTGTGCCTTCAAGCCACCTGTTGACTTATGATGACCCCATGAATTTCATAGGGTTTTCCTAGGCAAGGATTACTTAAGAGGTGGTTTTACCAGTTCCTTCCTCTGAAAGATAGCCTACAGCACCTGGTAATCATTGGCAGTCTCCCATCCATCTAAGTACTGACCATGATCAAATGGAATCTGGTGCCTTAGTTTAGGGCATTTAGGTAGATCTGTTTTGGGTCTGCAACTCCCATGAGCCCTATCTGCAGTAGTCAGTGGTAAGAAAGTATGCCAGTTGTAGCCCACAGGGCCCCAGTTTCCCACCCCTGTTCTAAGATTGCACTGTAAATCCATGTTTTGTATCAGTAAAATTGTGCCGAACTTCCTGAAAAATTATTTCATATCTAGTCTAGGATTGTTAGTCAGAAAATCCTATGTTAAGGTGTGCTGATGACAGATTGGATTGATGCACTGCCTTGATTAGTAATGAAGTCCTTTGTGTTCTCTTAACCCATTGAGAGGAAAACTTACTACTTTGGGACTGATGTCTGTTTAGAATTGTTTGCTATTCACATGGAACAGTGTGCTCTCCAGAGAACAGTGACAGCAGTAGCCTTGACATCAGTTTTTTAAATAAATCCTGATGACCCAGCAAAGAAACTAAATGACTGAGGAAAATATGGGAATGGAAAAGTCAGCAAGAATAATGTCTTTGAAGTAGAAAGACCTGTTTAAAAGCTATTGCAGATTATAGGGTCTATTCAACTGGATGGATATATGCTATCTAAAGTAGCACAGCATCTGTACTAGTGACATTTGTCACAGTCAAGAAGTATGCAATAGTTTACTGAATTACTAGGGTGGGCAACTTGTTAAGTTGCAGTCCAACAGCATTTGGAAGATCACAAGTTGTTTACTACTGCCACCCATTATAAATATTCCCCCCCCCCCACACACACACACACGCACACCACACACACTTAGACTTTGAACCTAAACAGAAAGAACTTGGTGACAGTGTGGGGCCATGAAGATCAGGGATACCTTAGTTTTCAGGGCTTCAACTGGGTTTTGTAGGAGAAAATACCAGACTTCAACCTCAAACACAATTGAAATTGGATAAGAACTAGTCCTGAGGCAAGTATGATTTTACATAATATGTAAACGCTGGTTTATCCATATGTATGGTGAGATTAGATAGTAAGTGTGGTTGCGAAAATGCTCTAAGACTGAGTGACAAATGGAGAAGTTTGGATGGAAGTATGTTTGCTTTTGGATGATGATTGAAAGTGGAAAGGGGAAATGCTGTTGCTGGGGTGACAGTGAGGATGGCAGTGTTAGATAGGATCAGAGTTGGGAAGAAGACAGAGAGTGAGAATGAGGATCTGAGTTCCTAGGCTGTGTACAGGTCATGTCAAGCAGTTAAGATATGTTTTTTGTTATTATTTCACAAGTAAAGGAAAACTGAAAGATTAAGAGTGAAAAATATTTTTAAAAATCCATATAACATCTTAAGTCATATTTAATAAAATTATACTTGTTACTTAATGTAACCACACCTACTACCTGCTCATTGGCTCTAGTGTTAGAGCCTAATAGCAGCCTTATATACATAGTGGAAGTTGATCTACTAAGAATCCTAGTGGCATCAGCATCTTCATAAGAGTAGGAAGATGAGGTGGGATCAGTACAGGTGGTGGTTTGCAATGGGATTACTATGGTGGGGTCATCTCAACATCTTCCCAGTCAGTATGTTGCACATCTTTATTGGTCCCTGTTGTTATATATGACTCCCACCCTATAAAGCTCTACATTTGGAGAAAATCATATACTGGAAGAAAACTCCATACATCATTCCTGATATATGTTGCCAACCAGCCCCTGAGGTTTATCTCCAGTGTATCTTCCATATATAAATGTGCCTCTCTCTCTCTCTCTCTCAGAGGTTCATATCACATATACATCTTCTGTTTATTCTTGAACCATAATTACTGAAACCTTACTGTTATACTAATTAAAGCTTTGTCTTGCATCAGAATTGTACATCCTACTATGAGTCCAAAAGGGAGCATAGTGTTTTTTGTAAACACATCTTCTGGCTTGAACAACAGGGAAAAATTGATTCTTACAGAAGGAGACTTCAAAGCTACCTGCTCTTTATAGCTTACACTGAGCAGGAGAGATGACAGAATGCATATTATGATTTATTGATGTAATAGGAGACTTTAAAGAGTAAGGCGTAGCAGACAGACTGGCTCAAGGGATGTCTCATAAAACTGGCTGTTGTAAGCACACAAGAACATTTTTAAAGATAGATTTGTGAGTTGTTATATAATTTTTAGTTGGATGTAAGAGAAATACCAGGCCTGATGAGTATTATAATACTGGGTTGGGGGTTGTTGCTGCATTTGCCCAACCAACATATTGAGGAGGAGCTTGAAGTGGAGAAAGAAATCAGATAAGCAGTCAAAGGAGAAACTGTGGTATTAATAACATCACATCAACTGTAAAACCAAACCAAAAACATTTTCCTTATTCGGCCACTGTGTAGTTCCCTTTGATTCAATGTGTCTACCCTACCAGGGATTAACAGCTAGATTTAGGGCAATATGCATCTGAATTGTTGAAGGAATGGGGTGGTGTTTTTAAAAAAACAAAACAAAACAAAACTTTGAGTCCAAGCAGACAGGCTAAAATAAAGCTGCTTTGGGTCACTTTGGAGGTATGCTGTTTAAATGATGCATGCGTCCTAAGCCAGAAGCTGCGCCAAAGCCACAATCCAATCCTAAGGACTGGAGCACAACTTTGGCACAGTTTCTGGCCTCTTAAGATGTGTGTGTCATTTAAAGAGCATACCTCCAAAGTGACCCTAAGCAGCTTTATTTTGTTCTGTCTGTTTGGGCCCATCATTCCCAGCCTGTGGTCTTCAGAGAAACATCCAGTTTTACACTGTGATGAAGGAATGCCGGGTGCATCTTTGGTCTGATTTAGGTGTCATATTTATTTTGGCAAGAGCTTTCAAAAAGTGACCTGCATCAATCTTGCATATAAAACATCAGAATTGTTTATGTATGCATTAATTTATTTTTATCCCACCTTTCTTCCAACATGGGACCCAAGGCAGGTCATAACAGAGATTAAAGCCATATATAAAAATTACATGTAGATCATAAAATGATAAGAATAGAAACACAATGATCTTGTTTCCTCACATTTAATGTACTAGCTTAGTTTTGCCTTCCTTTTAAAGCTTATTCTTCATTGACTAATTTGTGCCCTTCTACCTACACATCTAAAATATAGTGAGTGTATCTTCTTTGAACTTTTCTAGATTTGATTCAGAGATGTTTGCTTTTAATGTTTCTCTTTTTCTGCCTAGCACTATGTTCTGCTTGAGGCAACTTCCGCAGAAAATCAGAGTAACTAACAAAGGATAAAGTAGAAGAACATGGTGGTACATTTAATGTCAAATGATAGTTATGTCTAGAAGAAGGAAACCATATGTTTGTTCCTAGTTATAGCTTCAAGAGCAGGAAATTATATATTTAAGTAAGTCTTTAAAATATACAGCCCTAATGCACTTACTAGAGATAAGCACCATTCAACACTGTAGGATTATGACTGCATAAAAATCCAAAGGAGTGTATTTTAAATTAATTCAAAATATAGACTTTGACTGGACTTTCATGTTTCTTGGTTGCACTTTTAGCTTTTTGATGGACTTGTGATTATCCTTGCTGTTGAACATATTTTTTGATAATTCATGGTGAATTTACTAATTCATTTACACCATGAAGATTGTGTTTTGTATTTCAGCTGTTTGTTTTACCATGGAATTTCAAACTGAACTTTGCAAGTAAAGAAAAAAGAACCACCAGTTTCTTTTGAAATTGCTAAGAAGTTCATATTTACTATAGCTGTTTCAGTGTTAATATTCTAATCTGAAGTCTCTCAGAGTTGTCTTGCAGGCAATTTTGAATTTTTGGAAGAGAATTTTAGTTTTGAATGAAAATGTTAATGTTTTTCAAATAGTCATCATTTCATGGTGGAGTAACTAGAAAGTTGTGAAGTCGAAGGCTTTCACGGCTGGCATCCATAGTTTTTTTTTGGGGGGGGGGTTGGGCTATATGGTCATGTTCTATAAGAGTTTATTCCTGACGTTTCGCCAACATCTAGCTGGCATCTTCTGGATGGCCACATAACCTGAAAAACCCACAAAAAACAATAACTAGAAAGTTGTTTGAAATTCAGACTATGGTTCTTATTGTATGATTTTCACAGAGATGGAAACTAATTAGTTAAACCCAATTATGTTGTCAATTAACTTGGGCATTTTCAAATGTAAAAGATCAATTTAAATGACATTAATTTTTAGCTAAAATGAGTTACATCACTTGAAATTTTAGCATTGACATAATTTCAGAATTAAGTTATTAATTAATGAACTGAGATAGAGGGTTTAAAAGCTAACACATTTTACTTTTCCTACCTGGTTCTTTAATCAAACCTTATTTCTCATTGCTTTTTGCAAAACTACTTCTACCTGAGTGTTTCAGGCTTGGGAATTATAATGTTTTGGTCACACGATCTGAACAACTTACTTTGGTTCATGATTAGACTATGAGTTAAAGTGAAAAGATTTTAAATCAAAGAGTAGTTTAGAAGATGCTAATCTTTACATCCAGATGGTTTCCTCTGTTCTACACTGGTATTGGCTCTCAATATCAATAAAGAGGTTCCTTATCTGTCCCAGGAAACAAATTTTGACGGTTTTAACTCCAAGACCTTTGCTTAGATCATTGTGAGACTCAGTAACCCAAAGAAAGGGAGCATGGAGATGAGATTACAAGTGAGAGGAAAGCAAGAAAAATGTTTTGGAGGGGTGAATGAGAAGAAATGAGATTTGTTTCCTTCTCTCCAAAGTTCAAAATAAGGTGTTCATAATAGAGTGAAGTATAAAACCATGGGTGGTATTATTAAGTTTCATTCCAGAAGGCCTCAGTGCAAGCATTTACTTTAAATGTAAACAACAATTTGATAAATAATTAATAGTTTATTTTTAATGTATCATAAATTAGATGTTTTAGTTTACGAACAATTAGCCAAACTCTTTTCTACTAACTTTCTTATATATGGATAATGGAACTTGCCATCATTTGCCCTACCTTCTACTCCATGACAGTTATTGTGAGGCTAAAACATTATAGTGGGCTATCAATATCTGTGGGTTTGTGATCCGCACATTTAGACATCTGCGGATGGGAAGCCCCATTGCTTTCAGTAGCCGGACATGTCATTAAGGACAACGGGACTTGAGGTCCCATGTTTTTCCTTATCCACAGGGGTTGCAGGAAAGATCCCCTACAGATACGAAGGGTGGACTGTACTTTCAATTCCTTGGAGGAAAGGTTAGGATTAAAGAGATGTTGTTTAATACATATTCAGCGTAGCTGATCTTTTAAAGTAATTTGTTTCTAAATCTGATTCGAAATCTAATTTAAATCATGCAAGTGCAATCTTACATAAAATTTATGCAACATACAAGGCACGCCAATTATCCAACAGCAATTGAATGGGATATAATGCTTTAATATGTAACTGAAAATTTATGTAAAGATTGTAAGATCAATATTGTTCCATGCTATGAATCACTTGAAATTCTCTGCTTGTTCCATGGAATAATTTAAAAGTTGTCTCTAAAACAGAGAGAAGAGAATCAATTTTGTCAATCTTTCATACTGAACTGGACTTCAAATTAACATTTAGTACCATAATCCAATTCTGGCTGTGTGAAGAAATGACAGAAAAGATCTCTGACTGTATCTGGCACACCTCATACTACAAGACTTTTTTTTTTTTAATGAGAATCATAGAATCACAGAGCTGGAAGAGACCACAAGGGCCATCCAGTCCAACCTCCTGCCATATAGAACACACAATCAAAGCACCCCTGGCAGATGTCCATCCAGCTTCTGTTTAAAAAGCAAATTCTATCATCTTGACAGTAAACTATTTGAAGGGCTTTCAAATGAGAAGTTTCTCTTCAAGTATGCAGAGAAATCACAGTGCATTACACTTGATTAACAGTTCATATTATTGATAGTAGGAAGACTTGCACCAAGGCATTTGCTTCCTGGCCACTGCTATTTATATTACACAATTATTTTGCATGTAGAAAATGTGTGTGGGTATTGTGTGCCTTGTGTTTTAAATCGATTTGTTTTCTGAATAAAAGGCACTAATAGCAGGTTCTTATAATAACCTACAAAAGTCTTTCCACAGAAACCTCTTTTATACTGACTGATACTCAAAGCCTTTTATCACACGTCCAATTTTGGTCTCTGCCTGTTTAATGAACTACACCCCTACTGTGGATTCCTTTACTCGCAGGGAGGTGGACTAGATTATCTTCAATAGAGCTTTAGTTTGTCTAGTTCTATGACACTGTATTTGCAACCATCTGTCTTCATAAGATGTTGTGGTGTTGATGGTGGCATGTCTGCTTAATCCTCTGTCATCTTACTTTTTCCACTGCCTTAAAATGTCCCAGCTTCTTTCTCCTCCTCCCATGTTTCTGCATTGTGCTCTACTTACTTCAGTATCAGTGAATTCATAATGCAAAAATATCCTCAGTTAACTCAGCAGGAGGGAGAAGAGAGGAGGGCATGGAGTCTTCACTTTGCAGGGAGCTCAAGCAAAAGCAGAGTGCTGCAGGCTTTCAACAGTTCCTTTTGCTACCTTGACCACAACTGGATGTTGCTCGGATACACATCTTATAGTTTCATCTATGAAACATTTGATGTATGTGTGGAATGAGACTTTTAAACCTGGTATTTTGTGCAAGTACGAACAAACACTTCCAACCAACTAAAATAATTTTGTCCCATATAAATCTGTATCACTGATACAAAAGAAAACATACCCCATAAAAGCATTGTTGACAAAACTGAAACAATCTAGAAATTGAAACTATTGATTTCTTAAATAAAGGCAATTGCATTCCAGTGCTGAATTCTTACTTCAAATTTTCAATATGTGTCCACCGTAATTTAGTAGTGTTCAACACAGTAATGAATAGTTTGTTGAGCTTGCTTGTTCAAAGAACTCATTTCATAAAATCAAAGAGAAATGTGACTTTTATGATTCCAAAATTGCTTTTGGCACCACACATATTTAGCATTCTCTTCCAGAAGTAAATTTTCTCTGGACACATAAATTTTACACATAAAAGATTATAAATATTAAGCATTTACAATCTTACTATACTTGCTTGATAAAATGGATTGTAAACTGATTTTTGAAAATGCTGGTGTATGTTATAGGCATTATGATTTTACAGTTCGTACTCTGTATCCACATTTGTTTTATCCATGGGTCCAGCCACCCACAGCTTGAAGGTATTTTAAAAAATATTTAAGCTCCAAAAAGAAAAGCATGGTTTTACCATTTTATAATAAGAGACACCCATTGTATTTAATGGGATGTTAGAACATTGATAGATTTGGGTACCAATGCCGGGGGGGGGGGGGGGGGGGGGGGGAGCTGGAACTAAATCCCAGGAGATATCAAGAGCCCATCATACTAGCAGTTGTTCTCCTAATAAAAAGCAACTGTAGCCAAATATGCTTTTCAAAATGGGTTGTAATATCAGTGAGGCAGTTTCATATTTCATTAACAGGCAATGCCCCATCTTTCATCCTCCTTGACCCCTGCTTTCTTCCTTGGGAGACCTCACTTATCTTATGTTTCATTTGAACTACTATGTCATGTACCTGCTTTGCTTCCTTTCATTTTTCACATCTCTGTTCCATTTCTACTCCAGGTCTATTGGCTGATCTTAGAGTGGTCTTTAGATCTCAATTTTATTTACTTTCACTTCCTGGTTTTCTTTGGAAACTGCAGTTTAAATACAGAATCATTGATGGGATCGCTATCACTCCACTACAAAAAAAGAAAGAAAGAAAGAGTTGAAGGGAAAGAAAAGAAAAGAAACCAGAACTTGACTACATATCTGAGGGGAAAGGTCATTATGTATAAGTACCTCTTCAGCAGGTTACGCACTTGAGATAATACTGAAATCTTACTAGACACAGCTGCTGCTTATAGTTCAAATAAGTCCAGGAAGCACTAATAGAGTAGAATAGAATTTTTCTCTTGTTTTGTTTTAAACATACATTCAAGTAGGTTTAGTGCTTATGAAAACTTACCTCCTCTGGTGTGTAGCAGGGTGTGTGTAATAGCAGAAAGAGATGGAGAGGCTATTAATAGCAACCAAGAACTAGATGTGATTCATATGCTATATTTTGCTACAGGAAAGCTGTAGTTCAACTAGATTTATCCCACATTTCTTTACCTTGTCAGAAGGAGAATGGAGAGTTCATTCATTTTGCAGGAAAAGAGCCAGAGTTCAGTAAAAGAGTACATGTTTTGCATGCAGGAAGTCAGGTACAGTTTCTGGCATCTCCAGCTGAGTTTTTTTTTAAAAGTTCCTGCCTGCAATCCTAGAGAATTGCTGTCATTGTAAATAATAATGGGCTAGCTGAACTGATAAACTGATTACATATAAAGTAGTCTCCTGTACACCTGGACTCACACGGGTCTTAGAGTAAAACAAGGATTTAGAAAACTCACTTTGCTCCATCTCATCCTGGCTTAGGCAGTGGATCCAGAACAGTATTCTCATGATAGTTGCAAGGGCACAGAGAGGAGATATTGCTGTGATGGGAAAATCACAGCAGTGGAGAGGAAAGGAAAAGAAGCCACCTAAAAGAACAGAATAACTATTCTGATCTCCTGCATGCACCACTCCTGGCCTCAGGCTAAGAGAGAGTTGCACTCAAATGTCACTGTTTGTTCTTCCACTGTAACTGTTACATTTGGCAAGTAAACATAACGTTTGCAATACCTAACCTTGTTGGGAGACATTTATTTTAGCCTATGAACTACATAATTGCCTGGCGGTAATGTACAGCCTACGTGCTGGGAAATATCACAGTATCTGTGATTCTGCATCTTACTTTATCAGTGTTCTAAAATGAGATGCCACTATTTATCTTTGGTGATTTGCTTCAAAGTCATGTCCTTAAAAGTTTGTCACCCTTGAATACAAATTCCTTTTCTACTGAGCTTTGCCTAGCAGCAAAAGACCAAAGTGAGACAAGAAAAGTTTGGTGTTCTTTCAGAGTGTTCTATTGCATATGCTATTTCAGCAGGAGGACGCAAAGATGGAAAGGTTTTTACCCTTTGGTATTAGTAGGAAATGGGAGCAGGGATTGACTTCAACCACTGTTGGGGTTGCTGGTATCAATTCCTACTACCTTTTCACTGGATTATTTCTAGCATTCCTTCCATAATTCATTCCTTGTTAGCATTCCATGTTTTTTATACATCTGACACAACTTTGTCATGAGCAACAGTGATTATGTATTTAAGTCTGAATTCTGTACAAATAAGAATTATCTAGAATCACCTAGACATAGGAATCTATTATGAATATACATGAATATGTACTGAGATACTGAAAGAAAGAAAGAAAGAAAGAAAGATCCTTTATTTAAAGTCCACAGTGTGCCATGATAAAAAAAAAAAGGACCCATTACAGGTTTGTTCTAGGCCAATGGTTCTCAACCTTTGTTCTCCAAATATTTTGAATTTCAGCTTCCAGAAGGCCAAGTCAACAAAGCCAACGTAGGCAGGAATTTTGAGAAGCCAAGTGCAAAACATATGGAGGACCAAAGGCTGAGAATCACTGTTCCAGGTGAACAGTATTTTGCTGGTTGCCCGCTGGACTCTAGATCACTTTCATGCTTCTCCAGAGGTTCTCCCAAACCCTGAAAGCAGTTTCTCAGGAGACTGGCGATGAAGGTTTTAGGAAATAAGCAAAACCACAGATAGCAGCTGCTTGCCACTTTCCACAGTGTAAGCACAACTCTGTTAATCCTTCTTCCAGATCCAATCTATTGGTCTTAAATCCAGTTGACAGTGCTTACAGTATATATAACAAACAAGCAATTCATTTTGTTGTTACACTGCTACCTCGGGTTACGAAATTAATTCATTCCGCCATTCCCTTCGTAACCCGAAAATTTCGCAACCCGAAAAGGCTTTCCGTTAGCGCTGGAAAGCCTATAGCCGCGCTTCGCATTTGAATTTCGCGCCGAAATGAATTTCGTAACCCGAAAAATAGTTCGTAACCCGGAACAGTTTTTTCCAATCCAACTTTTTCGTATCCCGGAAATTTCGTAACGTGATCATTTCGTATCCCGAGGCACCAGTGTATATCTAATCTTTCATACCAGTTTGGCTCCCATTAATAAATGTAAAATCATTTCTCAGTTTTTAGGAATACATAAATAATTACATTTACAAGTAATTTTCTTTGGTTCCAACACCATTTCATAACCTGTCATGCTATAAGTGTGTCTTTTAATTTATTTTCTTAGATGAAGATAATCTGGTGAAATTTGATTGTACTTACTTTGTGTGTGTGTGTGTGTTAAATACAATTTAAAAAGGTGAGAAATGGGTCCAAATGATTTGGACACATTTCTCAACTTTCTTTTTTCCAATGACTACAAAATTTACATTAGATTTAAATGTAATTGCGCCTTATCTCAGCATGTAACAAACACATTGCCAGTATTCACAGTATATAAATATAAGGTATGTTGTTATCCTAATATATATTTTGTATAATGTTATGGGAAATTGCACATATCATGCTTGTATCAAACATGGTTTGTTTTTTAAGCCATCAATTGAAGAGCAGACAACCAAACAAATCATGGCATGTATTCTCAGTTATAATTTGATGCTCTCCAGTCCTTTTTGTCAGTTCTGTTTCAAGGCAGTCAACTGGGGAAACAGGGACAAGCTATTTTTGCTGCTTAGGATATCATGACAAACTATGGTCTAAGCAAACAAGAGTTCACAAGCCTACAAAATAAAAGTGTTGGTTCAAATTGTGATTTGTGCCCATAGCAGATTCACACATCACAACAGGCCAGATTTCAATAAACTATATCCTGTCTTTTCATTATATCCAAACATGGAAGTTGTGTGCCAAATCTTTCTTGAAACTGAGAAGGATTTGTTTCCTTTTACATTCAACTGCTTTTATTCATAGTTCAGTAATAAAAACAAATGTATTCATATAATCACAACTCGGTTGTTTGAAAAATATTTGAAATTATGTAGTTAATGACAAAATGTTACCTACTTTGCTGTAAAAGTCTTATTCCTGATATGTTATTATCTCCGTTTGAGCTAGTCTGCTCAATAATCCCTTGTCAAGGTTATCTTGTAAATTTAAAGCACATCTTTGTATATATGTCTAAGCTGAACTTCCTGGTCTTTATGATTTAATTCTACAGCCTCTGTTTCATGAGATTCCATTATATCCAAACACTGTTCATCTTTTTTTTAGTTTTCCATGTTCATCTTTTTTTAGTTTTCCAATTTCAGTATTGTTGTTCTGTTGTATGACTTCAAGTCATTTCAGATTTATGCTGACCCTAAGGCAAGAGCCTTTCCTGGCAGGTTTCTTCAGACAGGGTTTGCCATTGCCATCCTCTGAAGCTGTGACTTCCCCAAGGTCACCCAATGAATTTCCATGGCTGACCAGGGTTGAAACCCTGGTCTCCAGAGTCATAGTCCAATGTTCAAACCATTATGCCACACTGGTTCTCTATATCACATTTTCTTATCTTTAAGAGACTTTACCTATGTGCCACCTATGTTCTATATCTTCTTTAGCCAGTCTCTGTCAAAATGTTAAAACTTTTTTCTGTTTTGTACAGTTGCTGAAGACAGTCAGAAAGTGTAATTCTTGTTTTCAGAACAAGAGCTCTCTCTTTTTTTAATGCATTGGGATGATCACTGCTGATTCTTATTGCTGCATGCCTGTGGTTCCTGGGCATCATATGAACTTGTACATAAACTATGTTTCCAATACAACACTGCAGGTTTCCATACGTGATTCTCCAAAAGAAACTGACCCTGATGTTCTGAAATTGATGCTGCAGAGGGAAAGTGCTTTGCCTTCATTAGGCCATGCTGTCCATGTACAAATCTGCAAACCATATGATGTTGAGAAAAAGCTGTACTGTGATTTTAAAATGACATACAAAGATAGTTTCTTTTAGACAATTTCATGGGAAGGAAAAAAGAACTGATTGCCTTTCATAGAATTCCATGTTTATTAAGATTTATTTTACTTTTTAGTGACTTTTTCCATATTTCTCAGTGTAGCTGTTTCCTATTTTAATTCTAAAACATAATTTTAAGTGTTGCTTACCCTGTAATTCAGTTCACTTCTTTTGGCAGATTTCTGCATCTCATCATATCAAATATCATATTGTTTTGGTGAGATGTTCTGTTCATAATGAAAGATGTGGCTGAGAAAAAAAGATGAAAATATCACATATGATCTAGAACCTAGAACATGTATGACCTTTGAAGTTAATTTTATATTCATTGACTTCTTTGGGGCAAACATGAATTTCTCTGGTCTATGGCCTAATCAGCTTGCTGGCCCCAACCTGAGTAGATCCATTGAATTAATGTGAATTTGTTAAGTCAACACTTAGATAAGTTCTACTGATTCAGTTAGTTTCCTAAAATTGGGACTAAGAGTTATTATTATTGTTAACATTTATTTATAGTGTGTTGTAAAATTTACATAGTGCTTTAAATAGTAGGAATCAAAATACAATAAAATAACAACAATAGATAATGGAAAACTCGCCACACAGCGTACAATCTAAAATACCAACGGACAAAAATAAAACATCTTGAAAATAATATAACAAGTATACAATGAGCACAGAAGCATCGTGACAGATTAACAACCAATACTATGGAATGCCATAGTTACAATTTGGCCTGTGTCTCCAAGTGTGTGAATAAGCTCATAACTGCACAGTTTTAATGCTTCTGATATTATTTCCCAACTGCTGACATATGTTTATTAACAATACCAATGACTTCACTGAGAGATTAGTGTTTAGAAAGTGATGTTAAGGTTGTTGCCTGAAATTGTATTTAATAATGCAATTGTAGATTAGTAAATCTCAAGTGGATAGTTCAAAAGAATATTTAAATTAAACTGATTTTTTCACATGTTGTCATTGAATTTCCCAGAGTTTGGAAATGTTATCTTTTGGGACTACTGCTTTCAGAGTCCCCTAGCCTTGCTGGCTGGGGAATTCTGGGAACTGTTATTTAAATAAGAAATGTGTAAAGGTTCTGAGATTTTTTTCTTGCAGACAATATTCTAGTGTATCATTTTGAAAATGTGTTACATAACCAGATGTAATGCAGATGAAAGGCTAAAGGCAAAACTGAAATATCATATTTCTTCATGATGAAAAGGATATAGTAAAAATATTATGTTGCATGTTATTCATAATTAGCATTTTAAATTACACATTGATAATCTGATTGCCAGATGTGCTTGATCTTTTGCCCCAGCGTGAATACTTAAAACTACACTACAGCTTGTTGTCACATAAGTTACAACATGCTTCAGGGTTGCATATTTAACATATCCATTCTTACTATGCTAATGTTTTAACTGTATTCATTTTACATTGCATCTGCCAAATACTTCAGTAAATGTTTATGATGTATGCAAAGGCATATTATGCCATCAAATCTTAGAAAATACATAACTAACAAGAAATTAAAATAGCAGTGCTATGGTTTTATATTTTGTAAGGTTGTCAGATAGAAGGAAAGCACACTCAGTTTCACACTGTGTGGCCTATCACCAACATATTCAAGACTTACATGTGCCTCAGGATGACTTGTAACCTCTCTTGGCAGATTAAGGTTTTATCTGCCAACTACAGTCCTAGTTATTTTGCCTTGAAACTTCCACTTATTGTAGATAAATGTCCAGCCTCTGTGCCTTTATTTATTCTATATATGGATGTATGTATCTATTTTGCATACAACGTAACACTACATTAAGTATCTTGGAATGCCTAAATACTCTAAATGCACCAGATCCCATCTTACCTCCATAGGTGTGGCTTTATGATGCCTCTTTGGTGCTGCATCATGTGGATGCAGCACCGGAGGGCGTGATGGTGGCGCATGCCGTGAGGACTGGTGCATGCCAAAATGATGCCCTGGGGTGGGGTTAGGGCATCCAGCATGCAGACGTTGTGCCCTAACTCTGCCCACAGGCTGGTACAAAGTGCTGGTCTGTATAGGGCCATAACCACCAGAAAGTAAAAATGTCACTATCTCAGGCTCCCATGTGGATAATTTTGGATTTTGGAAAATTTTGGATTTCACAATTCTGGATGAGGGATATTCAACATGTATTCCAGAGGAAGAAAAAGGCAAACCCACCTCTGAGTATTTCTTGCCTGAGAAAACCCTATAAAATTTGTGGGGTCACCATAGGTTGGTAGGTGACTTGAAGGAACCACACACACCCATTCGGCTTTTCTGTACAGTTTTAGCATTCAAAGTAAAACTTTGTATCATTGATTTTCAATTTTTCAGTTTGTTTCTGGTGTGTCAGCAGTTTATGTCATAAAACTGTCTGAGATTCCTGCCTTTCAAGTTTGGTTTGCTTCTAAATATTCATCTATCTACACTTCTCATCCTAAATATCTTCTCCCATGTCCACACTTTATTGGCTACTGAAGCTGTTTCAGAGCCCTTATTCTCAGAACTCAGAAAGGTAGCCATGATGGCTGAGGAGTTCTGGAAGTTATTGTCCTTATTCCTACTATTTAACTTTTCTGAGTTTTGTTTTTTTATATGCTCATTGTCAACCTCTATCTTCCTTTTGATGCCATAATGAATTTCTAAGATCACGTTATTTGTTCTGATCCTGGAGTTTTCCAAGAAATCAATTAGAAGGTTTGTAAGAGCATGGAAATACTCATTATCTTTGTGGTTATACAAATATTCACACTACTATTCTAATCATAGAATCATAGGCCCTTACCACATGGAGGGACTTATTTTGCCAAAATGATGCTGAAATCTTGCAGAAGCATGAAGGTGGGATCGTCCGTCGTGCTTCTAAAATGTAATTGAGGCTCCCCACTTTCCTTCCGTCACTGAAGTGTTCGCGGGGAAGCCAGGCGTAGCCATTTTTTGATATAACGGGATATCCTGTTATTAAAAAAATGGCTTCCCCACGAATGCTTCAGCGATCAAAGGAAAGCCCCAATTACATTTTAGAAGCGCGACAGACAATCCCACCTTAGCGCTTCTGCAACATTTTGACAGTGTACGTCTCTCTGTGTGATAAGGTCTATAGAGTTGGAAGAGACTTCAAGGGCCATCCCATCCAACCTCTTGCCATGCAGGAATATACAAGCAAAACATATCCAACAGATGGCCATCCAGCCTGTGTTTAAAAACCTCCAAAGAAGGAGATTCGACTACATTCTGAGGAAGCATATTCTACTGTTGAACAGCTCATACCATCAGGAAGTTCTTCCTAATGTTGAGATGGTTAATACAGTTCTTCCTAATGTTAAGGTGGTTAATATACCTAGAACAGTTAAAATATTTGTTCAGAATGTGATGTGCTTTTATGACAGTAATATAGAAAGACATACATACAGACACACACACACACACATACATATCATTTAGCAATTGTGCCACTGTTGATGCTATTGTGTGCAATACATTTAGTCTCTAGAGAAGAAAACTGTCATTTTGAGTGTAGCAAGAACAATATTTCAAGACATGTGCATGACAGCAAAGAGCAAAATACTTGACCTGTGACACAACTACTAGCATCACAATGATGCTTCAGATGTGAATATATACAGAGTTATAGCCATGGGAATCAGTGTCAGTAGCTTGTACGTGATACACACAAAAACATGCACCTATTTCAACTTGAAGAACAATAGGTATGGATTTAAAGAAAAATACTAGGTCTGTTTGTTATATAAGCATATTAAATTTTCTGTATTTTGTTATTTTTCAAATGGCGCATTTCATTTAAGTGTTGCATAACATAGCTTTTGAGTTTTTCTGTTTTTCATTTTGGAAATGTCTTTTTATATAAATCTTCAAGATACAGGGGGCTGCTCCTACTTGTAAATGGGGAAAAAAGGATATTCATTACATCCTTGGAGCCACAGTATAATCGTTGTGAGAGAGAGAAAATCAAATTTATCTAACGCCTTTTTGGGAACAATGGTGTTAAACAGCCCAGCTATGAAGCAGAATCTCTTCTGTATTTGGTTGGATCTGTGTGTGATCATCAATTAGTACATGACTGGAGAGGTTCATTACTGACAAAGTACGCTGTACTATTACACAATACACTGAGTATTAGCATGCAGTCATTTCATATTTTTATTAGAAAAACTGGAGAATATTGTGCAGCCCATACACAAAGGATCCCAAAATATTTAACCTAAATATTTTATTTTATTTTATTCGTATCCTGCTTTTCAGGATCCAGGTTGGTTTAAATCCATGTGTTGTGTAATAGTATGGCAGTACTTTGTCAGTAATGAACCTCTCCAGTCATGCACTAAGAGATGATCACACACAGATGCAACCAAATACAGAAGAGATTCTGCTTCATAGCTGGGCTGTTTAACACCATTGTTCCAAAAAAGGCGTTATATAAATTTGATTTTCTCTCTATCACAACTAATATACTGTGGCTGTATTGATTGTGTTTGTATGGATTGTGTCTTCCTGAATAGCAGGGGGTTGGACTGGATGGCCCTTGAGGTTTCTTCCAACTCTATGCTTCTATGATTCTAAGATTAGAATATATATTTGTGTATGCATGCATGCTCGTATACACATGGTAAAAACAAATAAATGAGAGTTCTGTTGAAAAGTTACAACATTACAAAACAAGTCAAACATTATATATATATATATATATATATATATATATATATATATATATATATATATATATATATATATA
>NC_056524.1:89924451-89989608 GCF_019175285.1 Sceloporus undulatus | reverse complement strand
GTGCTACCTCATTAAAAGCCCTTTCTGCCATATAAATGATAAGCCAAAGGCATGTGTGAATAAGAAAGTACCTGCTGGAAGGCAAGGAGAGAGGGAGCCAACCAAACCTTCCATGGGAGGTGTGGAGAGAAGGCAGAATAGGGAGAGCCAGGAACGGTTAGGGGTAGAGTCCAAAAGTGACACCCAGAACTCTACGAGAGAGAGTTGCTGGAGTGGGATATCCTGTGGGATTTAGTTAGCCTGGTTGGCTTGATAAGTTTGAGAAGGGAAATAATACAAAGATTGCATGAGTTTTAAGTGAAAGTAATCAATTTTCTCTAGAGAGAGAGAGAGAGTTTAAAAGAAACAGTAACAGTAACAAGTGTATATGTGAAATATTGTTAAAAGTGTTGTTTAAATAAAGTTCTATTGTTGTTCAAGAAAGACTCGTCTGGAACCTGAATACTTACCACGCTACTAACAATGCAAAACATATTTTGAGGGTAAAGTGACAGTCACAAAGAGGTGGCTGTATCACAAATTAGTAAGAAAAATAGTATTAAAAGTACAGGTGCTCACAATTATTAAGTGGCAGCTGTGGGATGAAAAGGCCCAAGGTGCTGTCATCAAAGACACTTAGTGGTGAAGAATAAAGTGGTCTTGACAGGAGAAGGCTTGCGGTCTTGCAATATACAAGGCAAGTGCTTGTCTCTTAAAAGAGCCAGGTACAAAAAGTTTTGGACCTCAACTCCCCAAAAAATCTAGCCAACAGGGCCAAGATCATGGAGCTATGTGAGCTTCAGTCCAAAACATCTGGAATACCATAGTTCCTTGTTTCTCATTTATAAATGTGTTCATCCCAATCTGGAAATTTGCTGAGGCTGTGGGAGCACAAATATACTCTGTTGTTTCTCCTAGTTCCCATGTCCCTTCCATTTGAATATGCCAATCTGATCACTTCATCATAGGGAAGAGCTCTGTAGCCTTCACATAATGCCTTAACTGTAGATGTTTTTGATATATTGGAAGGTGAGAGAACTGTTTTTATCTTTGCTGGTTTCAGAGTTGGCCACATGATATGATTGGGATGGTCAATCAGCACTATTCACCAATGCATGTTATGAAATGCAATGTATTTATTTTTACACAATATAATGCTTGTTATTGAGCTAATTGCATGTGCTACTTATTATTACAGATGCATAATTAACTTGATAAACACTAAATAAGGCTATAACTGACATAAGGCTCATCTGGAGTCCTACTGTAACAACTGCCTGCCTTTCACTTGCATTTCCAAGCTGGAAGATTCCATGACAAACTGTTCTAGATACCATTCAGAGATATTTCATGATTCATCCATTCAGCTTGACTCAGATGTTTACTATTGACTGTTTATGTTGTTCAAGATTTGGCAGTTACTAAATGCTGCTGAGAAAGAACACAGATGTCACTATATTTCTGTTGTGAAAGTTACCTGCTAGCAATCAGAACGAGCCAGCATGAGCATTGGACTACAACTCTAGAGACCAGGGTTCAAATCCATGCTCACTCATGGAAATCCAATGGGTGACCTTAGGCAAATCATATACTCTCAGCCTAAAAAAATCTCCATGTGTTAGGGCAGGGGTAGGCAACCTGTGGCTCGCGGGCTGAATGCAGCCCGGTGAGGCCTTGGGACCAGCCCCAGCCCAGTCCTGCCGCCGATTGCCACCGGGGCCTTTGGCCTCTCGCGCACAGGGGCAATTGTCTATAGAAGCCTCAGAAACATGCATTTATATTAACATTTTTTTTAAATCAGCAATTTTTTTCACATGTCCGCCACTTTTTTTAAAAAAGTGTCCACCATTTGAAAATTTTGTCCTACATTTGTCCCGGTTTATTTATTTATTTTATTTTTTAAAAAAATTATTTAATTTTATTTTGCTTCGGCCCCCCAGTTGTCTGAGGGACAGCAACCCAGCCCCCGGCTCAAAAAGGTTGCCTACCCCTGTGTTAGGGTCACCATAAGTTGGAAACAACATGTAGGCACACAAAACAATAGCAACAACAAAAACAACCAAAGAGTTATATCTAAATTGGCATACCTGTTGCAATTTTTGACACCTCTTGTAATTTCTACATACTCTAATGGAAGAAGGAAAAAAGCCCTGACAATTGTGATAGACAAAATATTCATGAACTGCAGCTTCTAGCCATGGAGAGCCTACTAGTCTCAAGGAAGGCAGGGGCAAAGGTTTGCACTGGAAAAACCTCCATGTCCTCATGCCACAGTTCTTATTTGTCCTGCCATCCATTGTTAATATTATTTCGATTTACCACTAAATTCCTCTAAGAAGGTAGAATTAGACATTTAAGCTTGAAACTAGAAAACATGTCTCCTTTTCTTTAACAGTTGTGATGGACTGCAGTTAGTACAACTGGTTTTATCTCACATGTTAGACATGAGCCTCACCTAGAACAATTCTTTTGGCTCTAGCTGGCTCTTTCCCTTTGGCTTATCTTTGCACCAGGACAAAGAGGCCAGATACTGTTACTTGGGTTTTGCGGTGACTGCCCCGCCAACAATGGCTGCTGAGCACATGTTCAGTCCTATCTAGGCCTGACCTGTCTCATGCCAAATCTCACAGAATCTTGTAAACCTGCCAGACTTGAGCAATATCTGGAGTGAGATCTTGCTCCAATCTCATGCAAAGTCTCAAAATGCTTTGGGGCCATCACAAGACTTTGCTCACATTACTCTGAGCGGTTCCTTGGCATGGGAGCAAACCACCTGCATGGAGGCCCAGCACAAACACCTGTGGTAGGTGTTGGGATAAGTCTTCTCAATGTCATTTTGAGAAAATATTCAAAGATACAGCCATGTTAGCCTGCTGAATCAGTATGTAGAGAGATCTTGTAGCACCTTTGAGACTAACTAAAGAAAGAAGTTGGCAGCATGAGCTTTTGTAGACTTAAGACTACCTTCTCAGATGCATTTCCTCAGGATTAAGTATGTACAAAGCTGGCTGTTTCATGGGAAATTATGTCATGTTACTTCTGAAATAAAATGTATATCAGTATGAGTTTTCTTATTTATATAATTACATCTAACAAAAACTCTTCCTGCAAGCAGAGAGCTATACAACGTACAAATCAGAAACCCAATCTTCTGTGCAAAACATGTCATTATCTCTATATTGGTCTTTTAGCATTCAAACACAATTTCTGATCATTTCCAAACAGTCCATCTGTTTATATCAGTGAGGAGGTACCAAAAAGAAATTAAAAACTTCAGTTGTTTAGAAGAGTGAAATCCCCAAGTTTCCCACCTTCTATAAAGTACATTTGCATGTATGCAATTTCATAGTTTAGTTATAATGATATGAATCATAGGAATATTTAAGTAGATTATTACAAAGAGAGATGAAAAAGAAGCCATGGAAATAAACAGATACGTAGTAGAGCAAAACACAGGAAAGTAGGGTAATATGTTCAGTGGTGCATGTCCAAAGTAGAACTCCTTTGTGCTTTACTGAAGCATAGTGTTCCAATTGTTGATAAAGCATTCTAATGGAGTACAAAATGCATGCAATGTATAATTTGTTTTAAATGGTTTTGCGGTTACACAGCTCATAATGACTGACTTTTGATGACCTTCCATCTGTATTATAGAGCTGAAAGAGTTTTCCAGCTATGTTAGAAATGTTTTAATGAGTTCTGACATGGTTTAATACCCACTCACTAGGGGCCACCCATCCTTGTACATTTGTACAGTGCTTCCCTTCATCCAGAATGAGACACACTATTGTCTTCATTAAGATTTCTTCAGGATAAGCACACCTCTGAAACAGGATTTTAGTACACTGAGGCTGCATCTGCACTACAGAAATAATCTGTTTTGACACCACTTTAACTGCCATGGCTCCATGCTATGGAATTCTGTGAACTGTAGTTTGCTGTGGCACCAGAGCTCTGCTACAATTCCCAGGATTCCATAGCATGGGGCCATAGCAGTTAAAGGGGTATCAAACCAGATTATTTCTGCAGTGTGGCTCCAGTCATAGAGGATATTTTAGGTCATTGAATTTAATGCCTAGCGCTGAGATTCTTTAGACATTTGTAATGGATTGTTGAAATGCCTGCATTTAAAATGATCATCAAAGGAATGCATAAAATAGCTGTGAAAAGCTGCTTGGTAGTTATAGCATCTTTGGAACTGCTTTCCTGCCAGAATTGAAAACACCTAATACTAGTAACGTAGTACTCACAGTAGTACTTTTTCAATAAGCAGCAGACCCTGTAAAGCTACATTTTTACCTTTAAAAAACCACCCACACACATAGAGCCATTTGCCTTAGAAAAATGTGACTTTTAAAAAAGGTTAAATTAATATCTTAAGTGAAGGTACATTGGACAATTTTAAAGAACATTTCTTCTTAACTCTGGGCTTTATTATAACCTACAGGTATATGTTATAACCACTGATGGCTGGTGGCTCCCAAGTCAGAAGGGTGATGAATCCAGTTTGGGTTTTCATCCCAGCTTAAAAGGAAAGTGTTGAACCTGTTTTGGGGATAGTGTTCAGAACCCTGGATAGCTCTTCAAAGTTCAAAGTAAACCCCAGTCAGAACAGATTCACAGCCTCATTGAAATGGAAATAGCAAGCTTCCACTTTATGATATATTTATTATAATGATGGCCATTCACTTGTTATTGCATTGGATTTGGGCAACAGTGTTTACAAAATAATCTATCTTTTTTTGTCTGAAAGGTGTGTTTATTAACCCCTAAGAGTTTACAGCAAAATCTTCCCAAGAAATGTAAAAAGACATAACATAGGACAAGAGATTTTAAAATTCAAAAAACCCAAGATGCAGAAAGAGGCCATTGTGATTACTGGTTATGTGCAGTGTTCTCTTGTTCTCCCATCTTGCCCATATAGTTCAGGCTCTTTTTGATGTCCTCGTGAGACATTGTATCTTTTTTTAAAAAAACCAAAACTATTGTCTGTCAGAATTACGATGAGTATTGGTCATATTTCTAGAATTTCTTTGCTTTTCAGTGAACCAGTAGAAAGCTTAAGGTTTTGTCATTGGAACGCTTTGTTTCAAGGTCTTGTTATTAAGCTGCCCAAACGTTTTGTTCTTTCCCCTTTCTGGATAAGTCCTACATTGGGCTATGGTTATGAATCAGTATGTGGATAAAATTATTTCCAATCAAATATAGAACAAAATGTTTACAGTGCAGCTGTGCTAGATTGCAGTGTTGGGGTTTATACCTAAACATGTTGGGATCGTGCCTATAAGGTAAAGAAGAATGCATATTTCATGTGATAGGTCTCATGAAATCAGAGTTGCAACTTAAAGCCATGTTTACCTTCCAGTCTTAGTTTATTAGTAATCAGTCTTAGTTTATTAAACGATTCCTTAGAACTCCAGAAAGAACATCTGGGTCTTCCTATGCTGTAATTATTATAATATTATTATATTTATTTATATCCCGTCTTCTCACAAGTTAATTTCTCATTACAAGTTAAAAGAAACATGTTATTGCAAGTGAAATCTTCCAAGTAATTTGCAGTGATGTTAATGAAATAAAGCACCATGTGTATTGGTATGTTTTCCCTGCTCCCCATGTGTTTATCCTAGATCAGCAGGTTTCAGATTTTAATCCAAAGAACATACTTATACTGCTGAGAAGACTCCATCTAGCCAGGGGACCAGTGCGTATTGCCTAGAGTTCTGGATATAAATGTATAGAGTCAGTTCAGGCAGCCTTTTTTCCTGATTCTCAGAACTCATGCACACTCCTATTGATTTGTTGGTCACACTAAGAATGAGCATCATTTTAGAGCTATTTATTGGACCTCTGTATGCCATTTAAACTGTTCTGGCTCACGGGATACTACTAATATGCCTTTGGATATTAAAAATGAGACTGGTAGAGTTTGAATCTGCAAGACACATTCCTGATACTCTTCCAGGGTAAAAAAAAAAGTGAAAGAAAAATGGGAAATTCCAAAAGAAACAAAAAGTATTGCTTAAAAAATTAGGGTCCCAAAATCAAATACAGTGGGTCCTTGTTATACACTGGGGTTTGGTTCCAGGACCCCCGATGGATAACAAAAATCTGTGGATGCTCAAGTCCCATTAAATACAATGACATAGCAAAATGGTGTCCCTTATATAAAAGAGAAAATCAAGGTTTGCTATTCAGAATGTATACTTTTTTTTAATATTGTTAAGCCATGGATGCTTGAATCCATGGATAAAAAAGTCTGTGGATAAGGAGGGCTGTACATTTAATCTCTTAGTGTCACCCTAGTAGATCTTTAAATACTAAACTGAAGAAGAAAATTATATTTGACTGAAAAGTCTTGAGACAGAAGGCTTGGCAATGCTAAATTTTATATATATATATATATATATATATATATATATATATATATATAGTCAGCTACTAACTAGTCAGGCATGCTATCCCCCCAGCACAATAGACTTTTATTTTAATATATCATAAATATTCATGTACCGCCTCATTTTCTGAAGTTGTACCTTGCATGATGAATAATACATTTCTTTTCAGTCTAAACGAACCCCTGCTTGGTCATTTTAGTGGTGGTAAAAAATGGTCAAAACAGACATTTTACATTTAGCATGCATCAGCGACATGGTACTATGATGGACTTAACATGATTTCTATCCTCTGGGTTTTATTCTAATTGAGCCAAGGAAGGAAGCTTCAACTTGGCAAATAAAATGGCTGCTTAAGAGCCAAACAAGCTCTTGCTCCCAAAAGGAAGCGGCTTGAAATATGAAACACTGCCAAGGTTTGTTCAGTTTTCCCTGATATGAAAATTAATTGAAATAAGAAAACCAGCCACAAAATAGTTATGGTAAGTACCCACATAATGAAATTTTAGCCCCTGAACCATATTTTATCATAACTCATAGAATGTATACCACCTTCTCTATGTACTACAAAAACTCATGAAAAGTTACATATAGTTTGGGTCTCAAATCATGATTAAAACGACAAAACATAATTCACCATAGTTGCCTTCACATTCTAAGCAATCCTGCATAGAAAAAGCTGTGAGGAGGCAGCATGAACTCTGTGTGTGGTGGACTGATTATTTAATTGCAACAGATTTTATGGAAAATTCAAAATTGAAACTAATCAAACAGTTGGCTCCAGCATAAAAACAAGAGTATAATCCAAAGTATTGCACCAGTACACTGCCAACTCCGGTGCCAGTGAAGACAGACAGCATGTTCCAAAAAACCTGAGGCATATATGTCATTTGGGATGCTACATAGCCTAGCTGATGTTCAGCAGCCCCCAAAGCTATTGGAACTGATCAGAACAGCAGGATCAATTTTTGCTTAGGACTGTGGCCATGCCTAGGGAAAATGGTGACTTGCAAGTCTGCAAGCTGTACTTGTTGAACCTGCCTTAATCAGTTGCAGTATCATTGCAACCCAGAGGGACAGCTGTCAGTGACTCTCAGGTGAGGAAAGTTCTCCCATGATGAGCTTTCCTTCACAGAAACAAGGCATTCTAGAGCTGTCCGTATGTGTTTTCATTTTACTTACTGATCAAGTCATGCATTGGTACATATAGCACCCAAAGTGTCTTCTGGTATATTTGATATCTATTTGCACCACAGCAGAAGCAGAATCCATCCGTCTGTTAACAAAGAGAATTAGATCTTCAAAGTTGAAAATATTATGTGACTATTTCATTATAGTATGAAATGCCAATGAGTCAGAGCTGCATTAATATAAAAAGTGGTATTTAATCCAGACCTGTTCTTTTCAAGGAAAGCCTCTTTATTAAAAATGAAGTTAACAGCATTATCTGATGCAATTTAGAAACTATGGTAATTGCTATTAACACCTCAAATACATGTTGGAGGTAAATTATGCTCACAGCAGTCTTTTAACAGTCATACAGAAATTGTATTTCACCTCTCCTGCCCTCAAAATTAATAGCTATTGCTCCTTTAAAACTTTACGCTCAAACTGAAAACAAAATGTACCGTTTTGTACTGAGACAATTCAGCAGTTACAGGAAATCAAAGATTACATTCAGTTCAAATAGAAAGAAAGAAAGAAAGAAAGAAAGAAAGGGGAAAAACCTCAGTGACCCCCTAATGAGATATTAAAGAGGAAAAATAGAAGACATTCATATCCTTCAGTGATATGTGAACAAAGCAATTTCCCATGCTATACAACTTATATACTATGGCTCTTCAAGAACAAAGACAGTCTTCTGTTTATTGCCATCGTTGTTGTGTGCCTTCAAGTTGTTTCTGACTTATGATGACCCTAAGGCAAACCTGTCATGGGGTTTTCTTGGCAAGGTTTATTCAGTCTATCCTGTCCTCAGAAGTTCTCAGGGCTTGAAAATTGGCCTGAGGTTGACCACCCTTGCCTTAATACATATGACAGCATAGCGTTTAATACAATATTAGCACACTCTGTAGGTCAAACATTCAAAATCATATAGATTGCTTAAATGGCAGAATCCAAAATTGGATCGCAAAGTACCTGAAGGGGAGAGTACCTTTATGTGCTGCTCTTTAGGCACCAATAGCAGGTTTTGGATTTTGTTTTGACACCAGAACAAGCTAAGTCAAATTTTAACTAGAAAGACTCAGTAGACAAGTATTTAAAATGACAATAATCCAATATCCATTATTTATAATGACTAATAAATCATTCAGATATTTGTTTAAACATATGTTTCTAGGTTTCCAACTCTGACATTATTGCTGTTCTGCCAATAAATATTACATAGGCTTGTCATTGCATATTTTATTCAGCTGTAAAAAAATGTTTTCACTTAAGTGGCCAAAGGTCCTGTGAATTATACTAAATCACATCAACTTATATTGATAAAAAAAAAACAAATCTCAGGTTGATCTTTCAACACAACAGCAAGTATAAAGCATTTATCAACCTATGATACCAAAATGTGCATGTATTTGTATGAGACTATGTAACTTGTGAAGAGAAAAGGAAGCATTATTTACACTGGGCTTTTTGAGAATTGCCTGCCAAGCATACAAATTTGTTCTCCTATTATTGCTCCTGAATAAACAAAATGCAAGGCTGAAAGATTAGTAAACAATGATATTTCAAAAATATACTACTCAATATTGCCAGCTAATAAACATACCTTTGCTGCAATTTCCTTTCCATTATAGTCTTAGTGGACATTACGTTTGCTCTATTGGTGTTAAAGAGGTGAAGAGTGGACTAAGAAAATGATGTGGTTGATTTGAGCCAACAAAGCACTTAAACATCAACTGTTCTGTTACAGATCTTCTGCATGATTAAGTCTATGACCTTCCTGTCTTGGATCACAGAATACAATTTGTTACTTAATCTGCAATGCAATATTGTGTCATATGCTCAAAGACTTTTGAAAACCCATACCAGCCATCCAGTCAATAGCAAACAGTCCTCTTGATTAATGACTCTCCTGGCTTTGGACTTTGGGTAAAAAATAGGTCTGTTACTGGCACAAATGAAATCAAACTTATATTCTCCTTTGTATTATTTAGGAAATTTAGGGGGGCAGGATAGGCTTTGAAAGTGTAATTATGAAGAAAGGAGAAACGAAAGCGAATAATAGAAGAAAAGAAAGGTGGGAAAGTACTTAGGATACGAACATGGTCTAACTATACACTTTAATATAAACCGACCATATTGCCAATTTTTTTAAAAGTTCACATCTTCATGCATAGCTAAAACAGTAATCGCTTGCAGTTTGAGACAAGGAGGATTGTGTAAACAGCTCATGCAGACTATCTTCTCCAGAAAGACAAAGTGGTCCACTAGTGCATGCATACACATGCAACTGGAAAATCCAGGGAAGCTCTGCCATGTGCACCATTTTCCTCTCCTAGCAGCACTTGCACACACACTAGGCATACTTTGTAAGAGTGATTTGTGTCACAATATGTTTGATTTATGCAATTACCTGGGAAAATATGCATCCTTCAAAAAGTTTCAGTATGACACCACACTAAGAATCATGATGACTTCATCATTCACTCATGACTTCAACATTCGTGTATCAGCTCCAAGAGTTTTGAATTTTTAAACATACAATAGCTGAAAACAATTAAGATAGTGTTATCTTCCATAATTGGCCTATAACTTTTCTAATTGTTTTTATAGTATTTTGCAGTCATCTTTAGTTTGAAAGCACAGTAGTTTAAAAATTGTTATGTTGTATCCCAATGGTTATTTGCTGAGATCTGTAAGAAAATAAAACTAGTTATGTCATCCTACTGTATAGGGCAGATCTTCAAAAACAGTGGGATTTCCCTGCATTAATAATATACAGAATATACTTTTCTCAAATATCCTGTGAATACCTGAAACTCACCCAGTTGAAGTAATCCTCACTCATGGGTCTATCTATGACTAAATGTAAGCCTATGACATGGAAAATATGTATTTTCAGTATTTGTGTAATATCAATTCAGCCTTTCAACACACAAAGGAGAAAATGGGGCACAGAGAATGAATTTTAATAACTTGAATGCTCTCTACTGAATATTAATGAAAGGGCAATGCAGATAGGAGATGGCATCAAAGATAAAATATTAAGAAAAAAGTATATAGATAATTATATCTTGTGTAATGGCAAATGCCTAGCTTTTAAAAGTGATAGTTATCACTTTCACTCACATTATATGGCTGTAATTCTGGACACATTTATGCATGTTTATTAAGGATGCAATATATAATTGGTTTAATCAGAAGATGACTAGAACTAGATTAATGAAAAAATTATGATTATAATGGGAGCAAATTTCATGCAACAGGAGCTTAGATATAAAGATATACATTATATTTTGAGGCTATGTGTTGCTCTAACTGAAAATAAATTGGAAAAACACGTGTACTTGCCTTCTGGCAAACAATAGATCCAAAACTGGACTTGTACTGGAAAAAAAGCTAGTTTCCCTTTTCAGTACAGCCTCTTGTGCACACCTAAACATATTTTAGAAGGCTGAAAAAACATCCTGGAGCTAGTTTTTGTGTGTGTGTATGTATATCTATCTCACAGGACTGCAGAAAGTAAGGGAAGCAGTTACATTATGTAGTGCCAGCACCATGTTAGATTTGGGACAGCTAATAATAAATATTGCTTATTAAAGAGTACAGTTGACTCCATGTGCACGAATTTTTTATCCATGGATTCAAGCATCCATGGCTTGAAAATATTCAAAATAAATAAATAAATTCCAATAACCAAACCTTGATTTTGCCATTTTATATAAGAGGCACCAGTTGACTATATCATTGTTTTTAATGGGACTTGAACATCCATGGATTTTGGTATCCACAGTGGATCCTGGGACCAAACCCCAGTAGATATCAAGGATCTACTGTACTTCCCTCAAGGTCTTAAAAAGGGAAATTCATTTATGTGTTTGTAAAGTATTACTAAATTAATTTATTAATGAGATAGCAGCTATGCCATTGTCAGCTGTACAGTCTGCCTCCATATCCAGAGATTCTTCATCCATGGATTTCACCATTCATAGTTGAATATACTACACCACTGTATATAATGGAACTTGGACTTGAGTTTCCACAGATTTTGGTATCCATAGGAGGGCCTGGAGACAAACCCCAGCAAATACCAAGAGCTCACTGGAATTTGGACTGCCTGGCAGCCTATATACAGCATTTGCATGGTTTTAGTGAGAATCCAATATTGTACAATTCAAATGAAGGTATTAGTTCAGAATTTCCCCAGGAACTAATGAGCAAAAACAGCTCTTAAGTAGCTGTTGAAAACATGCTATTCTTCTATGGATCATACGGAGCATACAGTCTTGCTAGCATAAACGCAGTATAAGATTTATATCATGCTAAAATTGAACAGCAGTATTTTCACATGATTATATGTAAGAGTAAAAAATCATTGCCATCTGATTGATCAAAATGAGAAATATGCCAACTATTTGAGAAGCGTTTCATTTCAGCAAATAGCCATAAAACAAGGTTACATGGGGACAATCATTTTGTTGAATAAACAATTTAATATAACAAAAGATTACAAAATGCATTATTGAAAATTGTAGGGTTATGCCTATTAAAAACCGCATAGAAACATAGGGATCAAAGAGTAGAGGAAATATATATCACCAGTCAGTCAGTAATTGAACCCAATATTCAAAGCTGCTGAAATACAATCAGACCTATAGTTGGTATGGGGAGGTGGGCGAAAATACAAAAAAATCTCTTGCACTTCTTCCAAAATGTTCTGGCCTTCTTCTCAGTTTTAAGCTCTTTGAAATAAGTTAAGGGGGAAAGGCAGTGAAATACTGGCAATAAAATAAAGATGCACTGAACCCCTTTTCAAGTTTGACATCCGTAAATGAACTGACCTGTCTCTGCTGCATGAAATGTTTGGCTGTGTTGCCTTGCCAGGATTCTCCCAGCTCACCCCAAATGAGAGCTCAGACTATCCAGTACATGGATGTCATTGCAGTAGCATTCCTGATGGCAATATATTTAAGGAGGAATTTTCTGTGCTAGTGTTTCTTTTCCTGTGAACTTGCAGGTATACAAGAAAATAAAGTCTAGAATTAAAAATGCCTCCTCAAATGTACCTCCACCAGGAATGCCACTGCAATGACATTCATGTATTGGATAACCTGAGCTTTTATTTGGGATAAATTGGGAGAATCATGGCAAGGAATAATGAGAGTCAGCATGTAATGGCTTGAGTACAGAACTATGATTCTGGAGACCAGGGTTCGAAACCCCAGTCAGCCATGGAAACTCATTGGGTGACCTTGGGCAAGTCACACTGTTTTAGCCTCAGAGAAAACACAAGGGCAAATCCCCTCTGAACAAATCTTGTCAAGAAAGCCCCATGATCGGGGTCACCATACAGTCAGACTTTAAGGCACACAACATGCACACACACACTGAGAGAGAGAATGTATACATATATTATTCAATTTGTAGATGAAACTGAGTGTTGGACTAGGACTCCAGGAGACCAGAGTTTGAATCCCTGCTCAGTCATGGAAACCCACTAAGTAGCCTTGGTCAGGTCTCCTTCTCTCAGCTTTGGAGGATGGCAATGGTAAACCCCCTCTGAACAAATCTTGTTGAGAAAACACTTTGATGGGATTTTATCTTGAGGTTTGTGTTTTATTTATTTTTTAAACTTTTGTATGCTTATAAACAATTTTAATAGTTATTATTTTAACTGTTTTTAAAATTGTGTGGGTAGATTTTAATTGATTTCCTTCTATGGGCCACTTTGGGTCTCATTCTCATTTGCATCTCATTCTGGGAGAAAAGTGCCATGTAAAATAAATAAATAAATAACAATGATAGGTTCACCTTAAGATCAGCTTAAATCAGAAATGGTTAGAAGATATGCAGCAAATACTGCAAAACTTTATAGAATGAGGAAAAACTTGCCTATAACACATAGTGTACATTCTGTTGAAGGCTTCTGTTCTTAACAAAAGAGCACAAGCAGCAAGCAGGATTTCTAGTAATATGAAAAAAAAATTAGTATTGGGTCCAATTCAATGGATCTTGTACCCTAATGTTATTTTCTTACGTATGTATCTGTCTCTACCAGTGGTAGCAACTGGGATGCGTCAGGAAGAAAACACCTAGTGGTAATGTGGACTGGTATACCTGGAATAGGGCATAGGAAGCTTGTGACTCACTGGTTAAAGCAGCTTTGTTGCTACTGGTCTGTTTTTTAAAATCACAATCCAAAGGCTGTCTACAACCTATAAAGCAAGCCCTGTCCAATATGGGTCAAGGCTGAAAGATTATAGTCTCCCATATGAGCCTCTTTAGGTCTTATGATCATCAAAGAACATTGTTCTCTTTGTCCCACTGCAGATATATGCTTGATAAAAGGGTAAAAAAAGTCTTCTCTCTCCATGTATGTTGTTTAAAAATAAAGGCTAGCCCAACTCTCTCTTTGTTTTCCTACCACCAGCAAGCAAAAGCATTTTTAAAAAATCAAACAAGGCTTTGGCAGTTAGTCTGTGTCTTTGCCAAGTTCTGTAGACTTTGTCAAGTTTTGTAACAATGTTGTTTCTGTGTTCCAGCCCTCTCTTCCTTTTAGAAGTCATTATCTAGAACCTTGGACAGTTGTCACACACTCCCTGCTGATTCTCAAGCAGATCCCTATCTGCAATAGAGTAACTGGGGAAATGCTTAGTTCTAGTACCATGGGATGCTGCTTCAGAAAGAACTGTGAGCTCCCTAGTAATATAAGTGATATTTTATCATCTGTCGGGCATGCTTTGATTGAGAGTTCCTGCATGGCAGGGGGTTGAACTCAATGGCCCTTGTGGTCTGTTCTAACTCTATGATTCCATAATTCTATGATTTCAAAATCACTCCACTATATTAACTTGCTTCATTTTAGAAAATTGCACCTTCCTATGAGCCGAGCCCAAAATCTTCTAAATTTGGGCTAGGTTGTAGGGGACAGGGAAGAACAGGAGATGCATCACTGGAGGCTTGTATGCATCTCTGTAACTGTTTTGGATGCTTATGAGTATTATCAGATGAAGTGTCATTTCTTAGTAGCACTTATTCCAAGCTTCTTCTTAGCAGATAAACTATGGAACTCTTGATTTATTGTATGGTATATAGTATACAGCTAGAGATGGAAACCTTGTCTTTAAAATCAACAACACCCAACCCCACTAAACTATAGATGCAAATGATCCGCATTAAAAAAAAAACCCTAATCCTCATACCAACATATATCTTGAAAGTAACTGCAGTATCATAAGAAGCTTTTATCTATCCAACAGTTACATTTAAAAGAAATATAACATGTGCATAAAAGAAATAGAAGAACAAGCCATCTGCTGTGAGCAGATGTGAAGTTTTGTGTCTAAAATTTTAATCTGCAAATGCCTGCTGCCTTGCTTGTGAAACCAAACTAGAAAGACAACCTGAAATATAATTGCTAGTAGCTTTCAAGTAACATTTAAAACACATCCAATTGTATAATGTCTGTACTGGATCTACTTTTTTTAAAAAGAGTCTACAACAATTATGCTGTAAGCCATAATCATCGACTGGGTGAATGAATGCTAGCCTCTTGACTTTTTCCATGATGTTGAATATGTGGTTACCCAAAGGCATGCTGGACATTGAAAGGGCATTGATTTGCTTATCTTTATTATCATTTTTTAAAAAAAGACTGCAAGAATGTAAAGACATAATGGCAAAAACCAAACAAACCCATGAATATTATCACTGTACTATTCCAGATTTTGAACAGAGAGTTGAAAGGGAAATAAATGGAACGGACTAATAGACTAGTCATTTCAGGAAAGGCAGTGCAGTCCCTCCATGTGATAAGGTCCTATGTCATTCAAACACACACACAGAGAACCTGTTTGCCTGTTTGGAAATTAAGACAGAAGTCTTGAGTAAAGGAGCTATTCCCAAGTCAAGGTGAAATGAGGGCATTGTTCCTTCTTACTTATTTAAGGAGATGGAATAAAGAACATTTGCTCTACTTACTTGCTTCTAGTCAGAAGGTGGATATAGAGCAGAGCAGAGGATGAACTATGGCACCACAAGGACTGGGAGGGAAAGATGAAGCTTACTATTGGGCCAAACAGACAGGCCAAAATAAAGTTGCTTCGGATCACATTGGAGGTATGCTGTTTAAATGATGCATGTGTCCTAAGAGGCTGGAAGCCACGCCAAAGCCATGCTCCAGTCCTAAGGACTGGAGCGCAACTTGGGCGCAACTTCTGGCCTCTTAAGATGTGTGTGTCAACAGCATATCTCCAAAGTGACTGGAGGCAGCTTTATTTTGGCTTGTCTGTTCAGGCCCTAAGTGACTACACAGACTTCCTGAAAAGTGTAGTCCTTTCCTCTTGCCTAGATATGATGCCACGAAAACTGGAGAATTTGCACCCTTATCTCCTATCTGGAAATGACTCTTGAAAACTGGGAACTCATGGCCAGGTTCCTCAACCAATCCTAGAGAAAATTTTTAAAAAAACCCTTGGGAATTACAGAGGCGTAAAATATCTGTGGAAGAATTAATTTTCACCTCTGTTCTACAGAAATGTATTTGGAGAATGTCTGTTCCTTACAGAAGGATTTGTCAGAGAAAAATCTACACTTCCTTATGTAATGTAAACAAATTTGGGGTACTAAAGAGGAGTTTAATGGATGTTTAAATGGAAATGGCAGTTTATTAATTGCTAGATGAAATCAGATAGGCAGATCAGCTATTTAGAGTTAAGAGTGTCCAGGTTACAGATTTATCACCTAGTTGGCTGCAACTGCTCACCTGCACAAAACAGAGCAGACTGAGACAGGTGTGAGAAGTACTGGGTTGTTCTTATGTGGGCACTGGGTGTCTTAGGGGTTATATGATATGTACACATTGGTTGAGACAACTTAGCCCATCTTCAGTTTCTGTCTGATCTTGGCCAAATGTGAGCATTCATGAATTTTTCCAGCCTTGTTACTGTTTGGCCTCCTTCCAAGACATTCAGTTCTGAAAAGCAAAGCCTATTAAATTAGAGAGCTTGATGTACTTTAACACTTGCAAGCAACTGAAACTATGGTGGAGTAATGCAGTGGTCATCTAAATGGATGAAGCTGCCAGACCAAAGTTGCTATGTTAAATAACAGTACTTTGTTACTGAAGCCTTCCACTCTCCTATTACTGGTGGCAGTGAACAAAGTTGGAAGCTTTATTTCCTGTGAGTTTGTGTTGCATATTTATTATTGTTTGTGCAGCATTTTTTTTAAAAGAGGAACATACCAGTAAAAATGAAAATGGATTTTGGCTGTCCAGTATACTCTCCAGCATTTCACAAATGAAAACTGGGACATGTATTGCATGCAACATCCAAGTGTAGTCAAGATGTCAAAAGGTTTTAATGAGGAATAACACATAAGCTATGACAGGTTGCAGCAGTTTGCTTTTGCCTGAATCTTCAGGAAAGGGGGAAATTCCACTCCTCCTCTCCCACCTGGGAAGTTGAGTGCAAACTACTTTTACATTTTAATCTCAATTTGCAGCAACTGAAGTAAAATGAGGACAAAGTGGGAAGAAGAGAGAGAAACTAGGATATTTTAAGAGCAGTGATAAGTGGGACAGAAGGTGATTAATAAGGACTGTCCCCACCAATTTGGGCACTCTAGTAGATGCACAGTGGAGACATTATAATGTATACTCGCTCTTGTGGTTAATCCCTGTAGTACTAAAGAGATGGGCTCTATCAATTCAGGACATGGTAAAAATTTGTGCCTCCCTCCCTGTGTGTGTGTTTGTGTGTGTGTGTGTGAGAGAGAGAAACTGTATGCAGGATATCAAAACGATCACCTGCTGCAATATGTGTCTGACTAAAATTTGAGATCCTTGGTAGAGGCTGTGTCCATCACCTAGTTAGGCTAGGTTGGGACACACACACACACGGCTTTCTTTGTAGCAGCACCCTTACTGTGGAACTCCTTCCCAAAGAAGTTATATTGACACTGCCCATTTTGTGTTTTGACAGGCAGCTAAGACTACATTATTTTGCATGACCTTTAGTCCTTCGAAGCAAGGGTGATTGCTCTGGCTTTTTTCAGAACTCATTTCAAAATTAGTTTTAAAGAAGTTGTTTTACTCTGTTTCAAAAAAAAAATGTTTTTGTTTGTGTATTTAATAATTTTCATCATTTTAAATGTTGTACATTGCTTGGGGAGGCACCGGTGGGCTGAGAGGCACGAGATAAATACATTAAATGCATGCTTACATGCATCTATATAAAAAGATTGGGGAATGAAATAAAATTGTCAATATAAGTATATTTGTCAAGCAAACATCTTATCACATGATGCACTAGGAGGAAGAATAGCTGCTGAACTGTTGCTGCAATTTCATACTCCTGTGGCTGCTCTCTTCCACATGCACAATGGAAACATGTGAGAGAGTGAAGCCAGGTCCATGCTTCAACAGTCACCACCATGAAGAGGAAGGGGAAGCATTAGAGACAGAAGTTGCCATCCCATTATAGGTAGGCCATGCTTGGAAGGTCACAAAACTGTGTGAATTTAAACAGCCTTTAGGTAGGTTTCTGATTTAATCATTTCATTTTGAAACACTGTCCTAGTCAGGGCTGATCACTGTTGGAGACCCTGTTGATATATTATCTAGGATCACATGGAAGATGACAAACAGGATAAGGGACATCAGGAGCAGGCATCATTTATGGGGTTGCTGCTCCAATGGATGAAGAAAGAATGCCCATATAAAGTTGCTTCATTCCCCAGACTCTGTAAAGAGTCTCACTAAGAGGTTTCTGCCGGATACCAACACACACACCAGAAGGAAGCAGAAAGATGGACGATTAAGAGGTGGGTGACTCACATAGGTCCATAAAAATATAACAAAAGGTTACAGCTTGGAACCAAAATGATGAAATTTGGGCCAAGAATATTAAAGGACTGAGATAATATGATATTCTGCACCTGACTCCTAGCCAAAGAGCATAGCACTCTCTAGGGCAGGTGTGAGAGAAGAACATAAGGGCCATTATCTGGACATATCTGTCCCTACCCCAAGTAAAACCCACCTTTATCAATTAATTGTGGTCTCCATCATGTTAGAGGAAAGACAAATGGGGTTAGTCCTTTCCTATTCTCACTGATGGCCTTCTGAGACTTTTGTATTAAATCAAAATGTTGTGTTACACCAGTTGACTGACTGTGGAAAAATAGCCCAGGCATATGGACTATGGAAGAATCATTTTCTCTGCTGCCCATTAAGAATGTACCTCACAATTTGCAAAATCATTTTGGTAAAAGGAGAACTTCACTGCAATTTAGATTTGGTTTCAGTTTTCACTAGCTTTGCTTTGGAGCTTCAATTCTTTGCCTGGCATCTTATTACTCAATATACACCTCAAGACACCAATAGGAGTTCTGAAAGACCTTCTTCCTTGCTTTACAAAGTGACTAAGGTAATGAGCTGCAGTGGTGAGCAGGAGTTGGCCATGCAGCAAAATCCAACAAAATCCACAAAATAGCAATACCTTTATTGGGCATATTTAATAAATCTGGAACCAACCCGTCTATCAGTTCTATGTTACTGGAAGGAAAGAGCATGGAGAAACAGAATGATTGTATGATTGAAGGCTTTTTTTGCAATATTTCCCCAGAATATAATTGTAGAAATTAGCCTGTAGAAAAAGGTTTATTCAGTGTTTATTAAGTTTATACAAAATAGTATATTAGGTTTTGGCAACTTTAAATAAAATGCAGAACATAAAGAACTGGACATAATATAATATCTGCTTATGTAAGAAAAAATAATAGTCACTGCAGGACTAAATTATAGTTGTCTTTTGACTTTGCTGCTACTTGTATCTCTTCTATTTCTACATTAAAAACAAGTATATAAAAAAGGAAAGGAATTGAAGAACTGAACAAAGCCTGTTTATCTAGAGGGAATATATTCCCTCTTTGCAAAACTAAAACTACTAAGAGCATAAAGAATCCTGTTTGATTAGACCAAAAGCCTTTCTAGACCATTCAGTTTACAGAATGGGCAGCTAGGTGTGTGTAGGAAGCCGATAAACAGGATATGATTGCAATGGCACAGTCTGTGAACCCCAACAGCTGGTGTGCGTCAGCTAAAATCTAGTTTATGATTTTATACACATTTATCTGTGAATAAACCCCTTAAATTCAACGTGACTGATTTTAAGCAGATGTCTGTAGGATTGTACTGTTTCTGAAATATTATCAAATACAAAGGCTGGTGATATACACTTTGGGTGATATACACTGCCATGTAAGTCCAAACATATACCTGTGTATGCCTTTTCATATTGTTGTATAATGTGTAATACGCATCACCTCCCTTATGAAATGATCCCTGAGTCTTACCACTGAACTCACCTGTCTCTTCCACCTCCCCCCCCCCCATGGCCATTTAGTGGCCAGAGGAGGGCAAGGAATGGCCACACAACAGTCGGTTGTATTCCTTCATCTGGGTGCATAATAATCAAGACATCTCTGGGATCCACTTGGAGTCCTCCAGAGACCCAAAGGATAAAGTTCTCAGTGTGAATCTTGTTATTGCAACATTACTAGATGCTGCGTATCTGTCCCTGGTCAAGGATAGGGATGGAATGGAGCTGCAGTAGGATAATCTGTATCTCTTTGTAGAAAGACAAGGATGGGACACAGTTCCATGTGGCAGAAACTTACATTCCATTAGATGATGATGTATGTGAGCCATCATTTAACATTCTGCTGAGTTGCTCAAATATAAATCCCATTGAATTCAAGGAGGCTTATTCACAGGTAATTGTATATCAAATATGTGTCAAAATTCAAAGATATAGCCATGTTAGTCTGTGGAAACAGTATGTAGAGAGATCTTGTAGTAACTTTGAGACTAACTGAAAGAAAGAAGTTGGCAGTATGAGCTTTCGTAGATAAATGCATCTAAGGAAGCAGTGTACAAGATCTCTCTATTTCAAATAAATGTATTATCTCTCAGAATAAGGTGAAGAGGGTGGGGAGGGCAGAAAAGGAGGAAGAGCAAAATAGGACTGCATTTTTGGAAATTTCAAGTAATGGAACTGGTACTTTGCATGGCAATAAATGCAATAAAACAAACTATTTTTCTCTGAATTGCTCACAGATTGGGCTAAGTAGGGCTATAAACATAAAACACTGAGGACAATAAGTTACATATTATGGTCTATTTCTTTACAATAAAATAAGTGTCTACCTTTTATTACAACAAGAGGTGGATTGTAATGAAAATAAGTCAGAAACAGTTTGCTGAAAACTTCTAACAGAGAAAATTCTAATGGGTATATTGGTGAACAAAGGTCTTTACTTTTGTGTAATGACTGGGGCTGTGCTATTAGTGCAGGATGACTCCTTTTCTGTTATATTCTCCTCCTCCTCCTCGCCCCAGAAGTTCGACACAGTACAGCAACTGTACTAAACAGAATATGGCCTGACATTTCTGCATTCTTACAAAATAGTAAATTGTCTTCAAAAATATTCCTGTAACTCATAGAATTGTAATTACCATTAGCCGCTCCTGTTAAGAAAATGAGTATGGCACCAAGCACAGCTTGACAGCAACAGCAGTAACGTGCCTTAACCACCAGCTTTGCTTTACAGAGTAAGTGGGAGTAGTAAATATCTCCTCAAAGGCAAAACTTGGTTCTAAAACAATCCCATTATAAGCCACATTTCCCTCACCTCCAGAAGATCCTGAGAACTTCTTCTACAGCTATCAGTGCTCTCTAGACATATTACTAGCTTTCAGAAAAGACTGGAGTCCCAGTTGGTTTTTTAAAATCATATAGAGCCTACACACAAAGAGGAGCAGCAGGCAGACAGGCATGCACTGATTCTACCCCTGGAACCATTTTCATCACCTACAACATGCAGTGGGGTGATTGTCTGGAAGGAAGAGCTTTCAATATAGGTGAAGTGGAACTCATTGAAAATCAGGATTCAGATTAATAAGGAGAGATTCTCCACACATACATACATAAAGTTCACCCTCTATACATGGGAGATTAAAGATTATTCTTTATATGAGGGCTGGGCACATTCCAGGGTCTAAAGGCCCATACTGCTAGATTTCTGCCTGTGAAAGAGAACCACCCTCAAAGGTGTGTTACAGACCGCCCCTTTCCCCAATAGGTTGGGGCCTCAGCTGCCACAGTGCCAGGCCTGAGGCCCCGATCCACCGCTTTTCCAGGCTGTGGGAAGCAGCAAAAGGCCGCTTCCCACGGCCTGGAAAGGGGTTCCTTGGGGCTTCAAGCCCCAAGGACACCCCGACAGCGGCGGGGAAAAGAGAAAGGGGCCGCTCGGCCCCTTTCTCCTTTGTGTCGCTGGCACAGCCATGTAAAAGCTGCACCAGCGACACAAATGAAGGAAGAAGCTCTATTTCGGAGCTCCTTCCTGTGCTGTGGAAAGGGCACCACAGGTGCCCTTCCATGGCGCCAGGACAGCACATCTGCGCCACCCTGTTTGGAGGTGGCACGGTCGTGACGTCCTAATGGCAGTGCCCATGTAGAATGGGCACTGCCATTTTGTATGTAGTGTGTACTTACTAGGGTTGGGGGCGTCTGAAAGAGACACCCCCGGGCAGCCCTACTACGTACACAGTACGAACTGAAAGGCCCTTCTGGAAAGGGCCAAAGACACCATTTTAGAAACTGAAAGTGACTGTATCAGTTACAATCTAGCCTTTCTGGGTGCTTTTGTGGGGAGGGCAGGCAGATTGGAGAAACAGGGCTATCGGAATAGCCCTGAACAGCTGTGTTTTTAAAAAAACATTTCAAATGTGTCTTATTTTCAATCATTTTTAAAAAATCAGTAAAAAAACTGAGGGCTACAGTGCCTTTGGGTATCTCAGTGAGAGTCCCAAGGACTGCACTGGACCCACTAAAGGGTTGTATGTGACCCACAGGTCACACAATTTCCTCCTCTGCTTTGTATGTGTTTAAATACCTGAAGGAGTGGCATACCCTCCAACATTCCCAATTAATCATCTGTCATCACTTTTTTAAGATGCTTTTAAAATGTCCAGTTTCTCTCTTCTCTTCCCACTTTCCCTCTTTGGCCTCAGATTACTTTAATGGTTGGAAACTGAATTCAGAGGGTAAAGCGGTTTGCACACAGTCAACTCAGCAGGAGGAAGAGAACAGGAGAGGATGAATCTTGCCTTTCCCAGTAAGCTTAAGAAAAAGCCAACTGCTGCAGCCTCTCACATATGATGTGTTCTTCCTCATTAATTGTTTTTGCCATCTTGACCACACTCTGATGTTGCTTGGCCACACATGTCCTTGTGTTGAAGGGTATGGGATCAAGGCCTTCAGTATGTTCTCACAGCCATTGTGGTGTAGTGGTTTGAGTGTTGGACTATGACTCTGGAAACCAGGGTATGAATCCCACCTTGGCCATGGAAGCTGACTGGGTGACCTTGGCTAAGTCACATTCTCTCAGAGGAGGGGAAAAGCAAACTCCCTCTGAACAAACCTTGCCAAGAAATCTCCATGATAGCTTCACCTTGGGGTTGCCATAAGTCCACAGGCACACAACAACAGCAGTGTAGAAAAGGCCACTTCAGTGACAGAGCACATTCTGCCTTTGAAAACTCCTTGCTAATTTTTTATTGCACTTTCATTTTACTTCTCTTCCATGGAGACCATAGCATTGTAAATAGGGTCTGAAGGTCATTTCCCACACAGGGACTGTCCATATCTAGACTTATGTGCTTATTTATAAAGCTATAAGCTTTTGTCACTTTAGAAGAAGCAACTTCCTCTGTTTCCTTCTAACTTTCAGGGCATTTGGTTTTTGAAATGACAAGCATGCACTAAAAGGAGAAAGGAAGGAAATAATGAGGTCAGTTTCTGTTCCATTATCCATTTTCATTTAAAGCAGGAGAGAATGCTGTGTGGCTTTCCAGATGATGTTGGATTACAACTCCCATGGTTTGTGTCTACTAGGTTGGCTAGTGACAGACATTTACAGTAGTCAAACAGCAAGAGTAGAAACCGTGGATGTCAGATAAAATGCTACAAGCAGTAAAAGAAAGAAGAGAAGCAAAACAAAAGGGAGACAGGAACAAACTTAGAACTATGAATGCTACAGTTCAATGGAAGATGCAAATAGATAAAGACAAATACTACAATGATCAATGCAGAGAGATAAAGGATAACAACAAAAAGGGAAGAACAAGAGACCTATTCCAAAAGTTCTGGGAAATCAAAGGGAAATTCAAACCGTGGACCGGTATATGACAATAAAAACAACGTAATTCAAGATCAGGAAGGAACAAAAAGATGCTGGATGCAGTACACAGAAGAGCTATATAAAAGGGATAACAAAATGAAGGACATATGGATCGAAGAGTAATATGAAGATGAAGCCAAAATTCTAAAAACAGATGGAAGCTACAATTAGAGAAATGGGAAAAAATAAGTCACCAGGAACAGATGATATTCCAATCAAATTGCTTCAATCCACACTAACAGTGCTAACCAACATATGTCATTTCTCAACAGATATGGAAAGCAAAACAATGGCCAACAGATTGGAAACGATCAATATACATCGCCATCCACAAAAAAGGAGATACAAAAGACTGCAGCAACTGTAGGACCATAGCTGTAATCAATACATGGAAATACATGGAGAGAGAAATCCCAGAGGTGCAAGCACGACACGATTCAAGAAAGGAAGAGGCACTAAGGACTACATTGCAAACATACAGTGGCTAATGGAGCTCACCAAAGAATTACAAAAGAAGATAATAGAATCATAGAGTTGGAAGAGACCATAAGGGCCATCCAGTCAAACCCCATCCTGCCATACAGGAACTCTCAATCAAAGCATCCCCAACAGATGGCCATCCAGCCTGTTTAAAGACCTCCAGGGAAGGAGACTCCACCACACTCCGAGGAAGGAATATGTTCCACTGTCAAACAGCCCTTACTGTCAGGAATTCCCTCCTAATGTTCAGGTGGAATCTCTTTTCCTATGGCTTGCATCTATTGTTCCGGGTCCTGTTCTCTGGAGCAGCAGAAAACAAGCTTGCTCCCTCTTCAATATGAAATTCCATCAAATATTTGAACAGGGTTATTATATCACCTCTTATCCTTCTCTTCCCCTGGCTAAACATCACCAGCTCTCTAAGTTGTTCCTCATAAGGCATGGTTTCCTGGCCCTTCACCATTTTAGTCACCCTCCTTTGTGCTTTATAGACTAGAGCAAGGCCTGCATAGATCATGAAAGACTATCGAATGGCCTTAAAGACATGGGAGTGTCAACACATCTGATAGTCCTAATAAGGAATCTTTACTCAGCACAGGCAGCCACTGTCAGGACAGAACATGGAGAAACAGAATGGTTCCCAGTTGGCAAAGGGGTCAGACAAGGCTGCATCCTCTCATCCTATCTGTTCAACTTGTGTGCAGAACATATTATATGAAAAGCAGGACTGGACACAGAAGAAGGAGGAGTGAAAGTAGGAGGAAGGAATATCAACAATCTAAGATATGCAGACGACACCATACTACTAGCCGAAAACATCACAGACTTGGACAACTACTAAGGAACATCAAGGAGAAAAGTGCAAAGGCAGGCTCATTGTTAAACATAAAGAAAACAAAAATAATGGCCACAGAAAATTTACACAGATTCAACCTAGACAATGAGTAAATTGAAACAGCAAAAGATATTTCATACCTTGGATCAAATATTGATCAGAATGGGGATTGCAGTCAAGAAATCATAAGAAGACTAAGAATGAGGAGGGCACCTATGAGAGAACTAAAAAGTATCCTAGAATGTAAAGACATACAACTGAGCATGAAAGTTAGAATCATACAAGTCATTGTATTCACTATTACCATGTATGGATATGAGAGCTGGATAGTTAAGAAAGCAGATAGGAAGAGAATTAATTCATTTGAAATGTAGTGCTGGAAAAGAGTGCTGCGGTTACCATGGACAGCCAAGAAGTCCAACAAATGGGCCCTAGAACAGATCAAACCAGAAATTTCTCTGGAAGCCAAGACAACTACTAGACTGAGGCTGTCGTACTTTGGCCACATCATGAGGAGGAACGATTCACTGGAAAGAACAATAATGCTTTGAAAGGTGGAGGGAAGTAGAAAGAGAGGAAGGCCACATGCTAGATGCATGGACTCTATTAAGGAGGTCATGGGTATGAATTTGCAGGATCTGAGCAGAGAAGTGGAGCATAGGGAGTCTTGGAGACGTATCATCTACAGGGTTGCCATGGGTTGAGATTGACTCAAGAGTGGATAACAACAACAACAACAACAACAACAAAGATTGGCTAGGCTGGGAGATACATTTGAAAAATATCTGGAGGACTGCAGAATGCCCACCTCTGACTTAAAAACAGGAAGAGAGCCAGTGTGTGTTCTGACGTATGCAGGCAGTTTCCTCTGATATTCATTTGAATGAATTGAGGTTGTGGGGAAAGAGCAGAGACCACTGTTATGATGACAACCTTTTTCCTATGTCTCCTCATTGTACCCATACTGAATGGGCAAAGGAGGTAAAACATTGGCAGAAGCTGCAGACACACTGTAGTTGAACACCATTAGTACCATCTTTGAAGATGAAAGTTTATTGTTGTTTACAGAATACCTACAGTGGGCCCTTGGTTTCCACTGGAGTTTGTTTCCAGGACCCCTGTGGACTGGATACCAAACTCTGTGGATACTCAAGTCCCATTAAATACAATGGCCTAGTAAAATGCTGTCCCTTATACAGAATGGGAAAATCAAGGTTTGCTTTTTGGAATTTCAAATTTTCTTTTGAATTATTTCAATCCATGGATAGTTAAATCTGTAGATAAAAAAAATCCATGGATAAGGTGGCCCAACAGTATTTTCATTGTAATATCTATGAAAAGTTAAATATTCCTGCCTTTATAGTGACTGGCTTGAGAAAGCTAGGGACTCTTTGGCAGGTACCGTAGTATGCGCTAGGGAAGTGAAAGAGAGCCTTGTAATGAAATCTCATTGAGGATGCAAAGAGTACGTTTCAGCATTAGGCATTCTCCTCATGTTTCACATAAATGCATCCCGGCCTCATGAGAGGAAGAGCAGTGCATTTGCACTGGCTCATTCCATTTGAATGTTGGTAAGAAGAGCATCTTGAGCAAGCAGAGAACAGCCTAGTTATAGCTATTTTTCTACTGCATTTTACTTATTTATTTATTTTTAAAGAAAGGTAAAGCTGTCACTGACTTACCTGACCATTTTATTGGATGTTTATATGCTGGTCTTTTGCGCACCTGCTGAAGTGAAGACATTCTTCAAGGAATCGTTAGCAAGATTACAGATTGCTGCATAGCACAGGTCTGGACAAAATTAAACCATGACTGTTTTGCAAAGTTGCATTCATCATAATGTCACCTGTTGTAGTCTTCTCTGGAATAGATAGTGTTGTGTCAGAAAGCATAAAAGATACAAATGTCTTTCAAAGGTTTTCGTTTCCCTTTTCATGAAATTGCTTCTTAAAATTGTAATGGCATGGCAGCTCTCATCTCTCTCTGTCTCCATTTTTCTCCCCACTTAGTGCTGAAATGAAATGGGACTATAGATGAGGCATGCCTTGCCTATCACAAAGCAGTATTTCTGAATAAATATCTGTTTTAGAGTCTCAGTTTGCTGTGGTTAAATAGCAAACCATGGGACTTTAGTGTACAAAGCTCTCTGCACTTGATATTTCTTCCATATTGCACAGAATGCTTTGCTAAAATGAAATTAAGGGAGTATCTTATTGGGAGGGGGAGGGATATAATCTTGAATGTTTAGTGGATATTTCAGGAAGACTATTGACAGAGTAAATAAAACTGTTAGGAAAGAATGAGAAGCTTAAACTTAATGCTCTACATAGCTTTCAGGCATATCTGTGTTACAAACCTTGTTGAAGATTTATTTTAAAAAAGTATGCTGTCCCTTTGGAAGTGACCACATTTGGGATGCATGAGATGCCAGTAGAGTTTTGCTTTCTTTTCCTTCTTAAACTCTTGCCAATGTGAATTAGTAAAGAACCACTGAGTTGCTGGGAAGGAATGAGATATTTCATAGCATTATGTTGTGGGACTGATGAAAAGCAGGGTAGGTGAGCTTTAGGGAGAGAAATGAATTCCTTGTTTCTCATCTAGTTGACTTGTTTCTGAAACTGCAGCAATTGCTGGTAAACAAATATTTTCTGAACATAAGAGTGCTTCAGGTTAGCAAGGTATGTATGGCTGAATGTGAGAACACATACACATGTGGCTGCTGGTGTATTTTCTCAATCAGTAATACCCCTTGCAGCGAGAACACCAAGAACCACTCAGGGATGTAGCCGGGGGGGAGGGGGTTCTTGGGGTCCGGACCCCCCCCTTCCATTAGAAAAATAAATGGTGTGTGCTGCTGCGCCGCCGCCGCACCCAAGCCTCATTATAATGGTGGTACTTAGTCTGCCCCCCCCCCCACTTCCTAAAATCCTGGCTACGTCCCTGAACCACAAAATGGATATATAACTGTGTAGTAACAAACCTGATGTCATTGCTTATTTGGGCAACTCAGATTCTCTGGATCTGAGTTCAGCCTAGGCATGTGTTACATTCACACACACACAATAAAACTCTGGGATAAAATATCACAATCTGACCATAGACAGCAATATATTTTATGTGCACTGGGAGTGGAGTCTTGGATGGGGTTACAACTATGAAATAGATTTCCTTATATTTTAAAATTTATTTGTAGCTTCTACTTCTTCATAAGCAACCCAGAGAATCCTTATGTTTCTTTAAAAGAGAGCTATTTCAGTTTTAAATATAAGAATATATTTTACACTGAATTATACCTGTGATACAAATATTAGGTACTGCAGTTACATTATAGTCAGAAATTCTCACCTAACAAGGCATACCAGAATTGTAAGCACTAACCAAGTATATTAGGGGAGTGAGGTATTTTTCTGGAGGACAAAGAATCATATGAGCTTTTGTCATACAGAATCGTTTCTTTAAAGAAAGGACTTCTGAGGCTGAATGGCTATTTCTGGCACTTTACTTTGTTGTGAATGAGCTGGCTCAAATTCCAAGAAGGCCCAGTAAGAAAAGAGAGAGAATGAGAGTGACAGGTTGTTGGGCAATAAATTAGTGTGAAGGATGGTGTTGGTTCCCCTCATTTGTCAAATGTTCTAGTTTGTGCTTTCTCAGACAAAAAGAGCTTTAAAATTCTTCTGGTTGTTTGTGGGAAAGAATAGGAGGGACTGAAAACTTCTCCAGGCCATTATGACCTTTTGCGATGAAGAGGAATCTTTTCCCCTGAATCTGGTTAAGGTGTGTGTGTGTATATATACGTACATACACGCATACAAATATACATATGGTCAGATCGATGTGTCATAAAGTAAGTATATTAAACTGACAGATATTATTCTCAAGTTTCTGTTTTTTGCAAATTATATTTCATTTCCAGCAATTTAGAATGAAAAAGCATCTGAGGGAGTAGACTGAAATCTATGAAAGCTCATGCTGCTAATTTCTTTCTTTCAGTTAGTCTCAAGATCTCTCTATATATTATAAATTCAGTAAAAAATCCTCAGTTATTTCAGTGGAAATAAATTCTTAGCCTAATTTTCTTACCCTGAAACATATATAAATTAAAAGTGTTTACACTTTCCTGGAACATGCCCTTTGTAGTTTCGCAAAATGTGCAGAAGGCAATGACAGTATTGTTAGTATGTCCTGAACAAATGTAATGAGCATGAAATTGCTGGCTTTTCCTGAATGTGCTCCTTAATGCCATTCTAACCTTTGAAGTACTGTTCTATCCCCTGCTCTACTCTCTATGCTGTAATGCCTACCTATTTCCAGTGTTTAGTTTTGTTAATGCTGCTTAAACATTACAGAATCTGAAAACTGTGATTTTTTTAAAATGAAAAAACCCAACTGCATGGTGCGGTATGGGAAGAGGTCAGTGTGTGTGTGTGTGTGTGTGTGTGTGTGACGACATGAGTTACTGCAACAGGTGATGGCAACCCTAGTAATGCCACTACTATATTATATTTGAATTTGCAAGTCATATGAAGTTCCAGTTTTGGGGAAAAGTTAGGGTATACATAAAGATGTTAATAGTGATAGAGTTGGCGATGATGTTAATAATAACAATGACAACAACAAAGGAAGGGGGATGGGAAGAAAAAGTGAAAACCCAGACACAAAATATTAAAGTTAAGTACGATAGTTGTTTTTATAATGATAACTTGGAATGGAAATAGTTTGGAGCACAGAGTAGCCTGCTGATTTTCCAGCAGTTTTGATAGGATGGCTGTGATTCATGTTCTCTTTCTGCTTCAGCTTGATCAAATGGCTGTTATCCGATGATTAGTTGAGGAAGAAACTTGGTAGTGATGGTCGTTTGCTAGATCAGATGGAATCGCCCGGTTTCTCAACTTTCTCTATGGCAGCCTTACAGACTAGAACTTTGGAAGCACTAACAATCTTGTTTTTATAATGAAAATTATCAAAATCTTTCACAAAACACATAATGTAATATTCAGCAAGACTTGTCTGTTGGGCCTACAAATAAGTATTCTGTTATAATGAACCATTGTGATTCTTCATCTTTTGGTAAGCATTGCACTATATATTCACAGTCATATTCTTGGGTAGCCTTTGTTATATGTTACATATTATATAGAACTCAGGGCAGTAGCAGATTTTTTTTACCAGCTTCTATTCACTGTAATCTGCAGGTCCTTAAACACCATAAGGCCTCAGCTTTGACTTTGCCGTGCCCAGAAGATGGATGTGAGGGAAACAGTCTTGTTTGCACCTTACTTTACAATCCTATCTGTAGTGTATATCCCTAAATATTCTGAGAATAGAGGCACATGGATGTAATGTTGCTACTGTGACTGAAGTAGCATTTAACATCATCAGCTCTCTTATTTGAATTTTAATGTGGACTTCAATGTGGTGTCACTGCACTGTTCTAGCGCTGTGTCCATACAACACAGGGGCTATCACACCCTGTCCAGGGTGCAAAAAAGAGCCACTTTGTGTGGCTCCTTTTTGCGCCTTGGAAAGGCCAGATCAAGGCCACAGCGTGTGGTTGCCACAGCTTTGATCCAATAAAAATGGAAGTGTCTACAGGCTGCCCCTTAGAGGCAGTCTGCACAGCCCCTAAGCCTATCACTGAAATAGACTCAGCACTTGGATAGCTTCTTTAAAGTTCAGAGTCAAATCAGAGGAGAGCCTTCTTCCAATGGTATAGAAGCCACTAACTCACTGTAAAGTTGGTCCCCTGGCTGTATAGAGTTCCCTACACTGTATGTTACAAATGATTAGAGTGATCGCTAGAAAGGCTACTTTTATTTCTTTTCTATTTCTGTAACTGTGTAGCCAGGCTGTTTCTCTGTAAATCTGACAGTCTGGATTTCCCAAGTTCATTTAATTTACCAATCTAATTTACCACACTACATTGGTTCTCCTCAGTCTCTTCCATAACCAAAAGGTCCGTTCTACTGTCCTCTGAAAAGAAAGCAAATGTCCATGGTGCTAGTATCTCTGTGGAATCTCAGACAGGATGGTGGGACTTGCTGTTGGGAAGCTTGGGCATCATAATATGCTCCTGAAGGGCAAGGGAGGGGGCACTATGGGATGCCTGGGATGTTGAGCCCTTTTTCATTTAATTGTGTCTTACATGTAGGGGCAGCATGTGTGTGTTGGCCAGGGAAATATCATAATGCTTTACCATGTTGACTGATACAATCCATGCATGGGAAGTGTGTGTGTGTGTGTGTGTGCGTGCGTGCGTGCGTGTGTGTGTGTGTGTGTGTGTGTGTGATAGAGGGGGGGGGTTCATTGGTGCTGTAGTTTCCAGGAAACATCGTAGCAGCATCTGGAACTGATGGACTTATCTCTCTACTTATATCTCACAGCCATACTTGTTTTGTTGACTCAGCATTGGACTGGTGGAAAAGCCTTGGTTCAGTGGCCATCAATATAATTGGACCATAAGATTGTCCAGCTGGCACTCCACTTAGTCACTGTGATTCACACATGAATAGGATTGGACTCTCTGCTGTGTTATGCCTTGGCTGATGTTAATTGGTATATGACCAATTAAGGCAATAACAAATAAAACGTGTGTGAAGTGTGATATTTTTGGTACTATCTTCTGTTTTTCAGTTTAATCATCTGCTGTTGATGTAAGAGTCTGTAGCTTGTGAGTTGGACACAGTTCTACATCACACAGGTTTTCCTCTTGCTAATTGAAATGTTTGCATACTTTTTACATTATAAAGTTGATTCAGGATTTTTTAAAGTCTGTCTTATAATTTGAGGCAAACTGATAAGAAAACATTTGGAAGCTGAGAGTTATTAGATTAATAAATCTGAGCTAAGGGAAAATGAAATATGTCACTGATAGGCAGCAATCATATGAATGCTTACCTAAGAGTAATTTTCTCATTGAGGATTACACTATTGGTATTTTATCTTATTGGGAGACCATATTGGCAAACCCTTTGAGTCACTAATGGTATTTACTGGGGTGAAACAGATGGTCAAAATAAGCAGGTTTCCAACCAGCTTTGAGGTGGTGCGTTTAGATGATGCAAGGCTTGAAGCTGGCCAGAAACCACTCCCAAGGATTTTTCTGCTTCTTCCCAGAAAAGGCAGACTTTCAACCATTCATCTAAATGCTGCAATGCCAGAGCAGTTCTAAAGGGGTGCCATATCTTAACTCTAACCTTAATTCTGCATATAAACACCCATTTCAGAAGCACATTTAGAAGGGATGGAGCTGCTGTACCCAGCGGTTGGGGTGGCAATGCGCAAAAGAGAAACCATGACACCTCTCATGGCGCAATGGTTAAATGCCTGTACTGCAGCCATTCACTCAAAACCACAAGGTTGCGAGTTCAAGACCAGCAAAGGGGCCCAAGCTCGACTCAGGCTTGCATCCTTCCGAGGTTGCTAAAATGAGTACCCAGACTGTTGGGGGCAAATTAGCTTACTTGCTAATTAGCTTACTTGCTGTTCACCGCTATGATCTTTGGAATAGCGCTATATAAATAAAACAAATTAAATTATTATTAAGTAAAACATACACAAACCAGAGAGTCACAGAGGGAGAATAGGGTGAAGGGGGGCTTGAGTTTACCTTACTGACATCTTCATGGTTGCTCCTCTGCTCCGATGCCCTGTTCCAATGGATTGCTGCACATGCGACTGTGTGCAGGTTCACAGGGATGGTCATCCAGTGGGATGGTATTCACCAGTGGTTTGCTCCTGAGACAGTGCGCAGGGATAGGGGGTGGGAGCAGTAAAAATGTACCCAGCAGTGCAGCTTGAAGGTGTGCTGTGCAGTCATGACATGTGCACTGCAGCCATATAAACAATAAACTTTGTTTATTGTTGTAGAAAGATTAATAGTTTAAAATTCTTTAGAGGAATTAAAGCAGATAAAAATAGTCAGCAAGGAAAAGTTGGGAGCACAATTAACCTATCAATTCAAATAGTCCTCATGTTCCAGACTGGGCAGGTATAATAATGCAGATGTTAAGACACATATGAAAGTCTGGACCATGGGGAGCTCCATGTAGAGGAAGCTTCAGGATTAGACCAGACCATCAAGAAGCTAAAAGTGTTGCTCCAGTCTGTCTAGTGCTGACTGATGGCCTGTATCAAGGTAGGAAACGGTGGCCCTCTAGAGGCTTTTGGACTGCAACTCCCTTAATCCCTGAATATACTGACTAAAGCTGGTGAAACTAGTAGGGCAATAACCTTCAGGAGGACCACATCCTAGTGTGGCACAGTAAGTGGAAATGTTCTTTCTTCCTTTAACCTCCTTGGAAGTTCAAAGAACTCTGGACATAAGAGGAGCCCTGGTGGTGCAGTGGTTAAATGCCTATACTGCAGCCACTCATTCACAAACCATAAGGTTGCGAGTTCAATACCAGCAAAAGGGCTCAAGCTCAACTCAGGCTTGCATCTTTCCAAAGTCGCTAAAATGAGTACCCAAGATGTTGGGGGCAATTAGCTTATACTTTGTAAACCACTTAGGGAGTGCTTAAGCACACTGATAAGCAGTATAGAAATGTACTTGCTATTGCTATTGCTAACGCTATGCTTTAGGAATCCAGCTATTGACCTTTGAGGTCTCTGCCCAGATGAGGAAATATCAAGATCCAGAGTCATGGAATTAGCCTAGCTTTAGAAAGACAGCATGGAGAGAGGTCATAGAAACTTCTCATTGAGGGCATTATAAAATGTGAGTGCATCTGCTAGCATTTTGCCACTTTGCTTCAATAGTTTTAGTCAATTGTGTTTTGAAGGTTAAGCTAATACACAAAGTCCTATATTCATATCTGTGTTTCTTTGCTAGAAGGTTTTTTAAATGTGTGCAAGGGTTGGGAGAATAGATCAGGCTCAGGACTAGGCACCCAACTAAAGCAATAGATGTTTTTGTCATAGTGTTGTCAGGATTCTTCAGCACAATTCCAAATATATACATGCACAGGCAAACATACACATAGGTAATATTGTAGTGTGTGTGTAGGTTGTAAAAATCAGTATTAATTCTTATCAGAGTCTTGGAAATGTTACTTCTTGGACTATATCTTACAGAATTCTACAGACAGCATATTCTTAAAAAGGGTAATTCCAAATATTTAATATCTTTTGAAATAAGGGTTGGCAAGAAACATTGGAAGTATTCTGAAATAAAGCAAGGAAGTGGTAAGAAGAAGAATAGGAAAGAAAATAAGAAATTTTTAAAAGGGGACCTGAAAGACAATAAATTACTGCTATCAATGAATAAAACATATTACCTTTTTATTTATAACTTTCCAGGGAAAATTATTTTCAGCCTAGCCCCATGCCATAGAGGGAATACCAGGAGTGGAGTGGATCATGTCACATTTACCTGAAATAAAAGAAATATTTCTAGGGATTGTGTAGTGAGATAACTACTGAATTGATATGAAGGCATAGTCCATTGAGGTATAATCTTCTGCTGATAATGGAGCAATCCATACAGTAGAGGAATGGTCAATGTAGAGTTATTGGTCTAAATCCAATTCCTAGTCTCAACTCTAATAAACACTTTTAGCCATTTGCTGAATGGTAAATCAACATGTATGCAAATCTCATTCCTTCAGTAGGTTTATTCATTGCAGTTTTCAGTATTTCATTCCACTGTTGTTGTACATTGATTTGGCAAACTAGTAAAATACTAAGTACACTGTTGAGAATTTCATTTCAAAAAGGTATGCATCACCATAGTAACTAAAGCAACACAGATTCCAAGAGAAAATAAGTGTGTGTGATTGACTGAATGAAAAGCTTTAGGAAATAATAATGAACATACAATATATCACCTTATTCTCCATGGGGAAATTATCCAATTAGTCTTTTTGAATGAATTTTAAATGATATTTATTTTGAAAAATGCATTTGTACTATTAAAATTGCTATCATAGAATCCAAAATGGTTAACATAATAAAAACACCTTATTGAGAAATAGGTTGGAATAATTTGTTATGGAGAGAAACGGTGCTGGCAGTACTTTGTGTTCAAAACTGTCCTTGAAGCTCTCAGCTCTTGCATAGACAACTACCTATGCCTCATCCAATGGACAGAAGAAGGATGAGATGATATTGCTATAAAAACAACAATTAATCACTGTGTTCTGTTCCATTTCCCAAGGACTCAATGACAGATTAAATTTCAGAAAATTATAATAATGGATCGTAGTAACAAGAGTGGGCAATTATTACTTTACTGAAGCTAAGAAGGTGACAAAGAGTGGCTATAAAATGCCATGCATAGACTGATGAACTGTGGGAGGCGTTTCTTCCAGGGTAAATAGTTAGCTCTAGGAAGCTAATTTTTTCTACATACAGATACTATCTATGTTTGCTAAATTCTCCCAAAGTCTGCCATCTTCTTAACCTGGTGCACAGTAGATAGTGTAGCTCTGGTAAAATAGGACATCCAAGGTCTTATTGCAGTCAAGGTTACTATCGTCTGTATAGTCACATAGTTCCTATTATTGAAGAACATAACAATAATTTCAATTTTAGGAAAAAACTAAAGTGAGAGAGATGGGAAGACTGGGGCGAAAAACTTCATTGCGTAGATACACACAGCATGTGTGGAGGAGAGTGTGCACTATGAGTGCTGGCCAAGTCCATCAGCCTGCCTCTTTTCAATTCTGACTCCTATCTGGCCTCCCTATCTTTCAGAGCAGGCTTTGTTAATTGGTCTTGATATTACTTTTGTTTATGCCTACTTGTAATGCAGATAATGAAATGATGGGTACAGTTAGGAATAAGAAGTATTTTTTTCCTCAGATGTGTCACATTGGGTTGACAGATACGGGTGGGTAAGTCAAGGGGACTATAGAATGACTGGATACCATGAGGCAACATTGTGCTAATTTCCAAGGTTTTCTGCATGGCTTTGTGAGACCCATGGATAGGGCAGAGATCTCCATTGGGTCAAACATAGTTCACCCACTGGAGAGTTGTGAAGCCTTACATTGGAGGAGATTATGAAAACGTTTTTCTCTACCTCTGATGGTGAACCTTGAAGAGGTAATGGTGTGGTTGTCACTCTTCTGGACCTAAAATGTATTTCCCCCCTTTATTATTGGAGGCTGTGTTCAGTGTAGTGTAGCAGACAGGCTGCAGTACAGTCTGTATTGTAGTATGGACCTAGTTTAAACAAGCTGCATGTGTTTCATCTTATTGTTGCTATCTGTGATACTGTTTCTGGTTGCTGCTGTACATATTTTCCAGGGACAGCTTACATAGAATATGACCGGAATATCTAATAGCGGTTGTATGCAGTTTATTATATTGATTTGCTATAATTTATTGCTGTCTAGAAGATCTAAAGTGCAATTGTTCTTGATGTTTTACAGTTTATATTTCAGCCCTACATGGAGGCAAAATGCTATACACGATGAATCTATAAGGTTTCTGCAGTCAGCTACGGATGCATAAAACCTACCATTTATTAGGATCGGGAATTGACCAGTGAAACTGAACAGATATAGGTTATTATAAATCGCTGTCAAAGCTCACACACATATTTTCAAGGTTTATTGCCACTATCCATGTGGAACTGTAATGTGTAACATATACAGTTGGTGAAACATTTACAAATGTATTGTGGGAGTATTTGAATTATTTTAAGTGGTAGAAATAATTCAATTATCAGATTAGTACATCTGTATTTAGATATGTGAGTGCCTAGGAAAGAGAAAAACCTTTTAAAAGAATCACATAACAGGCTATATTGAAAATCGTGGTATCTGCCATTATTTTGTTTAAATGCACATCAATACTTTTCAAGTGAACTGTCAATTGCAAATCTGAAGGACTTCAATGCACCACTTGGAAAGCCTGAAGATTAGATAGATAGATAGATAGATAGATAGATAGACAGACAGACAAGACAAGACAAGACAAGACAAGACAAGACAAGACAGACAGACAACATTTTGGTGTTTTTAATTTGCTAAGTTAAAAAAAAAAGTAGGCCACATAAAGAACATTGGTTGATTGGCAGCCCTATGGCAAATAAAGTAAATGAACTATTAAAAATGGACAGTATAAATAACAGGACATTGCAATAGGACCTAGACAGTACTACATCTTTCTTCAAAACAAGAAAGAAATGAATAGGAAGGAAAGTGAAAATTAGTTCGAAAAGGCAAGTTAGCATGAGCAGAAAAAGAAAAGAAAGACTGGGGATGGTGAGGGGATGGGAAGAGGAGGAATAAAGGAAAGGCTGGAAGGGCATTTGGGAAAAGTACCAAAGATTTGTGACTGAAACAAATAATCACACTTCTGGCACGTAAAAATGTGCTCCATATTTTTTCTACAATAAGACACTCATTTCGCAGACAGACCCAGTAACTATTGTACCCATTTTTCAAGAGTAGAAAAATGGAGAGAGTGGAAATGTCTTGGCTGCTAAAGGATTCCAGTGAACTCATAGTAAGTATAATGTTAGGAAAGAGCTCATGTGGATAGTAGGTAATTAGAAGTGCTGTTGGAGTCAAACCGCATTAAAGTGTTGCAAATCTAGGTAGGCTAATTAGGAAGGAGAGGAGAAGCCCCACCCTCTTCTTTTGAATTTCCACTGGTCTCTAAATGTGGAGGGTATCATTTTGAAGAAAAGGGACCTTTCTGTGCATGGAACCCACATGATCTTGGGTGCCTAATATATATATATATCAGTGTCTTGAATTACATGGAAAGTCTCCAGGCAAGCTCTACCTCTCAGAGAATCACATCTCACATGAAGATGATGACAGTCATGCATGAAGACAGAGTAGGCCTGCCCTTCTCTCCCCTTTTTTTGCATCTACATACTCAGTTTCTAAACACTTATACAGGAATTCTGTCTCTGCCAGATTTCAACTCAGCTTTCTCAGCTAGATTCCAGCCCAGGTTCAGCATACTAGATACATTTATCAGAATAGAAGGGGGAAATGCTGGAATTCATTATCATTACAGAGATAAATTACTGGAATTTTGTAAGCTAAATGAGGAGAAATGCCTACTTCCTTTACTATCTTTTTGCAGTATTTTTTTAAATATTAAAATTAAACCAAATAATAAATGAAGTCCTGTTCCCATGGGATGCATTTAAAATGTAATTATGCAATTGTGCAGTTATTGTGCAGTTATTTTTAAAATGATAACTATATTTGTAGTTTTAAAACCAGTAATTGTATTGTTTTGTCATTTTAAAACATTATTGTGGTACATTTTCATTCCATTTATTCATTCATTAAGTCATTCATTCATTATTCATTTGTTTATAGCCATATGCTCAAAATCCATTCTGACATCACAAAACCAAGATGTCTTGGCAGAATTTAAGCAAAATTGAAGCAAGCGGATGTCAAATGGATGTCTGAACACAGGGACGTAGCTAGGATTTTAGGAAGGGGGGCGGGGTCCAGACTAAGTGCCACCATTATAATGGGGCTTGAGTGTGGCGCGCAGCAGCACACACCATTCATTTTCAATGGAAGGGGGGGGTCCGGCCCCCAGAAACCCCCCCCCCCGGCTACGTCCCTGCTGAACAACTACAGCGGAGATGGATAGTGCAACATTGCTGGGGAGCTACTTGACCAAGTGCTTGAGGCTACCCTTTTTGTTTTTGTTTTGCTTAATTCACTGAAAATGCTTTTAAAAGTTTTAAAATGGTCCAGAGGTAGGTTCATTAAATTTCACTACATATTATTAAGCTCAGCTAAATTTTCAGCTCAGTGCATCCCAGCTTCCATGTCCCTGCAACCCCTAAATTAATCTCTGAGTTGTAGCAAGGGCCCATTGGCTGTTGTTGCTGAGTGCCTTCAAGTCATTTCCAACTTATGGCAAACCCAAGGCAAACCTATAATAGGGTTTTCTTGGCAACTTTCATTAGAAGGGGTTTTCCATTGCTATCCTCTGAGGCTGAGAAAATGTGGCATGCCCAAGGTCACCCAGTGGGATTCTGGTGCTGAGTCGGAATTTGAACCCTGGTCTCCCAGTCCAGTGCTCAAATATCATGTTGGCCTGTTAAAAGCCCATTTACTGGTACTTACATTCCTGTCATCCTTCCCACCTTTCCTTCTTCCTCCTCCATTCACTTTCATACATATGCACTACTCCCACTTTTTCATTCCTCAAGTGGGTAAAGTAAAGAATTCATCATTTTTTCCCCTTCTCTATCCAAGTAGCCAGTAAAGAGCTGCATTGCATCAATGAATATGAATCCCCAACCCCAGCTTTGTCTGAGATGGCAAAATTCTGGAATTTGTAGTATGTTGTAGCACCTGAGCTCTCTGAGAGAGAATCATAGAATCCTAGAGTTGGAAGAGACCACAAAGGCCATCCAGTCCAACCTTCTGCCATGCAGGAACTCTCACTCAAAGCATCCCAACAGATGGCCATCCAGCCTCTGCTTAAAGACCTCCAAGGAGGGAGACTCCACTACACTCCAAGGGAGTGTGTTCCACTGTTGAACAGCCCTTACTCTCAGGAAGTTCTTCCTAATGTTGAGGTGGAATCTCTTTTCCTGTAGCTTGCATCCATTGTTCCGGATCCTGTTCTCTGGAGCAGCAGAAAACATGCTAGCTCCCCCCTCAATGTGACATCCCTTAAAATATTTAAGGGCTATCATATCACCTCTTATCCTTCTCTTCTTCAAGCAAAACATCCCCAGCTCCCTAAGTCGTTCCTCATAGGACATGGTTTCCAGACCCTTCACTATTTTAGTTGTCCTCCTTTGGACATGCTCCAGTTTCTCAACATCCTTTTTAAATTGTGGTGCCCAGAACCAGACACAGTATTCCAGATTAACATTAAATATCTCACAAAACTACTAATCCCAGAATTCCATAGCATTGAACCATGGCAGTTAAAGTGGTATCAAACTGCATTATTTCTGCAGTGCAGAGTAGTACAAAGAGGAATCTCAATAAATCTGCCTTGTCTGAGTAAAGTTGGCACGCAAGTTCAGTGTCATCAAGGGAAGGAAGAGGGTGAAGTTGAGAGAATAGGCAACTGTTTTGGGTTTTTTTTTGTTGGGAGCAGGAACTGCTCAGGTTGGGGACAGTGAAGTGAGTAATGAAAATCATTTTGGCTGAGGATGGCGGGTAACAGAGGAGAAATAATAACCCCAGTGAGGTAACTCTCTCTATTTCCATTGCATTTTAAATTAAAAATAAATGCATAACAATGCATTTAAATATATTTCATAGAATCCTAAAGTTGGAAGAGACCACAAGGGCAATCCTGTCCAATTCCCTGCCATGCAGTAATGCACAGTCAAAACACTCCCAATAGGTGTTGTCCAGCCTCTGTTTAAAAACCTCAAAAGAAGGAGACTCCACTACTCTTCAAGGCAGTGTGTTCCACCAGGGACGTAGCCAGGATTTTGGGAAGGGGGGGTCCAGACTAAGTGCCACCATTATAATGGGGCTTGGGTGTGGCGGTGCGGCAGCACACACCATTCATTTTATCTAACGGAAGAGGGGGTCCGGAACCCAAGAACCCCCCCCCCCCCGGCTACATCCCTGGTTCCACTGTCAAACAGCTCTTGGAAATGACTTAAAGGTACACACCTTTAAGTCATTTCCAACTTCTTGGCATGTTTCTTCAGAGAGGGTTTGCCATTACCATCCAGAGGCTGAGAGAGAATGACTTACCTAATGTCTCTTGGGGTTTCCATGGTGGAGTGGAAATTCGAACCTTGTCCAGGGTCATAGTCCAATGCTCAAATCATTACAGCACAGTGGCTACCTGAAACAGCTCTTACCATCAGGAGGTTCTCCCTAATGTATAGTTCTTCCTATACTCACAAGTATGTGCTTCATTTAACAATGTGCTTCTGATTTTCTGCCATGCAATTTTAGATGTGTTTTTTCTTCTTCTTGAATTAGAGATTGGAACCGAGGGAGCCTACTCATCTTTGAATCTACTCCAGCATCAAATTGTTAAAGGCAGATTATATAAATGAAGACAAAGTATGATTGATATGATAGTGAATAAACTTAGTGTAGCTACAAAGCTCATTTATTGGCTGCCATATTCACCCTTCTTATTTGAGAACAACAGGATATCCAACAAGCAAGCCTCTATTAAGTTTAGGATGCTATGCTTCAACAAAAAGCTAGAATGTCATCACCTCCTCAACCTTTCCATTCTGTGGCTCTGTAAACTTACAATTTCTGTGATTCTTCCACTTCTGTAATATCTAGAACATATATTCTGTTCAAACAAATTCCTTTTTACCTTTTCTCTTCAGCATTTCCTTCAGAATGCCATATTTTCCAAAATGATGGAACACTCTTTCTGATGTACTGGTTATTAAATATTTTATTGCTCTAGAGAGATAGATACTGAATCATAAATGCATTTTATATGACCTTCGATGCTTTAAATATATTATAGAGTTCTAAAATGGGAATCATTTTTCTTCTTTTGCAAACGTGAGTTAATCATTCTTCATAACCAACTCACATATTTAATTAAAACACAACACCTGCATAGCAATTATATCATTTCCTGTTTTCCTGTAGTTCACAATTTCTGTTTTAGATCATATATCATGGTAAAGGCAATGCACTATCATATATCTTAATACTATACTAGCTATCAATCAGGACAAACTCCAGGATGCCATAGTTAATTTCCCCAGTTGGGTCTTTTACCCATTCTTAGTGACTTTATTGGGGAGTTGTCTGCAGAGGCCCAAAAGCCCATGTTCCCCCAGTTTTGCATCATCCAGTTCCTCTCGTTCAGATGATGCATACCAGAACCCCAGGGGTCAGGATTGGACCTGATCTGGAAAGACTGGATGTAGATCCAGTTGACCCAGCCCAATCCCAGGCTAAACAGCCTTTACCTTGGGGTAATTTGACCCCCAGTTTGCCACAGTTTCCTGGGAACTCAGCAGCAATCCCGAATTGTTTAGAAGACCCTCCCTGCATGCTCCTTACCATTACACATCACCACTTGTACTCAGAAGCACCCCTATCATGATGTCAGATGTGGAAATGGGGGGCCTGGCCATGTGTGTTCAGTAGGGTGCCCCATTTTGCCATCAGACACGTTAATGGCAGGCTTCTGAGTATGAGTGACAGCGTGGCAAGGTAAAGAGCATGTGCTAGTAACAGACCCCATGTCAGTTTGGGGATAGGTGTGCAAACATTTGCCTGTCCCTAGGCTGATCCAGGACCTGGGTCAGCACCAGGGCCAGAATAGCATGGGCTCAGCCCATGTTCTCCTGACCCATCTCCTCAGCCCCTGGGTGTCATGGAATTAAAACATTTCAAAATATTTTCAGAGAAGGAAATGTATTGCCATTGTTTCCTTTACCTCTCATAAGTAGTAATTGGTTACTTAAGGAACTTGGTTTTCTGAGTAAGAAATATAAAATAGAGATTGAGCAAGCAGTTCTATTAGCCTACGATGCCAGTGCACATCTATGTATGTTTATATGTTTATTTTTGTTAATAAAAATAATTAGATTATGCTTTATACTCTACACCTAAATTTCTGCCTTGACACAAAGAGTTGTCCAGGTTTTTGAATCATGAACTGTTGTTTCCTTTGAAGCAAGAATCCACCCTTGCCTTATACTTCTTTACTAGTACCAGAATGATTGCCTTGAACTCTCTAGTTAGTCCTGAAACCATCATGCTGCTGAACTAATCATTGGAATAGTACATACAGATCCCTGGTAATGGCTGATTGGTGAGATCTACCCATATAGTGATTTAGAATACTTAATCTCTGTTGCCTATATAATATAGCCTGAATTCTATTTTTAGTTCCAAATAGAGTAGACCCATTTAATCAAATGTAGATGGTGAGTCAGCACATATAAATCTTATGGATTCAGTGGGTCTGCCCTAGCTAGCCTTATCAATAACATGCAAGATCTTGAGTGACAGATAGCACCTTAAGATTCCTTCTAGTAGCTTAGTTTGGAATTGCAATTCTTATAAAATTCCCCTAGTGTGAATTAATAAAAGTAAATCTGGCATGATATTACTTCATTGGTTTTTCATAATTTAAAAAAGATTATTCAGAATACATTTCATCCACCATAATCATCTTTGTTTCAGGAGAAGTTTCTTCAAGTTCTTAAATTTATGAATTGCTATGCTTAATAGAGAGAATAAAAATCTTGGTAAGAATTTAGAATTGCCTCCCTCCTTCATCTCTTATAACCCAAGCCCCCACTGAATATTTTCTGGTCTCATATAATTGAAAAAAGCTCTTGGTTAAGAGACAAAAGTTAAAGTTAGAGTCATTATATATTGTAAAATTTTCTGTTTTCATTATCATATGCAATCACTACAGTTAAGAAAGAACTAAAGTGTAAACACATATTTACTTAAATTTACTTAAATTTATCAAAAGTGTTGTGAGTTGGATTTAAACTGTTGATGTACTTAGGAAGTTTTGTTTTTAAATATAAAAATGTCTCTCTGGCTTTGCTTCGCGAATGAAGATTCAGGAAGGACTCATCCCGCGCTTTGTACAAGCGCGTTGGTGACTAAAAAGGCCAATCCGGGACAAACAGGTCCGGTTGCAGAAATGTACTGTATGGTAAAAATAGCTTTGTGTGTACAGTAGTTGCCTTTTGTTGGGCTCCTTTTCCTTGTGATAAATATGTTTGTTTTTTTTAAAAGAATAACGTGGAAGCATCCACATTTCTTCATCATGTGTCTGTTCAGTTAGATCTGTGAACCATCTCTAAGAACCAAGTAATCTGCAAACAAGGCGGGGGTGGGAGTTGAACTGGATTGCAAATCTACTCCTTTGAATCCAGTTCTCCCTCCTTCCCCCCTTTCTCTCATACACACATTCCTTCTCTCCTTCTCTCATAAACACATATACATTCTAACCCCTTCCCTACTCTCTCACCCTACAGAATAGCACAAGAAATTTCTCTAACTTAACCCATTTCTCTCTCCAGTTTTCCTCTTCCAGTCTGAACAAGCCCTCCTTTTCTCTTTTGGGTCCCCCAACCTTTCTCCAGTTTTCTTGCTTGCTTCTCCCTCTTCATTAAGTGATTACCCTCTAGCCATCCCACATTTTCCTTCCTGCCAATACCAAATGCCTTTTCACACTATACAATTATAGCACTTTGATTTTACTTTAATCCTATGGAATGCTGGAATTTGTATTTGGTGAGTCACTAGAGCTCTCTAGTTAGGAATTTGTAATGCCCCTTCCTGCACTGCAAATCCAAGGTAGGATGTTACCATGGCAGTTAAATTGGAATCATAACACTATAATTGTATACAGTCGCCCTTCCTAATGTGCAGATCTCAGATCTGTGCCCTTGAATATACAGAGGATTGATCTCCACTGTCTGCAGTGGTGTGTGTGCCCCTGCCGTAAGCACGGGGGTGTGCTCCATTCAAGCCTATGGGGCTTGAATAAGCACGAGCCTCCCTTTTCGCTGGGTGCTGATGGTCCAGAATGGATCTCCCACAAAAACAGAGGCCAACTGTATTATGATTAGGCCCCTAATCTCCCCCATTCCCCAACAAGTGACTAGCAATATACACTACTTCTTTTCCCTTACTTTTTTTTTTTTTACAGGAAGCTGGGAGAGCTTCCAGGAGAAGCATTTAATAACCAGTTTACCTCAAAAGAATGTCTCTGAGTTCACATTTTGGGCGGGTGGAACAAATGAGGCAAGCAAATGTCAATGCCTCTGGCCACCAAAAAATAAATTTGTGGTATTTTGTAGAACCTATTCCATCAGCTCCTAAAAACAAGTAGGCATAGCTCAAACTCACAGGAGAGTTACTCTGGTAATATAATAAGGCTCAAATGCTTCAAATGGTAATGTGCAACTTTGACATGGTGGGATATCTTTGCTGGGCTCCCAGGCACTCCATGGATGTCATCTGGATATGGCCCTGAAAAACCAAATCAAAGTGTGCAAATGAGTACAATTAGTCATGCTGTGTGCCATAATTCTTAACGTGGGCCACATCTATTAATGTATCAGCCTTAGAATCAGTTTTCTAGCTTTTAAGTGTGAGTTGATATGAAGTGGCTTTTCTCTCGTCTTCAACTAGACACCCCCCCCCTCCGGCAGTTGTCAAATAGTAGTTTTTTAGACTTTCTCTTCCTCACTGTTTCTCATGAGCCACTTACACAGGTTACCATGTTCTTCCCCCCCACACTTGTGTTCTAGAGATAATAATAACTCTGCTACATTTAGTTTTATCCTGGGCTAACAATGAGGCCCTGGATTTATGCCTTTTTCAGCTCAATAAAACTCCTGACTGAACTTTGTGAACAAATCAGAGTATGAAGAGAATTGAATTCCCACCCAGTATAATTGTGATGGGTGTTGGGTTGTTATTGTCGTTTTTTAAATCTGTTTAGAAATTGTTAGAGTAAAAGAGGGCTATCCAAAGAGAAAACTGACCTGGGAACGGTGAGGACATTTCATTTTGACATATCTAAACACTATAGCCAATATATCATTACTGCAAAGCCAGTACCCTGAGCACTCTAATTTATGTGCAGGGCACAAAACTAGGCTGCTAATTGCTATTGACTGTGGTGACCTCTGTTGCAGACAGAATAGCTGATCCTTTTGTTGTCATTCCTTGGATGGAGTTGAGCAAAGATATATGGTATTTGTGTTTCTCTCTCTCAGTCTCTCTGTTTATGTGTTGTTTCTACCAATGGGCTTTGCATTCCATGTGAATCCAGTTATTTAAGCAAATAGGTTATTCATCTCACACCTTAATTTCATTCAGAATGAAAAATAATCTTATGAATTTTTCAACCTAATATACTTCCAGCCACCACACTGCTCAACTTCTACAGCATAGATTTTATTGAGTTACTCATCATTCATTTTTGCTAATGAAAAAATATCTCCTAATGTGAAAATCCACGACCAATTTTATGCAAAGCTGCTGTTTGTTTCACCTGCTGTTAATGGTTGCATCCCTGTGTTATTTTCTAACTGAGTGGTTTAGGGCTGTTTTAAAATCAAGGACAAAATGTGCGGCTTGAGAGTTGCATCTTGAACATAGCCAACCCAGGTTCATTTATACTGGTTTTTCAAATCCCTTTCTCTTTCAACTATGAACTACTAAAAGCAAATACATTTCAAATGTTCAGATCTTTGGTTTGTGTCATAAGAGGCAGTATTTCATATACTTACAGACATAAAAACCACAAATAACAGAACATAGGATAAATTAACTTTATTGTTTTATTTTACAACATATTCAAGAATGAAGTAGTGAAGGGTCAAAAAAGATATCTGAAAAGGTGAATATGATTTTCCAGAGTTATCAAAGAAAAAGCAGAATGCAAACATCTTCAATTTTCTTTTACAGAGTTCTTGAAGGATAGAGTTGAGGCAAGCAAAAAATGGGGGACAAGGGGAATGAGAAAGGAGAGGGTTTCAAGATTGTGGAACGGGGTTTAAATTGACTGAAGCAACTAGGAAGATCAGTGGAGGAAAAAAGAATAGAGGTTCCAGACGAAGAAGAATATTGGGTTTTTCAAAGAATATTGTTATCACTTACATCTTTTCATTTCCCAGAGAGCTGAAGCAGCATTGGCAAAAGTGATGTGTAAGTCCAATCCTATTGAGGGTATCCTAAAGCAATGTCAAACCAATCCAAGGCTTGGGTGAAGGGGTGATCTTTGGTAACTAGAGAAGCTGATGATTCCTGACATACTTTCAAATATAGGGTGTTTCAGAATTATGATGCACCAGAGAAGAAGGCTCTCAGGTTACCACTTAGTGGTGAGAATCAGCCATAGACAGAAACATTAGTAGGACCTACTCCAAAGATCTCAGAGTCTGAGGTGGTACATACAAGGAGGGCTGATCAGTAAATACTTAGGACCCAAACCATTTAGGGCCTTAAACCTCAGAACGGATTACATACAATATAGATGACAAAAAACAGTTGTAACAAGAGTTCAGGTATGCAGGCTGATCAACAATATTTGTCCCAACAGTAAATTAATTGGGTAAATGTCTACAAATCTTTAAAATAGTTCTAATCAAGTTTGAATGACATTATACGTGTTGGAATTTTCTGTCATCATCATAGGATTCATGAAGAAGTGGCTTATCATTATCAGAGAAAGAAAGAAAATGCCACAATGCATTTATTCTCATACTCTCTTTCCTATGATTGGTAGGAGAGTTATTTGGGGTAAACCTCTGGCTTTATTTTGTTTAGTACTTTAGCCATTACAGCACACTTGCAAATCAACTTTATGTAAAAATGAAGCCCTCACAGTTTGTCAGAGCTGTTTATATCACCCCACTCTACTCCACCTGACACACACTATATTTGTTTCTCACATCCAATTCAATGTAGAGTCCATAAAGTTGTCAGCAGAAAAATAACAGTATGCTTGCAGAATACTTTTCTGATTTATTTCAGTGGAAAGCAGGAGATATAGCCTCAAATTTGGCTAGAAATCAGCCTCGAAATCTTCTGCTTGCTTTTGGATTAGTAATGGATGTCAGTAATTATACTGTTCTCGGTAATTTTTTGGAAGTGTAATATATGTATACTTTTCTTTAGATTTATTTATTCTTTCATAGAAGATTCATTCTGGCCCCTCACTCTGTGTGCATTTGGATTAGGTTATCTAATATGCGTTAACCCTTGCTTTTGAATGTGCTGAGTTCTGATTTTTGTGCAATAAAGTGTGTGTGTGTGTGTGTGTGTGTGTGTGTGTGTGTGTGTGTGTATGCAGATGTTCCAGATGAAGTTTTCAAAAATGCTTCAACTGTGTGATTAATACCATTATGGAAACCATTGTCAGTAACCAATACCAATATATAAACTTGGTGTTTAGGCTGCTCATGTGCATGCTTCATTTTACACTTACTGGTGTGATGGATCATCTGTCCAGGCTATCCCCACAGTTCCAAATCCTTTGGCTCCTGTCTCTCAAGATTGCTCCCTGGCTCAGGTACTTGGGCTGCAAGGTGATTCCTATATGGACCAGTGGATGTGCTCTTCTGTAAGTTCACTGTGGTAAGCATGACCACAGAAATAATGTAAAAGGAATAGAATAGAATAGAAGTTTATTGTTAAAAGCTAAAAGCCGTCACAATATAAAATAGATCCAAATAGTAAATACAAAACAGTATAAAAAAATCAGGGCACAAAAACCACAAATAAAATAACATGGCAAAATTAGTAAGCGAGACCTATCAACAAAAAACAATAATACATCATAAATGATAAAATAATAGAAACATAAAACTAGAATGGTTCTAGAACGTAAAAGGAACATCCATCCAACAGTTGTAAGAAGTTTGCTAAGAGGAACATCCAGACACAGTTGTAAGAAGTTTAGTAATATACATTTAGATCAAACATTAATCCCTGAACTATTTAATCACTCACACCTCCCCAAAACCCTATTCAGTTATTCTCCCTGGCTGACTGTCCTATCTCTGTTACAGCTATCCTTTATCTCTAGGCCATCTTTCCCCTATCTCTCTTCAGTCCTTCACCTATCTGTAGCCTATCTTTCCCCTGTCTGCCTTCTGTCAGAGACAAGGCACAGTTTTATATCCTTTTTCACATGCTGCACCCCTTCACATTGATCCCTGAGCTGTGTGATTGGCTGGCACCAACCAGGCTTGCCCAGCTCCTCCCCTCACACCTGGAAATCAGTGCCACTGAACTCAGTGGCATTTTCTTATCAGTAGTACACATAGGGGGTTCTGATTTTGGCCTGATAGTACTTTAGCATTCCATTTAATTTAGCAATAGCAATAGTATGTACATTTCTATACTACTTATCAGTGAACTCAGCGGTTAACAATCTGTAAGCTAATTGCCTCCAACAAGCTGGATACTCATTTTTATCAACCTACAAAAGGATGGAAAGCTGAGTTAATCTTGGAGCCCTTGGGATTGAACTCACAACCTTGTGGCTGCAGTACCAACATTAACCACTGCACCACCAGGGCTCCTGTTTAGCAAATTCCATTTCTCTTTCCCAGATCTTGCAACTTAAAAAAAAAAAATAGGTGTCCATGTGTCATATAAAAACATTGTTCTAGTTATACGTTTCCACAGTCCCAGAACTGCTGCTTCAGAAATACCTTCCATTTTCCTTTTGAAAAGCCAGACAGATCAAAAGAAGGAACTGATAGTCTTTATACGGAAAGTTGTGTTCCATGTGTGATGTAGCGGGTGGAGTGTCAGACACAGATGGAGTGATATGGTTCAGATCACTGACTCCTTATGAAGTTCACTGAGTAGTTTTGGGCAAGTCGCCAATCTGCAGAGTTAAAATTTTCTCCTTAGTGTGGTGTAATGCTCTGAAATTTCTAGAGAACTAGCAAGCCACAAATATGATAGATAAAAAATAAATGTCTTCAAAACATTTACAGCTTTGATATTGGTTATTCTCTTGTCAGTATATTTCACATCATTTTTTGCTGTGGCATCCCATATCTCCAAGCAATAAGAACTCCAGAGCTGCAAGCGTTGCTAGGGGTTTTTTGGTTTCCTGGAAATGAGGTCACTCATCTTTGTGCTTTTTGTGCAGTTTTATGACATATTATTTATTTACACCCTAATGCCAGTTGAACAAAGTGGAGATTCACAGTAGGTTCCAAGTTACACTGCTCCCCCACCAGGGTTCAAGTGGGAACTTTGCAACCTAATGATGCCTCCAGAGCTTCAACTCTGATCTTTGATTCCGTCTTTGATCTTCCCTGAGCATTTCTCAACTGAAACTTGTTCAAAATGTTTGCATTTTTATATAACATTCAGCTCATCCCTGAATATTTGCTGGCCATTAAGAACCATTGGTCTAAAACAAGAGATGTGCCAGACCACACCAGTGTTTACCACACCACTAATCCTGAATCTTTTATGGTGAGAGACCCTTCTGATTAACACATCTGGAGGGTCTTAGTCTAACTCCAAAGTATAAGTCAGGGAATTGTTAGGAATTGTAGTCCAGTACATCTTGTGGGCACCCACTTGGTGAAGGCTGCTGGAAATGATCTTGGAAATGTCATTTAGACCACTCAAAACCTCTCTACAGTGTTAATAAACTCTGCACTTTGTGAGAGCCCTGGAACTTACTTTGGATGGGCAGGCTGCACTCAAGGTCATTGTTAATTTTTTCCCAAGGCTCTTTCTAATTTTTATTTTTATTTATTTCAAGGATTTTATCCCACCTTTCTCTCACAGTGGGATTCAAGACATGTTTGTTGTTGTTGTCAACTGCCCTCAAGTCTATCTCAACCCATGGCAACCCTATGGATGAGACATCTCCAAGACTCTCTGTTCTTCACTGCCCTGCTTAATTCCTGCAAATCTATACCCGTAAGCTCCTTAATAGAGTCCATGTGCCTTTCCTCTCTTTCTACTTCCCTCCACTTTTCCTAGCATTATTGTTTTTACCAATAACTCCTCCTTCCCATGGTATGTCCAAAGTATGGCAGCCTCAGTTTTGTCATCTTGGCTTCCAGGGAGATTTCTGGCTTGATCTGCTCTAGGAACCATTTGTTTGTCCTTTTGGCCATCCATGGGATCCTCAGCACTCTTCTCCAGCACCACATCTCAAATGCATTTATTTTCTTCCTATCTTCTTTCTTAACTGTCCAGCTCTCACTTATAGGGAATATGGTGGCTTGTGTGATTCTAACTTTTGTGCTCAGTTGTATATCTTTGCATTTTAGAATCTTTTCCAGTTCTTTCGTAGCTGCTCTCCCCATTCTTAATTGCCTTCTGATTTCCTGGCTGCAGTCCCTGCTCCTATCAATATGCACGTTACAATAATTTAAAAAGACTAAAGAACTAAAACATTGATAATAAAAGTTTAAAAATAATTAAATTTTACTAACACTAAAACAATTTAAAAACAGCATAGTTAAAACCAGTAAAAACCCTTAAAGCATTAAGACAGCACGGCACAAGTAAAATTCACTCACTAAATGCCTGCCTAAATAAAATGCCTTCAGCTGCTGGTGAAAAGAGAGCAGGGAGAGGGCCAACCTAACTCCCCATAGAAGAGAGTTCTACAGTCTTGGAGCAGCCACAGAGAAGGCTTTCTCCTGAGTTCTTACTAACTACACCTGTGAAGGTGGTGGGACTGAAAAAAGCCCTCTCCTGTCTATCTTAACGCTTGGGTTGGCTTGTACAGGGAGATACAGTCCTTCAGATAGTCTGGATGCAAGCTGTTTAGGGCTTTAAAGGTCAAAACCAGCAGAGCTACTGAGCCAGTATGAGTTAGAGGAGTTGTAACATTATGTCCTGGTGTCCCAGAGCAGTACTACTCAAAGCAGTGATCCATGGAGTCCTGCTAATCTATGTGCTATTGATTCTGTTGTGAATTTCCAGGAAAGTGGGGGGCAGTGGTCACCTAGAGGCACAAACATAGTGCCAACACCTGATACATTTGGGAGGAGGAAGAATTCCACTGGTCCCTTGCAGTTTGCTTAAGAATCACTGACCCTGAAAACATGGCAAGGCTGTGTTGGTATAGAGGTGAGCAGGCAGCTGATTCACTAGCAAGAGTAATATTGCCCTCCGTGACACCCAACTAGCCAACCAGAAATGGTACCAAAGAAGAGAGAAAATAGAAGAATGCAAAAAGGAGAGAGATGGGATTTAAGATTGGGGGTTCAGTGGCTCAAGCCATCATGTGAATGGATTCTAGAGTAAAAATCTCGACAGCTATAGCCTATATTCTGGTGAAGTGTGCACAGAGTCAGATAACCATGAAGTGTGCATTGAATCAGATAGTAACTATTTCTAAGCATGGTTCTCACTAGTATTCACCTGGGCAATATGCAGGTCAGTTTTGAATGACTGGCCTACAAGGTGTAGTAAAACTTATAAAACGTTCACTATCTTCTGACCAAGGCTTAAGTCTGAACTGTTGTGGGAAGCGTGTCTTCAGATATGGACTATATTTTGTCTATCACCAGACATTTCTGGAGTTGTAGCCTCTATTAGTCTTCATATTTCAATTGCACCCAATGAGCCATATCATGATTAACCTTTGTACAATTATGAATTTTTTAAGGGTGACAGTGGTGGGGAGACATATTTTACTTTAAAATTCATAGTAAATTAGTTCTTTCCAGAAACTTTGCTCTACAATTTGTCCCTAAACTGGACTCCAAGCAACCAAGTTTTGATAAGGAAACTGTATCAGAAAGGTGGAACCAAAAAATCCAGATAAAATACACTTGCAAAAAAGTTGAGACAGACAACCAACCCTAGTTAGACACCGAGTGCATCTCCACTGTAGAAATAATGCAGTTTGACAGCACTTCAACTGTCATGGCCTCATCCTACATAATGTGGGGATTTGTAGTTTTGTGAGGCACCAGCACTCTATGGCAGAGAAGGCTAAAGACCTTTTAAAACTACAAATCCTAGGATTCCATAGGATGGAGCTACAGCACTTAAAATAGTGTCAAACTGCATTATTTCTACATTGTAAACACATCCATCTTCAGTGTTGAATCTCTTCTCCCCTCTGCACCACAACTAATTGTTCTGCGCAAGTCAGTTTTGAGGATTTTTTTTTATTGTAAGAAGACAAACCTAGAGCCTTGACTCATCCAGAAATGAATGCATGCTGCATCTCTATATTGGAAAGAGTAAATGACTCAGTTATGCCTAATCCAGAGATGAGGCCACATTCCATGCCAACATTAGGTAAGAAGACACAGCAGTGAATAATGCAGAGATGGAGCAGAAGGCTTCTTCTCTTAGCAAGCAGCTTGAGTCTTTGAATGACTGAACAACAATTTTCTTCTGCCATGCAATTTGGAAACTGTTTCATGAAAAGAATTTGTCATAAAGTTATTCTGAGCTGCCTTTAGCTCTATAAATGTAAATTGAGCCTGGCAAGATCTAACTGGATAAAGATCTATCCAATCCAGTATGGTGTCACCTGCAAAAGCCAACCAGATACCTCTAGAAAACCCAGAGGCAAAGCATGAGTACCAAAAGGAACCTCCCCACCTATTGCTTCCCCTCAGCTAGTATTCAGTGACATATCCCCTCTGAACCTGGAGGCTCTGTACAGCCATCTTGATTCATAGTCACTGAAGCACATGTCCTCTCTGATTTACTCAGATCATTTATACAGACACATAAGCTAATGGCCTCTCCACATCTTATGGCAGAGAATTCCATTTATTTATTACACAACATTTAAAAAACTTTAATTAGCATGATGGGAATCTGCTGCTGAAAAGTCAAATATGGGACCTCAAAGTCTTCTGCTTTAAGAAAGGAATGCACACTTCTCTTCATCCAGGGTCTCCAAGCTGTATAATTTTATTATTTCTTTTGTGCCTACTCCTTCATATTGTATCCTCTTCAGTTTTGTTCCTTTGCACCTAAACATTTCCATCAGTTATGATAATGGTTATAGCAACAAAATAGTGTAATTCCAAAGTGATTTCAAGCGGACTAGAAGTCAAATTATTTCACTCTTGCTCATGCATTAGCTAGCCCGTTCTGATAACTGGCAGGAATCTGTTGCTAAATGTGAAATACCCTGTTTAAAATGTATTATCCTCTTATTCATAAAATATTGATATCTTAGGCTAGTATATCATGACTTTTGTCACTGAAGGACAGTTAACACCTGCCTTCTATATCTTTGACCTCTCTTTCAGTACATCTAATCCATTTGAAGTTAAGATACAGATGGTTCATCTTTTGGCCTCCATTTAAGGGGAATAATAATTTCCAAAAGAGGTCATAAATTCTCATAATGTCATGGGTTCCCTAGACTTCATTAACATTCCCAATGGGTAGTAGCATGGTGTTTTTTGTTTGCCCGTGTGGCCCTGAGCAAATACTGTTAAGTAAATGTCTGTTGAGAAGCTTCCAGACAAACAGACAGACAGTCTTTCTCTCTCTCTCACACACACACACACACATCTGTGTTGCATTATCCTCCAGCCTAGAAAAAAATACCCAATTGACAGACTTTTCTGCAACAGGGAGAGGAAGGGTTCATTTTAAGAGGAAGATAAAAAATCTTGGGAATTTTCAGAGGTTGGTATGAATGCTTTCTTTGTCCTTAAATATTCACTGGCTTTGGCTGCAGAGATCAGTGCCCATCACTGCCAGCTGACCAGACAAATCTGTGCCACTCTTGAGTTTTGTTATTTATGGCTGAGTTGAAAGCTTTCACAATGTCCCTCTTCTCAATACTAGCACTTTTGGCTCTTTACCAGAGGTTTATAAGCCATGTTTGCTGCTGCTGCTGCTGCATCACTTACCTCCTACCGCATTTTATGACCAGCCATAAAAGTTATGACAATTGCACACCACAAAATTAATAATGTTCATAATAAAATCAGTCTGCTCTTTTAAATGTTTGTAAAAGGTCAGAGTTAAGTCATTAGCTAGCTACTGACTGCTGTAACACAAACGCCCCACCATTTTTGTCCTGAGGGTGAAAATCACTAACGGGTTTCAAGAGAGATAAAAAGAGGGGCTGTACGTATTTTAGAGTAATAACCAGAATAATTTCAAAATTCTGTCAAGTGCACATTATGTTATCTTAGAACAGCTATTCAGAAGGGAGAAAGCTGTTTAAAAGCAGCATGCTCAGATGTTCAATCCCATAACATATGAAATTGAACCACATCATACATTATTTTCCTTCTTATAATAAATATGACTGTTTTATAGTCAAATCTAATGTAGTTTTGTCCCTGAATGATGTTATAAGAAAAGAAAAGAAAGGAAAAGAAAAGAAACCTTTAAAACATAGTATTCATTTCAATCTGTGGGAGTCCACATATGTAATTGCTAAGGGCCCCCCTTCATGCTCACTCAGCAGGGAGCTGTAGCCTGTTGTGTTTCCATCTCAGCTATACCTGCGTGAAACAAGGATTGGCACATTACATTTTGGGGGGAAATTTAACATACCTGAGGGGAACAGTTAAAAAATGTAATGTGTGAACGAAAATTGCATTTCCCCTTAGGAAAAAACTGTACTAGCTGAATGCCTGTCAGCAAATAGAAAACAAATGGAAAGAACATGCCAAACTATTTATTTTAAAAACAAAGAATCAAAATCATTGTACGCAAAGTACAGACTGTAGCCTTTGGCTTCATAAAGAGCAAATTAAATGGACCTGACACTGAACACACAAAGCTGCCTTATCAGCTGTCATGTACAGCATCCCCTGCTCCTATCTTCTATATGACTTAAGGCCTCCAAAAGTGTAAGGGTGGGATGGAAAAATTTCAGCCCATGGGCCCCACGGATTTTGTTTTATGACTCCCAAAGTCTGCGGATGAGCTCTCCAAAGCCCCCAACACCTTCCAAAATATTTTAATTTTTTTCAATTTATTTTTCAAAATCCTACCCACAAACCACCACTGAAATATGATAGTTTAGGTACCCTTTGTTTTTATAGCTGTGTGCCTTCAAGGTATTCCTGACTTATGGAGGCCCTAATGTGAATCTTTAACAGGATTTTAGTTGTGTGCCTTCAAGGCATTTCTGACTTACGGTGACCCTAACATGAACATAAAACATATTTGTTCATGGAGGTTTCCCATTGCCTTCTTCTGAAACTGAGAGAGTATCAGTTGACTTTTGTGCTGGAGTAGTGATTTGAACCTTGGTTTCTTATAATCCTAGTCCAACACTCAGATCAGTACACCACAACAGCTCTCTTTGGATCCCCTTACTACACTACTAATCCCACAAATTATACAAAATCTAGGAACCCACCTAATGATGGTACCATGGAAAAGGGGCACACTCATCTGGTACTTTCAGAGGGCTGGACTGGGACATCAGGTGAGACAGATCCAGCCCTAGGGCCTGAGATTTCTGGTCTAAGGGATAGGTCCTTCATCTGTCGGAACAGAGTATTTCACTCAGTTTAAAACAATGATAACAGAGGTTTGCAAACTGGAGATGATGGCATAAATAACCCTAAATAGTGTAAATGGGTACATCGTCACTGTAGAAATAATGTAGCTTGATACCACTTTAAGGTTTGTAATTCCATTGTATGGAATGCTGGGATTTGTAGTTTTGCAAGCTTTCTCTTGCAAAGAGTGCTGGTGCCTCACAAAAGTGCAGATCCCAGGATTTTGTAGGATGGAGCCATGGCAGTTAAAGTGGTATCAAACTGCATTATTTCTACAGTGCTAGTGCACCTATCAACAATATTTAGGATTATTCATGTTGTCATCTCCAGTATGCAAGCCCTTGATGTCAGTGTCTTCAATTAAGTGAAGTACTCTGTACTGGCAAAAAGAGATGAGGAGTCACAAGGGAGAAAGGGAAGATGTAATAGAGAAATAGAATGACTTATCTTTTCTTCTCAAATTTCCTATCTTGCCTATGAAACTGTAGCATTTTTGCTTTTGCCTGAGTCTACAGGGAAGGACAAGATTCCACTTCTTGCCCTCTTTTCTCCTCTCGTTCTTTCTGTTGCATATATTGAGAGTTAACTATTTTTGCATTTTGAAATCAATTTCAATCAATTGAAGTAAGCTGTGGACAAAGAGGAAAGTGGGAGAAAAGAGAAACAGGGACATTTTTAAAGCAGCTGAAAAGGTGGGGTGAGAGACAATTAATTGGGACTGTCCTTGCCAAATCGGGACAGTTGGAGATAAGGAAACACGGCTGAGCAAAGGAGCTGATGCCTGGGTATGTGCAGTGCACAAAGCATGTGGCAGAGCTGGATCATAATTTTCTATTACCCACATTGTCACTTGGATTTCTCAGATTAATTAGGCAATGAATGTTTTTGGCTTTTGTTTTGTCTTGGTCAACCATGAGTGCAGAAAGAATAAAAGAAAGCCGACATCTTGTACAGGGACTGCAGGAACTACTTTTATGATATGGAAGCTGAAGAGGAACATAATAAGCTTAAAATCAGGCAGCTTTCCTCCAACTCCCAGAATAAGAAAGAATTTGAGAAGGGCTCTGCTCCCTATACCTAACACCTCTTTGGTCAGTAGGAGCACAGCAAAAGATAAGCAGCCTTTTCACTGCCTCTGTTTTTCTGGGTTGTGCCTTGGGTCTTTCCCCCTAAACATGTGCAGAATATTTATTACTTTCTTAGGTGGCATTATGGATGGAGATAACATAACAAAAGCTCCCCCTTTCTTCCTTCTTTTCTACTAGTTTGCATTTGATGCAATGACCTACATTCATGTTAAAAGTGAAGCAGAAAAACCTGGATGAAATGACTGCCTTCACAGCTTGTTTTCCAGTTCATTCTTTTCCAAAGCGTTAAAGCATAACAAAATGGAATCCAGTGGCATATTTGGGATAATCTTTACCTCTGCTCCCCCCACCTCCGCTTAACTTCAAATGGAAAGAAAAGCACAGTCAAGAATATGCAATCCGAAAACATGCCAATCAAGGGGTATGTCAATCATAAAAAGCCAGAAACTTTGCACTAATGGAGGAAACAAAGTTATGGATTTCTATTTAAAATGCAAACTAGCTGTGTGAGAAAGAAGCAGCCACTTACATTAAAAATCTGTCCTGCATATTAAAAATCTGTGCTGCTTGATCACCAATAGAACATATAATCATAATGTTCTCAGAGAAAATTTGGACACATTTCAAATATCTGTAGATCAAGGAAAATAGCCCGTATTATGGTATTCTAGCTAGAGGAGTATATGATGCTCAGACATCTGATAGTGGTATTTATTATAAAGCAAACATTTGCAAACATTAATGCAAAACAAATTATTTTTCCTGAATTGGAAAGAGATGAACTATTGAGAATTTAATAAACAGGAATTAGTAAACAAGAATAAAGCAGCATATAAATGAGACATGCTAATTTGCAGTGTAACCCATAATAAATCCACAATTTCAGAATATATAAGCATCTAAATATGAGAACTCTTACAGTTAAAATCATCCAACTGGCAAGGATTCCATGATTAAGAAAGAGAAATGCTACTGTCTTCAATGCTTCTTGTCACAAGAAGAAATAATTTCTGAGTAAAAGATGCTTTGCATAATTTGGCTGAGAGACATTTCTATAGATTTGTATGGAACTCTTTAAAAAAGGAGAAAGATGCATAGATATTTATGAAAAGGATGATGCAGATAGATTTTAAAAGTTGCCTGTGCACATAGGCCTCATATTAATTTACACATACTGTATTAATTTAAAGTGGTCTACTTCATCTTTCCATTCTGATTTTCAAACCAATTTACAACTCAAGAGCACACATATTAAAATTAAAATGCTATTAAAATAAAAGCTGTAATAAAAGAGTGTGGCAAGTATAAATAATAAAATATATCTATCACATCTATGCTGCACACTTTCAACAAGGAATATTAATTTATTTAAAGTATTTATCCCTCCTTTCAACTGAGGAGCTCCCAGAGTGGTTTTTGTTGTATGCATTGAAGATCAGAATCGAAACTGAAATCAAGAAATCAGAGGATTAGGAATGAAAAGGGAAACTATAAAAGAACTAGATAAGAACCTAAAATATAAAGATATACAACTGAGCACTAAGGTCACAATCATCCAAGTCATAATATTCCCTATCACCATGTATGGATAAGAGGACTGGACAGTGAAGAAAGAGGCCAGAAAGAGAATCAACCCATGTGAGGTGTGATGCTGGAGAAGAGTGCTGAGAATACCATGGACAACAAAAAGGCAAACAAATGGGTTCTACTACAGATCAAGGCTAATTTCTCCCTAGAAGCCAGCATTGTCACTTGGCCACATCAGGAGATGGCAGGATTCATTAGAAAAGACAATAATGCTGGGAAAGGTGGAGGGCAGTAGAAAGAGAGGAAGACTGCATGTCAAATGTCAGGCTGGTTTGCGGTGCCCTGGGGCCAATTCTAGGGTTCCTGAGCATGCGGCATCCACACGCTGTAGAACCCTAGCATGTATGGGTGGCGTTGTGGGAAGGTGCTCCTTTTTGCAGCAGATCATTGTCACAGCTATACGGTTGCCACTGCAATGATCCGGAAAAGATCATAGAGCAGTAGACTTGTCTTCACTGGAGATCTTTAAACAGAGGTGGGAAAGCCATCTCTTAAGAATGCTTTACCTTTGTTTTCCTGCATGCCATGAGGTTAAATCAGATGGACCTTTGGCTGCCATAATGGTTTGTTGAGGACCGCACATTATTCTGAGGAGACTCAGATGATGCCACCCCTAATGAGAGGGTCCTTCCTCATAGAGCAGGTCTTATGTATGTCCCTCTGAGGTGTGGCAGACAGATCGGCTAATAAGGCAAAAAGGGTTAAGATGGCAGTTCTTTACTGTAATGTGTTTCAGTCATACTTAGAATATAAACCCAATGAAATGGATGGGATTTAAGTAATGGATAACTTTGCCTTCTTATTTCATTGACTTTGCTCAGACCTTAAGTCTGAATGTAACTTATGGGGTTACATTCCCCATGTAATGTACTCCCACTTCAGTTTCACCAAATTTGGTGGCATAGACCACAGTGAGAGAAACGGGATCCCCAGAGGCCACCCAGTGAAAAGAAATTTGATTTCTGCAACTCATCAGCCGAACACAATTTTCGTTACTTCCTAATGTACTAGAGCAGTGGTTCTCAACCTCTGGTCCTCCAAATGTTTTTGACGTCATCTCCCAGATTCCCTCATCACTGGCCATGCTGGCAAAGGCTTCTGGGTGCTGAAGTCCAAAACAGGATTAAAGGTTCTCTGTTCTATAGAATGTTTTATGGTTTACTACTACTTGAACAAAATTACAAACCAATATTGGAAAGCATGTATTGGGATTCACAAGCAAAAGAAGAAACAATTCTTCATGTGCTTATTAATTGTTGTATTTTATTCCTTACAAAGGTTTTATTATTATCTTGTTTTGTAATGAGCCCAAAGCATTTTGGCCTTTGTAATACTGAATGGCCTTCTTCAGGGGCTATAAATTCAGATTTTCACCAGCAGAAATTTCTGGAGTTTCTCTCTATAAGTAGACTGTTACACAATAAAAAAGAGCCCTTAGTTTTACAATCATTTTTTAAGCTGAAAAATAGTTTTCTGAAGAGACCTACTGAAGATATGCTAATTGGCTATTCTTTTATATCAGAATCCATTTCTTTGTTCTGACTATAAGTGTGAGCATATAAAGGAGGAAGTGATACACATTTGCCAAAAATGTTGAACTTCACAGACTAATCTCATTCCAGTTTGGAAAACTCATTAAAATGTGAAAAACCTTTCTCAGTGATCAGATGTTCCCTACTTTCTCATTAAAAACAAACAAACCCAAAACACAGCTTTATGGTTTTATTCAGGCTGTTTAATTATCAACTGATTGAGGGGGGATGTTTGTGCAATTAACATTTTCAGAAGTTTCTGTTTTGTGGTTGTAACTGAAGTGTATAATTTTATAGATTCTTGACTATTCTTCTGAGTCTCCTGGCCATTCACTTTGCTGGAAGAACTGGGCAGTGTCTGCTACATTTGTTGCTGTTGTTGTTGGTGGTGTGTGCCTTCAAGTTGTTTCCGCCTTATGGGGATTCTAAGGCAAACCTACCATGGGGTCTTCTTGGCAAGATTTGTTCAGATGAGGTTTGCCATTGCCTTCCCCTGAGGTTGAGAGTATGTGACTTGCCCAAGTCACCCAGCAGGTTTTATGGCCAAGCTGTGAATCAAATTCTGATCTCCAGGATCATAATCCAGCACTCAAACCATTATATTACTCTGGCTCTCATCTGTGACATAGTTTATCCTAATTTGCTAAACCTAGTTAGCTTCCTCAGGCTTGTGCTGAAATTGCCAGTAGTAGAGTAATATTCAACTGACAGTACAGTAAGCTTCTTTCGGTAGAATGCAGTACCCCCAAGTTCTTTACTTTGGGCAGCAAAGCATCCTGCATACATGTGAGATTTCTTCCATGAGTTTGTCCTTCACCTGGACAACCCTCTGTTGCTAAAGGGGAGTATTCTTGAGTTAAAGGCCCATGTGAGAACCAGCCTATCACCGTGTATATTGAAACACTGCCTGGCAATAAATCCTGTTAGCATTACTTGTTTCACAAATAACTACACTCTGTGCTTTGGGGATTGTGATGATACTATGGTGCAGTTCCAAGTTTTTAAGCAGATGCCCTGGAATTCTAGACTGGCTATTAATTTTTCATCTAGTTATAGTAATGTATTATTAATGCTGGCTTCTTCCTCCATGGTCTAAGATTTTGAAGGTGAGTTCAGTAGGAAAGAAAAAAAAACACACACCATGCTCTGGATTGTGAAAATGGTTTTTGCAAGGAAACTAGGAAAGGAAAACCTGACTGAAAATGAAGAGGTAATTAAAAGAAATAATTATATTTTCTGTTATTTTACTAAAAGAGAATGAATGGACTTTACCTTTGGATGATTTTCTTTTATATTAAATATTGAGATTCTTGTATTCTGTTCCAAATTAGCATTGGACCGTGAAGGATTCATGCAATATCTTGTAAGGTGTTGTTATTGCTGCTGCTGTTGTGGCTGTTCTGCATTATGTTTGGGCTCATTTCTTTCAAACTGCATAGCTGCACCATGGGAATAATCCACCTCTCCAACCTCATACAGAAACAATATTCTGAGTGGCTCTTGAAAATAAGGGACCACTTTTCTTGTGTAACTTTGATCAATATGTTCTTCATGTTCATTTTCTCATATTCTTTCAAGTGTTCCTGTGGAACAAGGTTTCAGCCTATAATTACAGAGTTCCATCCACTGGTGTAATTCTGTTGTTATAAAGCCTGTTCGCCCCTTCATACCTTTTCATCTTTTTGCAAAAATAAAGTCCAAAACGTTGATTCCACTTCCTATAGGAAACAGGGCTCTAAATATGCAAAACGTTATCTGAGAACCAGAAGGGGGAAGAAATACACCAAACAGAGAATTGAAAAAGTGTTAATAAGACAATAAATGATACTGCGAAAAACATAAAGGATACAGAACAACAGAATCCTTCAGGCAATGCAATATAGCTGAATATCATAACTTATAAAGATATATATATACGCACACACACACACACACACACACACACAAATGGCAATTGTATCAAAATGTATAACACTTGTAAAAATGTATACAGCTAGATAACAATTATAAAAACAAGAGCAGCTTCAGTACTCCCATGCGGGCTTCAAGTGATTGTGAAGTGTATCCTTGTAGTCTAGTATATTCCATCTTTGACAAGTGGGACTTAGGAAAACCTCATTTTCATCAAGTCAAGGAGAAGACTCGTTGAAATGGCTTCACATTCCTAGGAATGTTGTATTTCAGCTCTTCATTTAAGCTCTTCCATGGTACGCAGCTTTTTATATTTTCCTTGTTTGTCCTATTCACATGGAAATTTGAATGGACTTGGTTATTTATAAGACTCAGTCTTTCATTACTAGATTCCATATTTGGTTTTAGGGCTGTTTAACAATATTAAAGCTTCTCTTGATTATAATTGTTATCTAGCTATATACATTCTTACAAGTGTCATACATTGTTTATATAGCTGTCATTTGCTTGTATATGGCCTTATGATATTCAGTTATATTGTACTGCCTATAGGCATGTGCTGTTCTATATCCCTTACGTTTTTTGCAGTATTAGTTACTATCTTGTTAACATTTGTTTGCAATCCCCCCACCATTCCATTTGCAAGCTATTTCACAAACAATTACAAACCATGGCAACTTCATTATGCTAGGTTTTGCTATTTCATTACTTCAGTGTGGCCTTTACTAATTGTTCTGCTAAGACTTTTGCCCCTATTAGCAGGATATGCAACCATTAGCCCAATAGCACCTCTTGTACTTTCTCTGCTAGCATCTTGTTGAATAACAACTCCATACCCTACTTTTGTGCTGAGATTCATACACTCATTGCTTTTGGTATCTAATGTTCACCTGTAGACTATTATGATTTGAAACTGTGCCTTGCCATTCTTGGCTTGCTATTGTTGTTTTTCTCTAGTGCAGTGTGAATAAGTGCTTATTTGCCATGTTTTTATTGTAGCCTTTACAATTGGCACAGTGTGAGTGTGGCCTATTAAATGGCTAAGCAAATGGAATGATGAAATTAATGGCATTTTCAGCAATTGTATTATATTATTTCCTGTTTGCTATGTGCACTCACTGTGACTCTTCATATTGATTCTAGCTTGATGGTTACAGCTTAGAAAGCTGGATGCATAGGGGCTGCATATGCAGAGAACATTAGGGCTGTCACTTGATTTGTTTGTGGCAAATATTATTGACATCCACTGCTGAAGGCTTTTGTACTATGTGGGTAGGAAGGGGTAGTAGAAGGCATTAGTTACAAATGAAAATCACGGTGCAAAAGGCAAATATGTATACATCAGGGTATATGTGAAGGTCAAACTTCTTAATGAAGAGCAAAGAATCCAGTCATCAAATGAATATCTTTCTTGATCAAGTGTGAATTGTGACCAGAAGTAATGATGCAAGAGGACAGAACAGATAGGGTTGCTGAATTGTCTTCATGAGCATAAACACACGCAATAAACACACACCAAGCAGTTCTTTCCTTCGCCAGGCTTACTTCTGGCGCATGAAAGACCAGCTGAGTATCTCTGATATGGTGTGTATTGTGAGGGGTAGATATAACAAAAGGAATGATTCCTCCATCCCCCACTCTCTACCCTATGCCCATTTTTTTCAATTTTAATTTCTTGCTTGATGCAGGATTGAGGCAGGCATAGATTTAAAAACACAGGTCTGTTGTCATCTTGTTTAACCTTGACGCGCATGATTTTACCAGAATGTTTCACTGAATTATAATAGAGAAGAAAATTTGATGTCCACATGTTATATTCAGGCTATTTCAATTTTTATTGCAGCTTTAAAGGCAACAACAGACTTTTTGGTCAAGACAGGTGAGAAAATGTGTCTGCTGCCTCAACCAATGAAAGAATATCTGGAATCCTTCAGCAAAACATCAGACCTGTAGAAGCCTTTTACACTGCTCACAGCAATTACAATTGCACTGCAGTTACAAACAGGCTAAGATAAGCAAAATTATAGCCACAGGTGTACTAAAATGCATCTGCCAAGCAAACTGAAATGTTAAGTGTTCAGATAGGACATATGTTTACAGGGGGAAATGGAGTTGAATTGGTATGCTGCCACTCATTTTCTTATTTTGAAAGCATTTTAATATGCTTATTGCAACTGAACTGGTAGATTTTACACCCTTAGGTTGCTACTTATATATTGCTGACATAGTTTTCAATGGAGACAGTAATATAGCATTTATATCTATTTTAGCAAATGTTCAAAGTCAGGGTGGGGTAAAGAAAAATTAGAATCTATTGGTAGTAGTTTAGTAAACATTTCCAATTCCTGATTGTTTTAGCTATAACCACAATAAAATGACTCCCCTCCTAAATTAGCATTCTGAAATTAATGTATCCAATATTATTTGACTGTAGAAACTAAGCAGTGTCAAACATGGTTAGTACTTGGATGGAAGACCACCAGAAAATACCAGGAGTTTCCTGATAGGATTAGGAAAGAATCATGCCTGACATCCTATAGAATCATTCTTGCTAGTAATTGAAAATACTGGGATCAGTAGGCCACTGTCTGACACAGTTTGCTGTGTTCTGGTGTTCTTAAATCATGGGGTATAAGAGCTTTCTTCCCGTTTCTTTATCAAAATGAATTACTGGGCTCAGAATTCTTACAATTAAAGAAGTTGATGCATAAAAGGATTTCCATAAATGAAAAACAATAAAATGCATCCTAAGAAATCATAGAATCATAGAGTTGGAAGAGACTGCAAGGGCCATCCAGTCCAACCCCCTGCCATGCAGGAAATCCCAATCAAAGCATCCCCAGCAGATGGCCATCTAGCCTCTGCTTAAAGACCTCCAAGGAAGGAGACTCCATTACACTCCGAGGAAGTGTGTTCCACTGTCGAACAGCCCTTACTGTCAGGAAGTTCTTCCTAATGTTGAGGTGGAATCTTGGTCCTGTTCTCTGGAGCAGCAGAAAACAACTTTCTCCATCCTCAATAGACTCCCTTTTGTTCAAATATTTAAACAGGGCTCTCATATCACCTC
>NC_056524.1:89873510-89924426 GCF_019175285.1 Sceloporus undulatus | reverse complement strand
TCTCATATCACCTCTTAACCTTCTCTTCTCCAGGCTAAACATCCCCAACTCCCTGAGTCGTTCCTCATAGGACATGGTTTCCAGTCCTTTCACCATTTTAGTCGCCCTCCTCTGGACCCGCTCCAGTTTCTCAATGTCCTTTTTGAATTGTGGTGCCCAGAACTGGACACAGTATTCCAGGTGGGGCCTGACCAGAGCAGAATACAGTGGCACTATTACTTCTCTTGATCTAGACACTATACTTTTATTGATGCAGCCTAAAATTGCATTGGCCTTTTTAGCTGCCGCATCGCACTGTTGACTCATGTTCAACTTGTGGTCTACTTGGACTTCCAGATCCCTTTGTCTGCCCGTCTTTGCTCCAAGTGATGGTTAGTGGAGGTGGTTATTGGTGATTCACTTTGGAGTTTGTCAAACAAGGTTCTTACTTTCAAAAAAGAAGATAGCAAGGTCAATTTGAAAATTCACGCAATTACGTGATTACTTATCACACCTTAAATTTACTGTAATGGCCTCCCCGAACGCGACCCAGATTCTGTGCAAAGTAAGCCATCACATCATTGAGTTCTTAACTGTGAATTGTCACCCTTGCCCATGCTCAGTGAGACTCCACATGACTGGAGCATAGCATATTTAGTTGAGAAAGAGAGAGGAACCAAGGAACCCCACAATTTACAAAAGAGGTTGGGGGGGAGAATGGTTGAAAGAACATGCTCTATTCACGTTAAAATGAGCATATATTTACTCTTGTCACGTTAAAATGTGAATATAATGGTTATCCAATAGCTCTGGGTCCATGCTTCTTAATTAGCAGGCAGCAGCCCCCCCCCCCCCCCAAAATGGAAGGACAAGCGGAAGTAAAAAGAAAGGGAAATTGGGGGGGGGTTTCAGGGGAAGCCCCCCTTCCAGATTTTTTTTTGGGGGGGGGGGGAGAACCAGGACCAAAGGAGACATGTACATCACACCAAACAACAGTGTACTGAGTGTGAAGTTGCCTAGGAATAGGGTTTGTGAATTCGCTAGTTTACCGAATTTACTTAACTGTGGATTGATGTGTGATTGCGTTCGGAGGGCGTTTGGACTGCCAGCGATTGCGTGTGGTAACCTTTTGTGCAATAACGTGAATATGCATGGTTGCGTTCAGGATGGCACTGGATTATACTTCCAATTTCAGTCGTGTGATATCATCCTTGGCCAATTGTGGAAGGCTCTCTGTTTTAACTAAATGAAACTACCCCCACCATAAACTGTGGTCTGGAATTAGCATAAGAAAAATGCTGGTCTTAGACTGGTATCCATAATTGTTGGCTGGGAAATCTCCTGTTCAAATTGCTCCCAGTTATGATCACTTTCTCCACATGGTATGGGGGAAAATATTGTCCATAGCAAGGTTTGTTTCATTCAGCAGTCTGGCAATAATACTACATGCCTACATGACAGAGGTATATTAATGATCACTGTGATGGGGCATAAGAATAGTTTTGGATACTGAAAAAGCAGCATCTACTGTATATACGCATGTATAAGTCTAGAAATTTAGGTCAAAAAAGTGACCCAAAAAACCCTGAGTTGACTTATCCATGGGTCAATGTAAGTACTGTATCTTAACTCCTATTTAAAAGAAGGAATCATTCCTTGGTGAAAGGCAAGAGTATAATCTGTACTGGAAGCACCAACTCTCTCTATTCTCTTATCCATCCAGTGATAAAAGTGAGCACAAACATCATGGCAGGGATTTTGTAGGTTCTTTGACATTGTTTTGCTTTGCTTCATCCTTTTGATCCTTTGCTATATACCCCTAAGTTTTACCCTTGACTTATCGACGGGTCATATCAAAATCCATACTTTTTGCCCCCAAACTTACCTTCAACCTATACATGAGGTCAACTTATAGTCAAGTATATACGGTATGTGCTAAATGGATTAATAATGCCTAGCATTTATATAATGCTTTTTCAGTGCTGAGCTCCATGAACATTTATCTCAGTAAATTAGCAAGTAAATAAACAGTGCAGGTTCACAGCAGGGGGGCAGAAGCAATCAGTAGAATCTCCCAACTCCACAGCTCTGAGTCACTTAATAAGCACAATTATTTTGTTTAAATCAAAATCACTACAGGAGACCTTATCTGAGATGGCAGCCAGTTGTGAAGCCCTTCACATTTCCCCCCTTTTATTTGTTTTGTCTCTATCTGTTTCTTCTGTCCTACCTTATGCATTCTCTTGATTATGGGTTCTGGAACCCTACAAACTCAGTGTAGAACTTCAATTTCTTCCATCCTACTCCTGCATTCTTTCAGAGTTGCAGAAGTGGTCAGAACTAATCTGTCCACTAATGTGTAACTCTGAAAAAATGCAAAAGTAACACTGTAAGAATGCAAAAGTAAATCTCAGTAAATCTCTCTGTTAGGTAATGTGAGTAACTAGTATGATGCCTGATGGAATATTTCAGCTTGTCATTTTTCTTTCAAAGATGATGGATGTCTACTATTCCTTGAATGGAGGAAAGACTGTCCTGTTTGAAACTAACACATTTTCAAATGTATCATTCAAAGGTTTTTCTTTCAGCCTGGAAACAGGGCATTAGCTGCAGTGCTCATATATCACATACTGAATCCCCTACCTCTTATCTGTAATTTTTTTAGATTCTTAATATGGCATTTTATAAGCCACCAAAGACTGCTTCTGCACTGCAGAAATAATCCAGTTTGACACCACTTTAACTGCTATGGATGAATGCTACGGAATTCTAGGAATTGTGGTTTTTGAGACAGACTTCTCTGTCAGAGACCTCTCATATCACAACAAACTACAATTCCCAGAATTCCACAGCATTGAACCATGGGAGTTAGAATGGTATAAAACTGGATTATTTCTGCAGTGCAGATGCAGCCTAAAAGAGGTGTTAACAGATTGGTTCAAATGTGAAGTATTTAGAAAGGGCTAGTGGGGGGGGGTTCCCCTTGAGGTTATCTTGGCAAATTAATAATGCCAACTTTCATTACAGGGATGTTTGAATAAAGGTTTTTAAAAGCTTTGGTTTCTCAGGGATTAACTATTACTTCCATTCTCTATCTCCAGAGAGCCATAAAAATATTAGATCTGGGAGGTAATCCAGGTATCAATGAATGATGGAATTTGGGGAACTGTTGATTTTATGGTGGTACTATATGGTCTGTTGCTGTAATTTTCAGACATTGGTCCTCCAGGTATTTTTGATATCATCTCCCAAAAGCCCCGGCCATCATGGCCAATTGTCTGAGATTCTGGGAGTTTTCCTCTTTTTCATGAAACTGAAAACAGACTTAAATTGTTCAAGTCATGAATTTTCTACAAATTGAATAGAATTAATAGATCCCTATTGCGGGACTATCATGGCTACCTTTCTACCATATAATTTTTTTGTGAGTCCCCCCCTCCCGCTGAGGCTTTGCAATATACATTTTCAATGGAAATCAATATTTCATTCCTCAGGGGAGATCTCTAAACTCTGAGGGGACAAACTAAATCTACTAAAATGTGGGGAACTCTGAAATTCAGCACTTTGCACCCTGCTGGGTATGATGCTGGACTCAGCATTGCAAATACTGTCATGCTGTTTCTTGTTCGTTCTTTACAAAGTGAGCTGTCAGCTGTGTGTTAAACCCATTTATATTTGAAATGGTCTTCTAGTACTTGATGCTAGCAAGACAAACATTTAAAAGGCATATTTTGGGTGTTTGTGTATGTTGTTTTTTTCTCGGTAGCGTAGTTTTCATCTTTTATTTCTTCTTTCATGCATAAACCAGTTGCATTTGTGAACAGTTGCATATGCAGTAACTATCAATGCTTTAATTTCTGTTATAGGTTCAAATAGCCAAATAAAATTAGCACCAAGTATGGATATTATGTTTAGAAAATAGAGTCGCCCCTCCTAAGACGCGGATCTGAGTCCTTGAATATACGTGGAAGGGCAACCTCTGCTATTTGAATGGTGTGTGCGCCTGGGGCGCGCCTCAATCAAGCCTAAGGGAGCTCGCACTCATTCAAGCCTAATAAGTGCGAGCCTCCGTTTTCATGGAGAGGGGGTCAGAAATGGATCCCCCTTGAAAATGGAGGACTAACTTTATAATATATCATAGAATCATAGAGTTGGAAGACACCACAAAGGCCATCCAGTCCAACTCCCTGCCATGTAGGAACTCTCTGTCAAAGCATCCCTGACAGATGGACATCCAGCCTCTGTTTAAAGGCCTCCAGGGAAGGAGACTCCACTACACCAAGGAAGTATGTTCCACAGATTAACATCCCTTACTGTCAGGAAATTCCTCCTAATGTTGAGGTGGAATCTCTTTTCCTGTAGTTTGAATCCATTGTTCCAGGTCCTATTCTCTGGAGCAGCAGAAAACAAGCTTGCTCCCTCCTGAATATGACATCCCTTCAAGTATTTAAACAGGACTATCATATCACCTCTTAACCCTCTTTTCTCCAGGCTAAACATCCCCAGCTCCCTGAGTCGTTCCTCATAGGACGTGGTTTCCAGACCCTTCACCATTTTAGTCACCCTCCTTTGGACACGCTCTAGTTTCTCAATGTCCTTTTTGAATTGTCCTTTTTGAATCTGTGTTAACTATTGATTATTCTGCACGGGCACAATGATGTATTCAAAATTTTATATCCTTGCCTCTTTCTCTGCCTTGTTTCTATGTATGTCATACCATAAGACTATTTCACATTTCTCTTTTTGCTTTTAACCATGACAATTTATGTTACAGCGTAGCCATAATTTCATCTTGCTCTTTAAGCAGAGAATTGGAGTATTTTTTGTTTAGATGCTATCATAAGCTCCTTCAGCATAAGATATAGTTACTGAGGCTACCATCCTATATGTGATTAATCTTCCTGAACATCATGAAACTACTACTTCTGAGCAGCCATGTGGTATTAGTTTATCAGGGTTACTGCAAGCTGTGAATATTAGCTTTATTTCATTATTCTTTTATTGGAATACTGTGCTTTCTTTGCAAAGATCTCATCTTGACAAAATATAGGCCTGTGACTCTAATGTTGTCATTGGCGGGGTACAGACCGCCCCAAAAGGGAGGCCTGCTGACACCTGGTTTTCCGCTGGAGGGAAGCCTCAGCCACCAAATGGCGAGGCTTCCCGCTGGCAGAAAAAGAACCAGCAAAAAGCGGGTTCTTTCTAACCATTGTGGCGGCATAATGAGTGCACCACAGTGTGCCACTGGCACACTCGTTACACAAGTGCCGCATGGCACCATACGGATGCCGTACGGCACTTGCATAACAATGGTACCGCCATTTTGACGCCCTCGTCACATACGAGGGGCGAGGGGCATCTAGAAGTGTTACCCTCAAAGCACCCCTCGCACATGACGAGGGCATCCTTTTTGGCCCGCCTGGACTGGACCATTGTTTTCTTTTTCCTGTATGAATTTTAACACCTTTGCCTGATGAAAAAGCCAGTGGAGCTTCAAAAGCTTCCATCATGTATTTTATGCATTTTATTTGGTCCAATAAAGGTATTGCTGTTTTGTGGATTTTGTGTGTTATTGTACTTTGCTTTATAACCAATGTGGCTACCCCTGGACACATTTAAAACTATACAATATTATGTTCAGCATGTGTTATGGGTGACTGACTTGACCCATCATTGCAGGATTTTTTATTTTTTGGTTTTGCAGTGATCTTTGTTCTTAAGGGAATAAAGATTGTTTTGAATGCTTGATTGACTGAAATGGTCATGAAACAGTGGTAGCTTATGTCCAGGATAACAAAGGAGCACAGAGCACATAGAAAGACTAATTACAGTCTGACTCTGTGTATCCCATCACAATTCAAAACAGAGAGCCCTCAAGAGATAGAACAAAATATTCAATACAACAGAATATATGATATTGAACTATGTATAGAGAGAACTAAATGCAAAATAGCTTCTGAACAGTCATTGCACAAAAGGCAGCCAAAGCTGAGCTGTGTAAATCACATTATAGAGCAGTGCTTTTATCTACTCGATTTTTGTCCTCTATGTATGAGAACACTGCCTTAAAATGATAATAGTGCTATAAAAGTCTATAGGGAGGGTGCATGTACCTCATGATGACTGTATGTGAAGAGAAGAGAAAGGATGCCTTTTGTGTTTAGTAAAATTCAGCCCCAGCAGGGCATATTGAATTATACCCTATGCCCTATAGATTTAATGCATTGGGCCTCTTTGGGTATTATATGAATAATGTTAAAAATTGTTTAAGTTTATAAGAGTATTGCAAACATTGGCATAAACACAGCTTTATTGTACACTTTTGGAACCATCTTTAGTAGTGTACCATGGTGTTCAGATTATCATTTATAAAGGAGATTATAACATAATCCTGCCACTGTTTATATCTAGCAAGAGAAAAGTCAAAGCCAAAGCCTGTGAAGTAACTAAAAATTAGGGATGTGAAGAATGGAGACAAATAGTGGTTCAGTTATTTGCTTTTCAGTCATTTGTATCAGGTTTTTTTGTTTTTTAAAAAAATGTTGTGATGGAAAACGGGTCCAGCTCAGCCCATATATTATGTCTCCTCCTCTTTCTTTTTTCTAAATCAAGCACTTCCATGTTAAAACGACAGTGCAGTTTAAATTTTATTAAATACATTTAACACCTCCTTGGAAAAGGGTTAACAGCAGTACTGGACATCACACTATACACTTAAAGCGTTGCTATTCCACTTTAACTGCTCTGGCTGCCTCCTGTTGCATTCTGGGATTTGCAGTTTAGGAAGGGGAATTTAGAATATTCAGCCAGAGAGCTCTTACGCCTCAATGAACAATAAATTCCAGAATGCAACAGGAGACAGACAGAGCAATTAAAGTGGTGGTGCAGTGTTAAATGCCTGTATTGCAGCCACTCACTCATAAACCACAAGGTTGTGAGTTCAATACCAACCAGGGGCTCTGGCATCTTTCCACAGGTAACTAAAACGAGTACCTAGCTTGTTGGGGGCAATTAGCTTACACTTTGTAAAATGCTTACTGCATCGGTGAGTGGTATAGAAATGTACTTGCTATTGCTATAATAGCAATACTTTAAGAGTGTAGTTCATTCTCCCCTTCTCCCCCTTTTACAAACAAAAACTATTTCTTTGTGAAATTCTTTTCATATGGTCTGTACATATTGGTCTAATGTGATGAATCTATTCATAAATTATTCATCTTTATTCTTCAGGAAATGGCCTATGATGACTAATACTTGGCAAACATAGGGACACTGAGTAAGACACCAGCTAGAAAAGAAGTTGGATGGTCTTTTACTTGTTTGCATTCTGTATCTTTGCAAAACAAAGTTAGGACAATTTCTCACGATGTGGCTGATACATAAGAATGCTTTAACCCTCAATACTGAGAGCACACACACACTGGTTGTTGGGTTGTGTCTGCTACTTCTGCTTAAAGTGTGACAATGCCTGCACCAGAGAAGCATTTAACATTCCTATGAATAAAACCTCTACCATTCTGACATGGGATAGCAGGAGCAGGAGGTTATCTTCAGACATGCAGGACCTCAGTCCATTTACATTGGTGTGCATATCAAAAATCAAAGTGTCCAATGGAGTAAAGGAAAACTGGCAAGTATCCTCTTAAAGCAGCCAGTAGTATATATATTCTCTAATTATACCAAAGTAGGGATTTGAATAATAAATAAATAAATTTGGTGTAATTATAGGATGTAAAAAATGGTCTAACATACAATGTGTTTATCAGCTTTTAATGGCAAAAGAAATAATTTAAAGTCTGAAAAAGATTTAAAGACAAGTAAAATACCAGAATTTTATCATATTTATTTTCTTTTTGTGTGTGTGTGTGTAATAGTTGTTTTTCTGTAAAATAGCTATTTGAGTATCTAATGAAATAATTTTGATATGTTGTGTGTACAATATAATATATAGAAAGATGATTTGATATATATATAACAGTTAATATATGTTGATTTACTTCTATCCACATTGTTTTGATAATAATTGACATAGTTTTTTGCTGTTTGTCTTGTCAGTTGAAGTTATCTGCTGGTGAACATTTATTTTGTTTGTATGTTAGCCTTAGCCATAAAGTATGCTCAAGTGAATATTGCTTTGTTTACCAGTTTTGTTGGTTCATGAAATTTATTATTTATTATTGGACTGAATCAGTCATGTTTATTTTTAATGCTAATGTGTTTCTTTTGTTTTTAGCCACAGGACCAAGTCTTCAGGCTGGCCTCCTCCTTCAGGATCCTGGGCATTGAACCAGGGCTCTTCCTATCAATGGGAGATGACAGCAAACAGAGATGGGAGAGATTACTTCATCAAGTATGTTACCCGATTATTTGATGAGTTGTATATAGAGACTACATAGCAGAAGTCAAGCTCAAGCATGAATATGTAATGAATTCAGATGGTTAACCAATCAGGACTAAAAGGTCATCCTGTTATCAACTTCGGTTGATACACCTATTACTCCCCTTCCTGGAACCTGAGGATCTAAAAACTATGGTACATGCACTGGTAACCTCACAACTTGACTTCTGCAGTGCACTCTAAATAGGGCTACCTTTGCACCTTGTCCGGAAACTTCAACTAATTCAAAATATGGCAGCCAGGATGGTAACTGGAAGATCTAGAGGTGACCGTATTACACCTATATTAAAATCTCGTCTTCACTGGCTGCCTATTAATTTCCAGGCACAGTACAAGGTGTTGAATATAACCTTTAAAGCCCTTCATGGTTTAGGTCCAATCTATTTATGGGATCGCCTTCTCCTATATTATCTGCCCCGCACATTGAGGTCCTCTAATAAAAAATTACTGCAGCCAACTAAAACAAGGCTTGCTGCAGTTACCCAAAGGACCTTCTCTTCCGCTGCTCTCAAATTATGGAATAGCCTGCCGGAGGAGATTTGATGTATCACTACTCTTAATTGCTTTAAAAAGGCAATCAAGACAAGGCAGGGAGAGGTGGGAAATACAAGTAAAATTTATTATTGTTATTATTATTGTTGTTGTTGTTGTTGTTATTATTATTATTATTATTATTATTATTATTATTATTATTATTATTATATCTCTTCCGGCAGGCTTTCCCTGATTAATTTTCTAATAACCTCGTTTTTAATCATTCTTAACTACCCTAACTGCCTCTGCCTTATAGTTTTAATAACTGTTTTAACAGTTGTTCAATAATTTAATTGTATTTTATTGTAGATGACAGGGTAAGGGAGGGTTGGGGATACAATGGTAACAAACGATTATTATATTTTATGGATGTTTTTAGTGTTAGCTGCTTCTATCTTTTGGAGAAGCAGGATACAAATAAATATCATCATCATCATCATCATCATCATCATCATCATCATCATCATGTTTGTTGATCCTCTGTGCTGAAAGATCGCAACTCTAAAATTAAACACATCTAATGTTTCAGATAATATGCCAGAGAATATTCCCACAGTTTCAGTACTATAGGCTTCCATTATTCTGGTTTTCTTCCCTTGTAGTCCATCTAACAAATGCAGCTTGTATATTACTTTTATCTGTGACAACAGAAATAATGAATATAAATAAATATGAAGTGGAATCCTCCCTCGTCCACATGCGAAGCAGCTCCATTTTAAAAAAAAAGATTTTGGGATGCTACCTGAAACACCTTTCTTTGGAGTGAAGATGAACTCATTGAGGGTATAATGGATGGTCTGAAAACATTTGCTAAGCAAGCTTTCAATATGTTCATTAGTACAGGTATAGAAAGGAGACGAATAGAAGCTTCATGTAATAACTTTATTTGTGATATGAATGTAAAGAATATTTGCATTTTTGCCAGTCTTGATACATTGTGGTGTCTTGACCCCATCCAAAAAAATTCAACTTCTGTTAGATTTTTGTTTTGTATTTTGGGACTTTTTTAATGGATAATTTTGTTTTTGCACAGAACAGTGTGTGTGTGTGTGTGCGTGCGTGCGTGCGTGCGTGTGTGTGTGTGTTTAAAAATATAATTTTTTCACACAAAAAATACCCAAAGTCACTCTCTCAGTACAATAAATCTACTCTCCCCAGCAAAATGAAAAAAATTGTTAATTTTATTCTTGCATGTGAAAACAAAATAAGTGAAGATTTACACCCCTCTGTATTATGTTGGTATGGCTGAAATCACTAGAGAGATTGCTTACCACTGTCATGGCATAGTTAAGCATCAATATTGGTCCTAGACATTATGCTATGTGAACCTAATGACAAAATGGAGCTCTTCCCATTCTACATACCGTAATGGGCTTGACTAGTCATTGACAGTGACAGTATGACACCCTCTATCCCAGTACTTCTCAAATAGTGGGGCGGGTCCCCCAGGGGGGGCGCGAGGCTCCGTAAAGGGGGGCGCGAGGCTCAGGATACAGTGTTATGCAGAGGTGTACTTATAACAATTTTATAGACAAATGATACTATTTACAGTCATGCGGGGGGCGCGAAATGTTTTCTTCTTCCTGGGGGGGCATGACAGAAAATAATTGAGAAGCACTGCCCCACCTAAAGTGCAGGAGGATTCCTTGAAGGAGTGGTTAGGGCAACTGCACGAAACACACAGTGTGTTGTCTTGCAAAAGGAGGCAGTTAATAGACTGATTCTTCTGCCTCTTCCTGCAGCATCCATCACTTGCTACCTGAGGTGGCTGCCTTCTTCAGCTTCGTGGACTGTTAACCTGCCGTGGCAATTAGTGGCTTAACAGGGACTTAGGGGCTGAACATACCACCCCTGAGGGGCAGCCTGCATCCACCGCTGTCTTCACCGGATCGGGGCCATAGCAGCTACACACCATGGCCCCAATCTGGCCTTTCTGTGGTGCAAAAAGGAACCACAAAAAGCAGTTTCTTTTTGTGCTGCGGAAAGGGCACCATAGCCACCAGTGCTGCAGCTTTTTGGTGCTCCTTTGGTGCTGCGTCATCTGGATGTAGCACCAGAGAAGCGCTGTGATGCTGCCTGCCATATTGTGGGGGGCGGCGGTGCCACGGCCCCACTCCATCCCGATGCTGGCCTTTAATGCTGGTCTGTCGAGGCTGTTAGTGGCAATAAAATCAAGGTCTCTGGATGTTTTTAGTTGTCTGGTGAAAGTGCCCTGTTTACAGCTTGACATAATACATTCACTTCAAAAGAACTATTTAAACAAAGCAGTTCACTAGGTGTGCTCTTGTGTAAAGTTTTAAAGCCATTGCCTTTTGGGTACTGAGTGTTTTGCTATAAATGTATAAGACTACTCATGTGTTGGTGACTCTACAGTTAAACTTACTGTAGAATGTATTCAGAGACATAGCCATGTTAGTCTGGAATATCAGTACAGTATGTAGTGGGATCTTGTGCCTTAAAGACTAACTGAGCAAATGAAGCATAATCAGGTTTGTAGCATAAGCTTTCATAGATGTAGGTCCAAAACACTTCAGAAATAATCCAGTTTGAGATCACTTTAACTGCTCTGGCTCAGTGGTAGGGAATACTAGGAACTGTAGTTTTGTGAGACATTTAGCCTTCTGTCTGAGAGCTCTGGTGCAACAATAAACTACAATTCCCAGGATTCCTTAGCACTGAACCAGGGCAGCTAAAGTAGTCTCAAACTGGATTATTTCTGCAGTGTGTTTTGGTCCTTAGTCTACTTCCTCAGATGCAGGAAGATGTACCTGCCTTGGCCTTAACATCTTTCTTCCTACCTTTGCAACCATTAACTTGTCAACTCATCACCATAACCACAAGTTTTTCATTTCTATGGCTGTTATACAATCTGATTATAAAGGTCCTTCCTTGGCACTAGTGCATGCCGTGAATCTGAGGAAGTAGACCAAGTCTACAAAAGTTTATGCTACAACTTCTTTCGCTCAGGGACAAAACAGACCAACCCAGATAGAGCAGCATCCCACTACCCATTTCAGTGCCAGATCGGGGCCGCAGCACCTGCATGCCATGACCCCAATCTGGCACTTTGCTACCTCTAAAAGAAACAGCAAAATACAGCTCCTTTTAGAGCCAGCAAAAAGGCGCCCTTGACACTGTGGCAGTATTTTTCAGCACTCCTCTCAGCATGCAGTGTATAAACGCTTTGCCAAAAGAGTACCATAACATTGCCTGCTGTGCGAACAGGCGCGTGACGCCAGTGTGGGGGCAGTGTTGGGGTGTGCATCATCCAAACACCAGGCCCTATGCCACCCCCATGCTGGTGCTTCAAACTGATCTGTATAGCCACTAAGTCTCTATGGTACTACAGTATCCCTCAACATATTTTTTTAACTGTTATAAGCCACTTTGAGTCCTGAAGTGGAAAAAGCAGGGAGGTAGAATGTATTAATTTATATGTTACCGAGAGAAGTACACAAAATGTTTTTGAAAGATTCGCTGTATCTGAACCTCCCTCCTCCCACTTCTTTCTATCTGTGCATAGATAGAAACTGTGTATAGATAGCCACTCTCTAGTACAACGTTCTCTCTCTCTCCCAGTGATACCTGACAGTACAACCAGCAGAGATGTACACTTCTGAGCAATGGGCGGGTTTTCAGCAATGCATCTCTTCTTGCCTGTTTGCACACATTCTCACTGGTATTGTACTGATAATTTCTTCCTATCTTCTGTGTGCTGCCAGATTGTTCCTGAGCATTCAGGAATGGACTCAAACAATGTATGAACTTGGTGAATTCCTTGGTGTATAAACAAAATAATTCATAAACATGTTAAATTTCACTTTTTTGTCTCTTGTTCTATGCTTGTCCCTTAGTCTATGCTTGAATGCTCCTTCTATTCAAAAAGGGCTTCTATCTTGAAGGTCTGCAGTTTTAAAAATATTGGCAGAAATACAATGAATTGCCAAAGGCCATTTTATTCAGCACTTTCACAATGTAAAAAGATGTACCTTCAAAACATAGGGGAGGGGGCGAGATGACAGAAAAGGATGGAGAGTAATGTGTGTTGCAACATCTATTTCTCAAGGTTTCTGTTTCTGTTAACATTTGGGCCTGGATTTTCTCCTTTTCTACTCTCTCAGCTTTATCCAAGACCAAGCATATTAATGCTATAATTTTACTGGTCCCACTCCTAAAACTGAGTTGTCTGATTTCTTAGGATCAAGCTCTCAATTTTGGGATTAAATATGTCATGAGAACTGAAAGGCTGGGATGAAGTGGACTTGCTTGGGACTAGATACAGTGGTCCACAAACTGTGCCCTTTAAGAAATTTTGGATTTCAGCTCCCAGAAGCCTCAGCCACATTGGCCAATAGTTTGAGATTCTGGGATCTGAAGAACATAAACTAGTAGATTAAAATTACCAGAGAGAGAGAGAGAGAGAGAGAGAGAGAGAGAGATTCCACCTAAACATTAGGAAGAAAGTTTTGACTGTAAGAACTGAGCAACAGTGAAACAGACTGCCTTGGAAAGTGGTGGACTCTTCTTTGCAGGTTTCTAAATACAGATTGGATGTTAAATCTCTTGGGAGAACTTCAGTTGTGTAGGCAAAGGGATCTTGTAGCACTTTTGAGACTAAATGAAAGAAAGTAGTTGGTAGCATGAGCTTTCATAAATTTGAGCCTAATTCCTCAGATGCATGTTTTGTGTAGGTTAGACTAGATGTCCCTTGCAGTACCTTCCAACTCTGCGCTTCTGTGATTCTATGTTTTTCATTCCTTTGTGTTTCCAAGTATTTTAACAAACTGCTTTTAATGCTTAATAATAAATTCAGGTATCAGAGCATTCTAAGTGTACTGGGGCAGTGAAGAACCAGGTTTTAGCCATCTTAAAAGAATCTCAAAAATAAAGGTAATAGGTTTTGCTCTACTGATAACGGACATGTGTCACCTATCATAAGTATTAATTGTGAAAAGTGAAGTGTACTATAGATATGAATAACTGAAATTGATGGCAGCGGCAATGGTGGTGAGGAGAAGGAGAAGGATTTGATAGGTTCACGAGGCCTGTTTATGGAAAAGTGCTCCCAGTGCATGCAACTGAGAGGGGGAACAAGCCTTTCTACTGATTTCTACCTCTTCCTTTCATTCCTCATAATTCTGTTCCAGAGAGTTGACCATGTTCCAGAATAACATTAAAGACTATGGCAATAGAGAGGGAATTGGCTCCCCCCCCCCATTCCCTGTCCATCATTGGGAGCCTCTGGTGAATCAAAAGTACTGGTATTCAGGAAAAGATATTTGGAAAGGACTGGTGGATCTCCAAACCAATGTATACAGCAATTTGTCACCAAGACTGGTAATTGACACAATTGAGAAATCTGGAATTAAATCGTTAGCCTTGTCATCTGCATGCCAAACTATATGTAAATGATTCTGTGCTAGGTATTAAAAAGGAGAAAGGATGGGGAAAAGGACAAAAGAAGTGTGGCAGCATCTTTAAGACTGTTTTTTAAAATTATTTTTGCATGAGCTTTTGTGGATATAAACCCACATTTTCAGATGCAGTACTGAGTAGTATTAAGGTCTCAAGTATATAGTATACTTATACAGTTGTGAGACTGGGACAGAATGTAATATTTATATATTTATTTATTATTTTTATATTCCACCTTTCTTCCAAAATGGGATTCAGAATAGGATCCAGAGGGATGCAAATCATGACCTTGCCCTAAATTCTCAAAGGGCTGCATAAAATGATAGAGGTCTGTTGGATCACAAGGGCTGAGCCCATGCTTTCCAGGCCCTGTGCTCACCTGGGTTGGTCCCTGTGTAGGTGTGGGGATGGGCATGTATTCCCACACCCATATCCCAATGACCCAGGATCCATGACCAAGCACCCCATTTCCACATCAAATGCAGCAACTGCAGGGCTTCCCAGTTAGAGTGAAGAGCAGCAAGGTAGGTAGCATGGCGGGGGGGATTGTCTGAACAGCCAATTTTGCCACCGTGTTCCCTAGAAACTCCATGCAAAACCAGGGGTTAATTACCCTGGGGTAAAGGCTATTTATCCCAGGATCAGGCTGGATCCTCTAGATCTATTTCTGGACAGGCATCATTACACCTGATCCCAGGATATTTGGTATGTGTAGTCTCATCTAGATGACATGAGGCCAGAGGGAACACAGGCCTTTTGGCTCATGCAGACAAGCATTTCTTTTGTTATATGTGGAGTAGTGAGGACTTTTGTATTGGTATATGTAGTGTGCCATGAAGGCATTGACTTTGTTCATACATCTACTAATGGGTTGGAATTTGTGAATATAATTCAGTTAGCAGTTTTTATTTTTTGTTTTCCTTCATAATTTCCTTTTCAAAGACTACAACCTCTAAATCCCTTACTGTGTATCCAGAAAGGCTGCAATGTTCTGCAGCTGGTTTGGTGGTACTACCATTTCTAACATCAGATTTGTGTCCATTAATCCTCTTGCATATTGTCCTGTTTGTCCAATAAAGACTGTAGAGGGACATCACATTAAAGGAAGAGTAACTAAATGTACCTCTGATGTTGTGAGTTATGTCATTGGCCCCTGCAATATTGTTCCCAGAGTAGGTGTGTGGACAGAGTTGGCATCTGGCTTGTCCCTGGATTATCATTCATGCCATGTATCCTGTTGTGAGTAGTTATTTCAGATTTGGAGACTATCCGTAGGTCAATAAAGTTCTGCCTCCCAGAGCTTTTTAAAGAGCTGTATTATTATTCAGAACTGGTTGTAGCTTGTTGATTATTTGTTTGAATAATTACAGCTAGGGACTGAAGCTGACCACTAGGGGTGGTCTGACATTTTGTGGTTTTGGTATGTCTTGTAGTAAGTGGTTCTTGCCTTGTCAATTTGATCATTCACCTTCTTAGGTGAGTATTGTAATTTGAAACATGGCTGTTATAAATCCAACAGTTTTGAGTCTCTGTTTTGTGAGTCTGAGCAGATGCTGTTGTATCAGAGGGCTTGGCTGTAAACAATAGTTTGATAGTGTGCTGGGTGAAACCTGGAGATATGCAAATATGCATAGCAATCAGTGGGTCTTTGATAGAGTGTGATGCTTAGAAGTCCATTGTGCAGTTTTACTGTGGTATTAAGAAAGTGAATTTGTTGTGTTGGTTGCTGTGCTCAGATTGACAGTAGGGTGGAAGTTGTTGATCTTCTGATGGAATTTCTTAAGTGATTATTTCCCATGTGGCCAAATTGTAACAATGTCATCAAGAAATCATAGGAAGAGGAGAGGTTTTTGGGTGCATGTGGTGAGGAAGCATTTTTCCCAGGTCAGCCATGAAGATGATTGCATGCTGTAGTCCCATGCTGGTGCCCATGGCTGGTACCACTGACTTGGAGGTACCTGCACATATTATTCCCAAAAGTGAAGTAGTTAAGAGTAAGTGCAAAGTGGCAGAGTGAGGGTTGCTAGGTCTACTGTAGCCTTATTCAGGATGGCATTCTTCATCATTTGTAGTCCATCCTGGTATGGGATATCGGTACATATGGATTCCGCATCCATAATGATTAGGATGGTGTTCTCTGGGAGATTATGGGTGGATTTTATTTTCCTCAGAAAATCAGTTGTGTCCTTCATGTATCTTGGAGTGCTAATGACATATGGCCTGAGAAATGAGTCCCATATATCCAGATATCCCAACAGTCATGTTTCTAATGCTTGAGACAATAACATGATGTGAGCCATCGTGGGACCAATTTTAGGGATCCGGAGGGCTGGGCATCCATATGCACCTAGCTGTCCGGGAATGCTGCCAGCAGACACTTGACAGTAGCTGATAACAGAGCCTTAGCACAGTGGAAGTGAAAGTAAAGCAGACCTTGCAAGGAACCAGTCTGAGAGCAGTCCGAGAAAACAAGCCGAGTTCAGAATTCCAGAAGTCCAAACGTTCCAAGAGTCAAGCCGAAGTCAGGGTACCGAGAAACAACGTTGGTCAAACAGTCCAAGGTCAAAACAGCCAAGAGATAACAAAGTCCGGTCCAAGGTCAAGGTAACAAAGAATCCTAGTGCTAGCAGCAATCACGCCGAGAGATCATGCAATAAACTCTAGCAACCAGCATTAGTCTCTCTCCCACTTAAGTAAGGGAAACTCTCCCTCGTGCCACCTGAGGCTGGTTGGCTAATTGCCTCTCGGCAATTCTCTGTGATCTGCGCCTGCAAGCACTCTCAGCTCTTCTCTCTTTGAAAGAAGGCACCTGCATGCAAGCTTCGTCCCCAGAGTCCCCACTAGGCAGTGGTACCATAGAAGGTCTCTCTTCGGCACTAGGACCTGGTTGAACCTCCTCCTCTGGGGTTGGAAGATCACAGCTGGGACCTGGCAGGGCAGGAACAGCACCTGGTGTTGCCTCAATCAGCCCTTGCTCTGGAGGAGGCTCATCCTCCTCATCATCCTCCGAGAGCTGATCTTGGCTGGCCATGACACTAGCCCTTCTAGCAGAGCACGTGCGTCATCTTGCCAGCACCCCGCCCACACAGGGCATGCGACGATGATAAGTGGGCATCCCCGCACCCAAACAGCACTCACTAGAAGCATTGTCATCAATGTGCACGAGCACCATTATGGCGCTCCTAACAAGAAGCCACTCTACGCGGCTTCTTTTTAGGGCATGCGTCATTGCTGTGCTATGGGGCTGGCGTGGCGGTGACAAGGGGCAAAAATGGGCACCATAGAGCCACCCGTCTGTATCCCCCCAATATATCTTCCTTGATTGCCTGATTTGTATATTTTGGGTAGTAGATAGAAGCGAGCCAGCATGGTATAATGGTTTGAGTGTGGGACTACAGCTCTGGAGACCAGGATTTGAGTCCCTGCTCGGCAATGGGAACCCACTGAATGGCCTTGCGCATGTCACTCTCTGAGCCTCAGTGGAAGGCAAAAGCAACCCCCCTCTGAACAAATTTTCCCAAGAAAAACCCTTAGGGTCGCCATAAATTGGAAACAGCTTGAAGACACACCACATATAGAGGTAGAAGATGCCAAGTTTAGACTCCTAAGGTGTGTCCACTTGTATTCAGTTCTGTCCATCAGTGGAGAATTCTCTAGGTAATTTGTGTAGTTCCTTCAGATATTCATCACTGGGATCTTTGGAGAGAATTCTGTAAAACATGGTGTTGGACAGTTGTCCCTTGGCTTCTGTGTGCAGTCTGACTTGTTCATGATGAACACAGCGCCCCTTTTGTCAACCTGTGACTTTAATCCACAGCAGTGTTCAGTTCAGTCTTCAGTTTTCCACACTGGGGCTCCCAGTGATGTGTTTTAATTTTGCAATATGGCCCAAAGGACTGGTTTGCAATAAAGTAGTGCATTTGTTATAATGCTTCCTTTCACTCTTCAGTTGCTTCTGCATACTGTAGTGTTCCCTTAAGCACATAGAAGGAAACCTTGCATTAATCCAAGTTTCATGTGAATGAGCTTTATTTTGTTATTGCAAATGCAACTCTCATAGCTGGTTTCTTCTAGCTCTAGGCAAGACAAACCCTATCATTTATATAATTAATGACATGTCACTGGTAGGTTCTGCTCCCTAACAGCTAAAAACACAAACCGTATTCAGTCTTCAGCCCTTACACTCACAAACATATTCATCAGCTTATGCTTCAAAATCAATAATGAACAAATGAAAAGGTCAAGATCTTTGACTCACATTTACTTACCATTTCTGGTAATATACCTACTTATTCTATCATATATTCTATGGGTTTATAAGTCTCTCCCTTTTCCTAGAATTGCACTCAATTTTTGTTTTAGTACAGAGTTTTCCTTACATTTTGACTTGTTCACACAGTCAGAGGTTCCTACAGGTATTAATTAAGTATAATCCAACAAGGCAGGGAATGCTACAGTTTTTCATTCACTATATTTTGAAGGGGCCATTATTTAAACAAGAAAGCTGACCTGCTATTCAAAGTGTGTGCTTCTATTGCAGATGCTCAAGAAGCATGCCTGGTAAGTAAGGTGTGAAGTTTAGATTCTGGGATCTTTCTTGTAATTTGCACAATTTAAAGACTGTAGGGTGTTGGAAACAACTTTTTAATTACCTTGTTAAGTTTTTGATTCTGTAGATTTTTCTGTTGCTCTGACCTTGCTCGCCAGACAGTTTGACTAACACAGAATATACTTCAATCAATTATACTTTAATCAATTAATTGATATTAGAATGTTAAGACTAAATTAGAGTGGGTGGCTCTCATATTCTCATAGGAAAGTTGAAGGAAAGAACAGTAGTAGTACTGGAGAACATTATATATGTGTGTGTTGCTAGCCTTTAGTAATCAGCAGGAGAATAGCTGCAAACCCGTTGAAGATTGAGGAAATGAGTGATGAGGTGAGGATTGATTTTAAGCAACTTTGATATTTATAGTATGTCAGATTGTGTAGTCCTGAAAGTCTAGTGTCATCCCCATTTCATGTGTGCCCTTTGGAGGGGGGTGCATTGTAACTCTCCAATTCTCCTCCTTTTTTAATTCTGGTTTTTGTTATATGTTATTATTTGGAGTGAACTGCAATGAAAGTAATTCTTTTCTACGGTATATTTATTGTCTAATGATAGGCAGCAATTAAATGATAACTTAAGTGAATAAATAAAGGAGATAATTAACTGAAAAAATTATTCAACTCCCCCTCTCATTCTCTGTTGGTGCTCCCATCTTCCCCAAATTCGCTACACACAGAGAGAGAGAGAGAGAGAGAGAGTTGACTGAGTCACACTCTTTGAGAGGGTTTGGTGAGGTTGGAGCCAGTAGTTAGAAGACAATAGAATCTGTGTCCTTCCCATGGTTACTCAGAGGTGAATCCCATTGAACCCCTTTACAGTTCTTTTTGTGTTGATTGCAAGATCGGCAGGTTGGCAGTTCGAAGCCTGGCTGCCACATGATGGGGTGAGCTCCCATCACTAGTACCAGCTTCTACCAACCTAGCAGTTTGAAAGCATGCTAATGCAAGTAGATAAATAGGTACCACTCAGGTGGGAAGGTAAATAACGTTCCTTGCAATCATGCTGGCCACATGATCACAGACAACAACACTCTGACAACACTGGCTCTTCGGCTTAGTAACAGAGATGGGCACCGCCCCCTATGGTTGGACACAACTTGACAACCTTGTCAACGGGGAATACCTTTACCTTACCATTGTTTATATGGTGATGGACATTTGGATAATTAAGTGGAAGGATTTTCTCATCCTCACCCATTCCCCTCTCTTTTGATCTGCTTCCCCATCTCTCTCACTCCCTGCCTCTCTCTCCCCTCCCTTCCCCACTTTCTCATTAATTCTGCTTCCACACATCCTCCACTTCAGGGGGTCACAAAATTTGGTAGAGGTTGAAATTTAGAGACAACTGTCAAAATGAGCTAAATTCATGCCTGGCCTATATCTATCTATTTAAAAAAAAAAAACAAGCAATTCATTCCATTGAATTAAATAAGCAAAACGTGTGCTTTGCCATTCATCTTTGCATCTTTGGTACAGAAAAAAATTGTACATATTCTCAGAGGCACTCAAATAATTTATGTTAAACAATTCTTTAAAATTGTTCACTAACTGGTCATTTTATCTAACCACTTGTTTACTTGTAGTGGATCAATGTCTTTTAACTGAAATCATCCCTTACTACCTTTTTCTTAACCTTTATCAAACAAGGTATTTGAAGGTGAAAGGAACAAAGCACATGTTAGGTAAGACAAAGCAGGAAAAAGAAGAAGATAGCTACATATCATTGACAAAACTTAACTGAAGATGTTGTAAAGTGAAAATCCATATTTTAGGACTTTTGTAAGAAGAAAACCAATATGGGGGTTTTCCTGACATCACTTGAGAACAATATTTTTCACTGGAGTCAGTTTAAACATGTGAATATAAGAATATAACTTTATGGTGAGTTTGGGCAATTGCAACAGTTAATGGACATTACAGTAATAAACGTTGTAAGATATTGTAAGAAATCATACAAGATCCTAATAAAGGGAAATGCTTATTGGTATCTGTAGATAGAAATTTCCTATTTGCTTGTGCTGAACAATGTCCCAATTATCTTGGCGACTTTTAAATAGATGTTTGTGTATGGAAAATTTAGACTGAAACCATATTAGGGCAGCCAGTTCAGGTGCTGAACAAAATGTTGTCCATCCTAAGCCTCTGTAGGTCATGGCTGCACTTCTTCACCAAGTTATGATTTAATTGCTTCCAGTCAGATTCAGCAAAATGCAGTTTGCACTCTGGCTGCACAATGGACAAGTTATGTTGAATCACTTAAGAGTGTGTGCATGCAAACCTTTAAGTCACCTGTTGACTATAGCAACCCCATGAATTTCATAGCATTTTATAATAATAATAAAATATTTATTTATATCCCGTATCTTCCATTTTGAATTCTCAGGGGTGGTTTTAACAGTTCCTTCCTTTGAAATATAGCCTACAGCACCTGGCATTTGTTAGTGGTCTCGCCCCCAAGTGCTAACCAGGGCTAGCTCTGGTTTGCTTTCAAGATCGGATAGGATCTGGTGCCTTCAAGTATTTAGTTTAAGGGTACCTTTAGAGATTATAATACTTTTCAACCCCTTTTTTGAAGGGAAAGGATATTTAGGTGTAATTTTAGCCAGCTCAGCTAAAAATTGTTGTTGTTGTTGTTGTTGTTGTTGTTGTGTGCCTTCAAGTCTTTTCTGACTTATGGCGACCTCGAGGTGAACCTATCATGGGGTTTTCTTGGCAAATTTCTTCAGAGGAGGTTTTGCCATTGCCATCCTCTAAGTCTGAGAGAAGGTAACTTGCCCAAAGCCATTCAATCACCAAGCTGGGATTTGAACACTAGTCCCCAAGTGTCCTAACCCATTGCTCAAACCACTACTCTACACTGTATATAGTTTAGATATTAATGAAAGAAAGAAAGAAAGCTTCCAGTAGTTTTAAAAGTACCTCTAGAACTCTACTTCAATTCTGATATAGTTTATGGTCTTGCTATTCAGTTGTTATTTGTAGTTATTTCCAACATCTGCTGATGTTGCTGAACTCACTTTTTACTCTGTTTCTAAGTGCCTTCAGAGCAATCAAATGAATTATCTGTGTCTGCAAATTCCAGCCTGAAAGAATGGCAACAACCTATCTATCCTTGCCAAGCATGTCAAAAAACTGAGGAGAGAACTTGGGACTGCCTCTGCTATCCTGCTCAGAATCCTCTTTCATCTATTTCTGTGCAATGAATTCTCATACTGAAAATATAAGGGAAAGATCAATCATGTGCTATGAAGAATCAGTTGGGTAGTCAGCAGGAAGAAATTCATGGTCACCAATTCATGGAGAGCTGGTGACTGGATTGTTCCATCTTGTCATGTAGTATTGTTGCTCAGTACCGAGCAGCAAATGTTAATCTTTGAAATACTAGAACACTGAGCATCCTTTGCTCTGCATAGCCAGAAGTCATGCTAGTGTGGGGATATGGGGAGTTATAACCCAAAAAGTTAACTTTTCTAAGCTCCTCTCTAATATAATAGATTTGGACATGTTGGTAGTGTCTATCGTAATCTAGGACAAACCACATTCCTACAAGAAATATTATACTGTATATTCCTCCAGTCCTGCTATAATGCAAACAAAATACTTTGTCTATTGAGATTATTGCATGGCAAAAATAAAGCGATTTACTCCTTCCAGGATACAGTCACTTATGGGATGCAGTCAAGAATTATCGCATTAAAAATGCCACCGCTGCTGCTGAGCGGCTGCATTCCAGCTCCCAGCTGTGCTCAGCTGGCCAATTTGCAAACATGGGAAGCTCCCATTTTGGAAAAGTGGAGGGCTAAGAGCGGCTGGGAGTTGGGATGCAGCTGGGATGCAGTCGCCCAGCAGCATTGGCAGCATTTTTAATGTGATAATTCTTGACTGCATTCTGTAAGTGACTGTATCACAGAAGGGATACGTCACTTCATTTTTGCAAGCGATAAGGTCCTATGATTTGACAAGTTCCAGAGTTGTATACATTTATCAGGTCACACCTGGCAGCTATGCATGTGAAAAAAACAACAACATATCCATGTCTTTATTTAAATATAATGTATTTTATCCATTTGAAATGCACACAGAATCTACACTTGTATCAGTTATTAGTTTGACTAGTGATGCCAGCATGTTCAGCCAAGCCAGTCATGGATGCAAGCCTCTGGATCTGTTAAAGGAGTACTTCAAAGGAGATTGCAAACCCTCACCCTAATTCACCTTAAGCTAGGACCAGAACTTGTGCCCAGGAAAAGATTCTGGTTTTTTTCACCCAGCCCCTGATGGTCCACTCATTCCTCCAAGTACCCTCCCTGTTGTTGTTGTTGTTGTTGTTGTTGTTGTTGTTGTTGTGTGCCTTCAAGTCATTTCTGGCTTATGGCAACCCTAAGGCAAACCTATCATGGCGGGAGAAGGGGGGGTTGTCATAAGTTTTTTCAGAGGAGGTTTGCCTTTGCCTTTGTTTGAGACTGAGAGCATGTTTCTTGCTTAGGATTATCCAGTGGGTTTCATGGCCAAATGGGCCATTAAACTCTGATCTCCACAGTAGTTGTTCAACACTCAAAACTCTACAGTAGGCTCTCTTAAGTTCTCTCTTGGGAGAACTTTAGTTGTGTAGGCAAAGGGATCTTGTAGCACCTTCGAAACTAAATCAAAGAAAGCAGTTGATAACGTGAGCTTTCATAAATTTGAACCTAATTCCTCAGATGTATGTTTTGTGTAGGTTAGACTAGATGTCCCTTGCAGTACCTTCCAACTCTGTGCTTCTGTGATTCTATGGGTTTTTTTACTCCAGGTGAATACTTCTTTGTGTTTCTAAGTGTTTGAACAAACTGTTTTTAATACTTAATAATAAATTCAGGTATCACAGCATTCTAAGTGCACTGGGGCAATGATGAACCAGGTTCCAGGAGTACCTCAAACCCTGATCTCCACAGTAGTAGTTCAACACTCAAATGACTACATCACACAGGTTCTCTTAAGCCTATTCACTCAGCAGATTTAGAAAGCAGTGCTACGTAGTAATGCTAATGGGTTGAGAATTGGAGTGGGAACATTCTCCCCTGCTAACCCTCTCTTTCCATTTTCCCAGTGGAACAAAACATCCTGAATAAAAGACAAGTGGCCTGTGGAACAATTGATTGGAACAACTGGTGGAATTTTAATTGTGTCAGCATCATTTTTGGTACAGTTTGAATTAGGGTATGGATTAAACTATCCTGCAAGATGCTTTCCACAAGCTTGTCTTAATGTTTTGTGTGTGTGTGTGTGTGCGCGCGCGCATGGGTATATCATACTCTTCTTTTAATTAATTTATGCTTGCAATAACCTAAATTATAAAATGGGGGTAATGAGCAACAGCAGCTGGTGGTTACCATCCCAGTGGAATGATGAATCTGCTATGGGTAGTACTATGAACTTTAAAAGAGGTATCCAAGATGTTGTGCCATCAATAAGATGGCAATCACCATTGCTTTTAGGTACACATGTGCATGAGCGCATAAACTATTAAAGTCTTGTTGGCCATGTCTTTATTGCAGAACTTTTTATATATGATGAGTAACCACGCTGGCTGGAGATTTCTGGGAGCTATAAGCCCATTGGCCTGTGACTTTGGAGACCAGGGTCCAAATCCCTGCTTAGCCAAGTCTCACTCTCTCAGCCTCAGAAAGGTAATGGCAACTCTCCTCTCCCAAAAAGAAAACCCCATGATAGGTTCGCCTTAGGGTTGCCAAGAAAACCCCATGATAGGTTCGCCTTAGGGTTGCCATATATTGAAAACAACTTGAAGGCACACAATAACAGCAATAATCCAAAAGTAATATTTCAAAGCACTGTCTAAGGTACAGATAAAGAAGAGCAGCTCTGATTATTATTATTAGTGTCTGTCAGTGAAATAAGTTCTTCACTCATTTAAAGACCTTATTAGAAGGTACTTTATAGTAGTTATTAAGATTACAGTGTATGGCTTTCCAATTCAGTTTTGCCATAGCAACAGAAATTAAGCATGCAGGGCAAGAAACCAGCTAACTGTGAAAAGAGTATTTCAGAATGCTTATGTCTTTAGCAGCAGCTTGAACTGAGCAGTTTTATACAAAACCAAAAGAGATGAAGTGTTTCTCCTGGACTTCAGAGATTTTCTTCTGTGACAGAGGAAGTAATTAGCTGGGAATACATATGAGCACAAGGGAGACAGGTGTCAAGAGTAGTGCTTTCTCAGAAAGCACTATCAGTTTTCTATAATTTAAAGCAAACTTTGTGTCGTATTTTAGCATACAGTTCGCTCATACTGTGAAAATATTTACTCCTTAATATTGTTTGTTAGAACAATGGCACCACCTTGGATGTGCACACAAGGGTTGAACATCACTGGCTACTGCTTCATTTCCAGGCACAACTCAAAGTGGTCATCATGGCCTATGAAGCCCTATATGGCTTAGGTCCAGACTATTTAAATGCTGTATCTCTGCATATGAACCTTCCAGAAATCTAAGATCTTCAGCAGAAGGCTTTCTCTTGGTCCTGTCACCATCAAAGGCTCACTTTGTTAGGAAACAAGAGAGAACCTTTTCCATGGCTGCTTCCATTTTCTGGAACTCCCTTCACGGAAGGCTAGGCTGACCTCCTCCCTGTTTTCCTTTTGCCAGCAGGAAAAAAATATTATCTTCAAGCAGGCTTTTAATATATTATTGCACCCAGGAAGGCTTCTTATTGGCGTGATTTCTTTTGTATGGTTTTAGAGGTTTAATATTTTTAACTTAGTGTGTTTTTTAATGATTATATATTTTTGACTTCTTATATTAATTTGATGTTTTTATTTTTATTTTTTAACCTGTACAATTTTTAAAGTTTTGTTTGTGCAACACCATGGGTTCAATTTAGGGGAAAAGGGGACATAATAAATAAATAAATAAATAAATAAATAAATAAATAAATAAATAAATATGTTACATATTGATTTCTTATATGTTACCTTAGGGCTAGTATATGTTTCCATTCAGGTCACTGAAAACAACTTGTAATATGAAATCATCTTCCTGAAATCCATTAAATGGCATTAGCTTGTAACAAATCCATGGATGTGGCATAATATTGAAACAACTCTTCCATTACAAGCATACATCAATGTCTGCACACCAGCACAATGGTAACATCACTTGGACTTAGTCAGTGCCATGGCATGGGGATTCTGAGAGTTGTTGTTCAGAAAAGTCACGTTTCCCAGCACTGGCCAGATATTACCCCTTTACAAATGTGTATACCATAAGGGCAGTAGATAGGCTAAGAGACTGCTGACATTACACAACCAATTCAGATGCTTGTGAGTTTAAGGTCAGGTTTTTTTTTAAAGGTCAGGGTTTTTGGAAGGAGGCCTTTTTCTCTGCTTCTCTTTGCCCCCTGCTTCCTTTCCTCCTGTTGCCACCATTGTTTCTTTTCTCTTAAGCTAGCACCAATGTGTCCATGTGTGCTTGACATGAAAAGAATATTCATAAATATTCAAATCTTGGATAAAATATTTATCCTTAGTGTTTCCTTAGTGTTGGAAACCCTGGTGTGATGAATCCTGGAATCCTGAGAATTTGTGACTTATTCTGAATGAAAAATGCATGAACAATTTTATTTGCACAGAAAACCAAGTTTTTTTGTGCAGAAAATATTATTTTCCATGCATAGCAATAATACTGCACACACACAAAAGAAACCCACTCCCTTGTGTGTGGATTTTCTACAAAATAAATCCCAAGCTGCAAATATTGCACAGTTTTCAAGGCCTGGAGAAGAGAAGGTTAAGAGGTGATATGATAGCCCTGTTTAAATACTTGAAGGTATGCCATACTGAGGAGGGAGATGACTTGTTTTCACTTGCTCCAGAGACTAGGACCCGGAGCAATGGATGCAAGCTACAAGAAAAGAGATTCCACCTCAAAATTAGGAAGAACTTTCTGACAATAAGGGCTGTCCGACAGTGAAACAAACTCCCTCGGAGTGTAGTGGAGTCTCCTTCCTTGGAGGTCTTTAAACAGAGGCTAGATGGCCATCTGTCGGAGATGATTTGATTTGGATTCCTGCATGGCAGGGGGTTAAACTGGATGGCCCGTGCGGTCTCTTCCAACTCTATTATTCTATGATTCTATGACATTCTCACAGTGAGTAGGAAAATGGTTAAAGGATTCATTCTTGCACACGCACACACAAAATAGAAATTTATGAAGCCTGACATCTGTAACATGCAGAGACAAAATAAACAAAATGGAAGCAAAAAATAAATTACCAGAATGCATTTTGTGTTGCAGTGGTAGTGATGGGTGATTTGTATTTTAGATTGAATCTTGAAGGAGCTATCTAAGGCACTGATCCTTCTTTTTGTGTGATAGGATTCAGCCCCTGGGATGGTTGTTCCTTTAAAGGTTGGGCTAAGATCCTCAGGGAATTCACTGTCACCAATGGTGAGTTGGCATGAAAGTATGGCTGACAGAAGGCAGGGACTACATAGTAGCAACTGTTACCAGTACTGTTACTCTGAATTTTCAGATGTGCTTTGATCAAAAAGGTGAAGCATCTTCATCTGGGGAGATCATCTGGGCATTGGGAGCATGCGGCAGAAACACTTTACAATCTGCGATATTATATAGCATGGGTGGGTAAACAGCTTGCTAACATGTAGTATGTATGACACAGCAATAGCCAGCTAAGCCTGGAAGTAGAAAACTTGAGGATGACAGAGATAAGCCATGTCTTTAAAAGAGCCTACTTGAGATTCAACTGAACTTTATCAGTGTTAAAAGTTTGTAAGTATGGTGGTGGTGGGTTGTTAATGCTATTTCTTTCTTCACAGGAATTTCCTGGGGGGCAGGGAAGGGTTGATGAACACGTATTATATAATATTCATATCCCAGTTTAAATTGTATTCTCTTTTGCTACACTGGAATTTTACTGATCTGCCATCAGGTATCTTAAAAATTATATTAAGCACTCCTATGATGTGAGGTCTTTATTTTACACAAGATAATTGCCAATGTACATTTGGTCCAATGGATTTATGCAGTAATAGTGGTCTAGTCAGTGGATGCGCTGAAAAATTGTCTTGGCATCAGATACCCTATAAATAGTAGTTGCTAAATAGTGTGTTACAATATGATGGATGACAGCTCTGCCAAAAAGCCATTTTGCCACCATCAGAACGCAGTGGCAGAAATGTAGTTTTTCATTTATTAATGGGGAGAAATGGTAAAGGGGGAAAAAAACCAAATGATTCTTTATCATGAAAAAAGTACACCTGCAATCTTGTTAAAGTAAAAGCACTAAAATGGGCTATAAACGGAAGGGCAAAACATTCAGTGCATCAGCAATATTTTATTGGCATTTTTGAAGTTTACACAATTGTATAAATAAGAGGAAATAACAAGTCAGTTAAATATCATAGAGGTACCAGGTCCTGTCTTGGAAGCTAAGCAGGGTTTGCATCCTTCCGAGGTCACTAAAATGAGTACCCAGACTGTTGGGGGCAAATTAGCTTACTTGCTAATTAGCTTACTTGCTGTTCACCGCTATAATCTTTGGAATAGCGGTATATAAATAAAACAAATTATTATTAATTATTATTACTTAGACGGGAGACCACCAACCAACACCAAGTGCTGTAGGCTATATTTCAGGGGAAGGAACTGCTAAAACCACATCTGATTAGCCCTTGCCTAAGAAAACCTTATGAAATTCATGGGGTTGCCATAAGTTGACAGATTTCATGAATGCACATACCCATATGCGTAACTTATTCAATTTTGCATGTTGCCGTCTTCTGCTTTTCAGCCTAAAATAATTGCTGACACATGGGTCATCATAATTAAGTACTGTATTAAATACTGTGAATCTGTAGTTGCTGGTTTTGAAATCTGTTGTATGTGCTTGTCCTGATGGAGGCTGTTCAGGCAGGTGCCCCTATTACTGGGACAGGTGGTTGATGTAGCTGAGGGTTGTATGAAAAAGCCATATAGAAGGAAAAGAGTGAGAGGAAGAGATGCAGCAGATGTAGATGGTTTCTTTATTTTTTGATATGGAGGAAAAACATTGAATTCTGAATAACTGGAGCCCATAAGAGCCTTTAAAAGATTTATACAATCCAATTTCATTCTTTCTTCAAAATAAATTCTTAGTTGCTAGACTGTATCTGACAGACGTCACTGTATGCAGTACAAACTTTGAAAAGGTTGGCCAAATGAGATCTTCTCACATATAGCCAATTTAGATAGCTGATTCTGAACCAAGATCCGGACAGACGGGTTGTGCAGCGTCTGCTGGTCTGTGCCATTTTAGACTGTATAAGGCTATACTAGAATCTTTTCCTACTTGTTTTGTATATTTACTGGCAGAGATCTGATGGGCAACTGTAATCACACCTACAAGCCAGTTTTTAGTGTGTTGGGAAAGTTGCCTTTTTTTGTACTACATTCTCTAAAATCCCCAGCTAGTGTAGCCAGTGGCCATGCTGCTTGGGGGATTCTAGGGCCTGTAGTCTAAATGGTAACTTCCTTGAACTCTGGTTTTTCTTCTCCTTTAAACAGCACAAGTTCCATGCCATTTATCTGGAAAGTCTAATCAAAGGATTCATTCAATATGATGGAGGGGGTATTCAAAATACAACATCCTATCTTTGGTTTAGAAAGGGGCAACCTAGTGAGATTCAGAACATGTGTCTGATTCAGAAGCAACCCACTGCTTTGTGCAATATAATTTTAAGCAACAGTGGCAATGATAATACTTTTATCTGGAGATTTTGCTGTTCTTCTTCACAGTAATAAAATACAAACTACATGCCAAGAAGTTCAAAAAGAAGGGGACAGTACTGTAGTGAAGGCCAATTTTTTCATAATATTGTAGGCTGTGGTGTTATGATAACCTGAACATTAAGAATTCACAAGCACTGCAAATACCATCTTCAAATTGGATTTGAAGGTGCTTTTGAGTTTCATGATTTATTCTATAAACAAGTAGCTATTGAAAATGCAATCATAAAAATAATCACAGATTTTTATTTCTTTGAATATTTGGTAGTGGTGATTGCCAACAATTGTGGAAGCTGTTTTAGTTCTGGGTGCCTATTCTCAGTGATGCCCAGGATTCAGAATGATTTGATTTAACAAACTGTAGCAGCAGTAGCACACAGTTCAGATATAACCTGTTTGTTCCTTTATGTACAGAGGAACAGAGATGAATAGCTAATTTTGCTGCAGAGAATTTGCCTGCTATGAATCACAAATACTCCTTTACTTTCTGACTCTAAGGGTATGATCAAAATGTTGCAGCACAATCTTATACTGACAGAAAGGATGCATTGTTCTTCCATTCTATTCAGTTTGTCCTGCTCCTCCAACCCCCAGGTGGGAGCAAGGTTGAAAAAAGAAGAAGCATTTGCATCATGATTTAAAAAAAACAAATGTAGTACTTCCAGCATGGCTAACACGGTTCTCTTTTCACCTCAGATTTACATTGGCATTGTTCAAATGGCATGAAGGATTAGAGAGGAAAGAGCAAAAGGCACTGAATTAACATGAGAACTCCAGCTCTATATGCAGGACACATCTGCCCACTCTAAAAAACCATATGAGTAGGAGTTAAATGCATTTTCACCTGTGTCTGAGCTATAGACCTCATCTTTGATTTTGATGTATGCACACCTCTCTTCACCATCATCTGAGCCACATATTTGGGAGCTGGCATTCACAATGTGACACTACACTATATCCGCAGCTACTATGTCTTCCTTATTCAACAAGATTTTAAACCTTCCTGTTCAATGGTAGCTTTGAAAAAAAATTTACTTCCACAATTGATGAGTACACATTCTTGGCTAAAAACAAAGTGGAGAAAAGAGAAAGTGAGCATGAAGGACCAAGTAGACTGTCATCTTTGCATGCATGAATCATTTCAAAGAGATAATTTAAAAAAAAAAAAGCCAAGTTGCATTGAATTCAAAATATACTGTATATACAAATACTGTAGGTCTCTATCAGGCATTTTACAGTGGATGTAGAGAAATTAAATAAACTAAGATCCTACAGACTGGCTCAGAAGGATCATAGCTGCGGCAGTGCAGCTGTATGGCACCTCTTCAGCACTGCATCATCTGGATACACTGCCAGAGGCACACCATGATGCTGTGCACTGTCTGGAATGGCACTCAGCATCATAACGCCCTGGGGCGGAGTCTGGGCATAGTGTCCTGATGATGGATGCCCTGACCCCACTCCAGTGCATTATGATGCTGCATGCCATTCCAGACGATGTGTGGCATCATGGTTCACCTCCAGCGCTGCATTCAGATGATGCAGTGCTGAAGGGATGCCATACAGCCACACTGCCACAGCTATGGCACCCTATGGAGGGTCCAAAAAGGAGCTTCTTTTTACAGCTCCTTTTTGTGCCCTCCAGAGGCCAAATCAGGGCCACGGAGTGAGGTTGCCACGGCCCCAATCCAACCAGGAATGGAGTGGTCACACGCTACCCCTTAGGGGCAGTCTGTAGAGCCCCTAACTTCACCTGAGCAGAAATTCATGAGCTCCATCAACATCACTTATCAAATTCCAATTTCCAAATGTTATTTTAAAAAATTGTTTAAGAACCAGTGTGGTATAGTGGTCTGAGCATTGGACAATAACTCTGGAGATTAGGGTTCAAATCCCTGGTCAACCATGGAAACACTCTGGGTCACCTTGGGCAAGTCACTTATCTCAGCCTCAAAGGAAGGAAAAGGCAAACCCCCTCTGAACAAATCTGGCCTACAAAACACTGTGATAGGTTTGCTTTAGGGTCACCATGTCAAGAACAACTTGATGGCACATGATAACATATTTTTTGTTTGTTTGTTTCCCAGGTAGCAGCAAGCAAGGAAAAGCTATTGGTGTCTCTTGTTTTATGTTTTTATATCATGATGTGTGAATAAAAAACTAACTGGCGTTATCATGGTGACCAACAACAGAAGCCATTACATTTTAGTTCTTTACCTTAGCTTTCCCTAACCTAGTTCCCTCCAGGTATTTTGAACCTTCAGCCCCCATCAGCCCAGGTCAGCATATCCAGTGTTCAAGAATGTAGCAGTTGCAATCCAAACCATCTGGAGGGCAGCAGGCAGGGAGAAATCTGTTTTAATTGTTAGTAAGAAGCCTCTCTTCCCTAAGTCTCTGGGGCTTGTTGCCAGATACACACCTACTTTTAGTGTCATTCAAAACTTGCAAGATTTGGTATGGTCCTTCACTTTTCTTTCTTCAGTAGCTGAGGAAAAGATTGTTTAGTTTGAACTATTTCCTGTTGGGGGAAAATACCCCCATGGCTCATAGGAGACACTGAGTAGCAAAAATGCACAAAAAGTTCAGGGGGGCAATGTTGGGGATGTGCAGACCACCAAGGTTCCCTGGAGACCCAATGTGGTCCCCGGACCCCAAAAAGTACCCATTTTTGATACAGACTTTCAAAGAAAGTGTCTGCAGTGGGTTCAAGGCAGAGTCAGATGGAACCTACTGAAGTCAGTAGGAACTAAAGTAACTATGGCCCCATACAGACAGGCCAAAATAAAGCTGCTTCGGATCAGTTTGATTCTTTTAAATCCTTCAGATTTCAGTGGTTGTGCTTTAAGTATGACTGCATCTAGCATCAAGCCAGTGTATCAAAGTGCTTACCCATCCTATTAATAATTCGTTTGGTGGCCCTGTTTTCATTGTTAAAAGGAGACAGCAACCACATTAAGCATTTATTTATTTTCATTACATTGTTTTGGCAACTTAAGGAAAGCAGAATTTGAGCCCAGAATGCTTTCCCACCTTTTAGAAGTTATTTTTAAATTCACTAAGTAGAATGTGGTTTTGGCATTGATCAGTATCAAATGTGAATTGCCTGAGACATTTTCCTCTAAACTAAGATGAATAAAGAGGTGGGCCAATTTAATTGGGAATTAATAAACTATTTGAATTTCTGAACTGTGTTATATAAGTTGGTTGACTGAAATAGTCTGCAAAATATTAATTTTATTAGTGATGCTCTGTTAGTTATGGTATTCATTTTTATATAAATTTCAATGTACTGTTTAGAAATCACCTCATTATTATACATCAATGTGCATATCTTGCCAGAATTAAATTACAGTATTATTGAGGTCATGCAAAACCTCAGTCTTCCAAATAATACAGAAGACTCAGTCTAGTGGAATATACTTTTCAGAGTTGCCACAGCCCATAAGAGAATTTAGTGCAGTCTATTTAGGATTTTCCTAGTTCTGAAATCTGGTGCTTTGCCAAATGGAGTATAATAAAAACCATTTATTTCTGACTTTAAGAAAAATGGAAAAGAGAAATATGTACTTTGAGAGAGTTATAGTTAGCTAGCCTGTTCTTATATTCTTTAATGTTTTCATTATGGAGTTGTGTTTTTAAAAAAACAAGCAGCAGCACATACACAGAGAAGCAGGAAGAGAAAATAATGTAAATAATTTTATTTCTGTTGCTTTTGCTACCTTGTTTTAGAGCTTGGAAATGTTACCTTTTTGACTACATGGCCACTTGTTATGCCATCTGGGGAATCCTGAGAAAGAAATATTTTTTCAAGCTCAGATCTGAAGGAACTGCTGTGAGGTGAGGGATAGTTTAAATTGGTGTGATGGTAAAAGGGTAAGAATACATGGTCAACAACTGAACTCTAAGCAGCAGCAGTGGCAATATGGATGTCCTGCTAATTCACATGGTAGCCAAACTACCTATGCCAGCCTTCTCCATCCTTACTTATAGGAATGACTTTGGATATCTTCCCCTCACAACACAACAGGACCCTCATGCTCTATACAGTGTTTCCCAAACTTTGGTCCTCCAGATGTTTTGGACTTCAGCTCCCAAAATTGCTGACTGATGCCTAGGCTAGCTGGGGCCTCTGGGAACTGAAGTTTCAAACACCTGGAAGACCAAAGTTTGGAAAACACTTGTAAAAGGGGAACAGCAGTTGCACAGGACAGCTCTCAGATTTGTGACATGTACCTTATGTCTTACCAAAACCAAAGGATTCATCACGTAGAGTCAAGTGCAAAACAAGTGTGGTGGGCAACTGCATGGGACCATGGGCCAATTCTTCCCCTGGCCTGAAAAAACCCACAGGTTTCACCCCCACCACAGATACCTCTGTTTTCCTCTGCAGCCCTTCTCAAGATGACAGTGGGGAATGACTCCACATTGTCATCTGTCTCCATTTTGGCAGAGGAAAACAAAGGTATTTGGAGGCAGTACATGGCTTCGGAGACCTTGTAGGAATGACTGGCGTATTTTCATATTTTTTTTCATGCATTTAGGGGAGCTTTCTGTGTGATTGGGGGCAAAATAGTCTGAAAATGGAATGAAATTTTCTAAAAAAAAAATATGTTGGGGAGACTGTGGGGATGGAGGATTTTCAGGGGCCACAAAATGGGACCCACATGCAGCATGTGGTCATCACTATACCTACCCTTAGAATTAAAGAATATGGTGTTGCTGAGCAACCACTGAGCAAATGAATTTGTTCTGAGTGCCAAATTAGCCCGTCCACAAACAGTTACATTCTTATAGAATCATAGAATCATAGAGTTGGAAGAGACCGCAAGGGCCATCCAGTCCAACCCCTTGCCATGCAGGAAATCCCAATCAAAGCATCCCCGACAGATGGCCATTCAGCCTGTGCTTAAAGACCTTCAAGGAAGGAGACTCCACTACACTCTGAGGGAGTGTGTTCCACTGTTGAACAGCCCTTACTGTCAGGAAGTTTCTCCTAATGTTGAGGTGGAATCTCTTTTCCTGAAGTTTGCATCCATTGTTCTGGGTCCTGGTCTCTGGAGCAGCAGAAAACAAGCTTGCTCCCTCCTTCAATATGACATCCCTTAAACAGGGCTATCGTATCACCTCTTTCTCTTCTCCAGGCTAAACATCCCCAGCTCCCTAAGTTGTTCCTCATAGGGCATGGTATCCAGGCCCTTCACCATTTTAGTTGCCCTTCTTTGGACACACTCCAATTTCTCGACATCCTTTTTCAATTGTGGTTCTTGTTTCCTAGCAATTTATTTAGTGTCAGTAGTCTGATTTGAATCCAAGTTGCAGATGTGTTTGTGTTAGGCAGTGCTTTCACAAGTATACTGATATCTAGGCTTTTTGATATACTGTTTTTTATTCTGTTGTTCAGCTTCCTCATTTTTGTTATGGAAGGGGCGCATTGCTACCTTGCTATTGTAAAAGAGAGATATTTAAAGGCTTCAGTTGAAGTAATATTGGATTTATATATGCTGATCTAGACTGGTTATAAACAGATGGATTGCTGTCATTCCCCATAGAATGAAACCTGTCAAGAATTGTTCATTCCTGTTTAGTACAGACCCTTTCAACCTCAATTAATTTACCATGTGTTTTCAGTCTGTTGGCCCACTTTCTCCGTTTTATCTTTCAAGCTGCATTTCAATAGACTCAGCTGCAGGATTCACTGATGCATTTTTATGAGACAAAAATCTCTCTTACTTCTGGTTCTTTCTTAAAAACAAGGTTATTGATTAATAGCATGGTCAATCTAAACATATACAAAAAGGAATGTGAAAAAGATAATACTTTCAGCCAGTTCACACAGTCTCAAATCTAGAGGTACTGCACATGAGGTATGACAGTGTACTCACACTACCTGTATAATGGAAGATAATAATCTTAGCATACCTTCAAGGGCTGCCTTTCATGTGCTGTGTTTTATTTGTTGTTCTTCTTTACAATGATTTTGTTGTTGTTGTTGTGTGTCTTCAAGTAGTTTCTGACCTATGGCGACCCTAAGGCCTAAGCTATCATGGGGTTTTCTTGGCAAGTTTAGTTCAGAGAGGGTTTGCTGTTGCTATCATCTGAGACTGAGTGTTTGTGACTCGCCCAAGGTCTCCAGTGGATTTCCATGACCAAGTTGAGATTTGAACCCCAAACCTACTTTAAGAGCCAGCAGCTGAACCAAGCAATGAAGTTCTCTTCTGCTGTTGATCCTATCTCCTTCTTGCCAATGAGGCTGCAACCATCATAAGTAGGTCTCAGTTCCTCATTGTAACCATATCCACTGGGGAACTGGAATAGCTATCCTGCTGTGCCCCAGTCAGCCTCAAGGCTTATCACATTGGTTATTAAATTGATTTACCTCTATCTAGTTTAAAGCTGAATTCGAGCGGCATCCTGATCTTATCAGGTGGCAAAGAACATCTGATAAGATCAGGATGCCGTCCTAATTCTTTAAACTGGATAGAGGTAAATCTATTTAATAATCAGTGTGATAAGCCTCCTCCATTGCTCACTGTGCCTGCTGGCCCTTAAGGCAGGTTTGAGGGGGCATTTATAATTGTGCCAATAGTGCCATGATCATGAATACGGTACAGTTATGGATCTGTAACTCTAGGTTAAGAATCCATAACTGTAATACAGAATACCAGCCTATAATTTTAACTTTTTGTGATATAATTTTTTTTTGCAGTTATCTGTTTTAAACTTGGTAAGCTTCCTTAAGTCTAGGGGTGCATCTTCACTGTAGAAATAGTGTAGTTTGACATCATGTTAAGTGCTGTAGCTGCATTCTATTGAATTCTATGATTTGTAGTTTTACAAGGTCCTTAGCCTTTCTGCCAAAGAGTGCTAGTACTTCATAAAACTACAAGGATTCTGTAGGACGGAACTATAGCAAAGTTGTGTCAAACTGCATTATTTCTACAGTATAGATACACCCTTGGACTGGGAAAAAGATAGGAACTAACAACCACCACTGCCGCCCATAAACATAATCTATACTTGGAGTATATCTCCCATTATTTCCTGGCCAGCATATGCTGTCTGAGTCATTTGTAATCCCCCCCCCCAAAAAAAAATCCACTGAAGCTTTGTAACTGTCGTCATTCTTCATTGTTATTTCAGGCTGGTAGTCTTGGGCAAGTCACACTGTCTCAGCCTCAGAGGATAGCAATGGTAAACCCCCTTGAAGAAAATTTCCAAGAAAACCCCATGATAGGTTCCCCTTAGGGTTGCCATAAGTAGGAAACTACTTGAAGGCACACATCCTCATCAACAACAACAACAAATGATCGGTATTAGTTGTTGTCCAACCACCAAATATGAAGGCTTGAAAATTTAATTAATTAGATCCATGGGTTTCTTCCTATGATTGGTATGTTCATCTTTAATACATGTCTATCCTGCCCTTCAAATAATGTTTTCCAAGCTAGTTTTCATATAATAAAAGATGATATAAGGGATACAATGGAGTGAGGGCCCTGCTCACAATGATCTTATTCTGTCTTCTGTCTTGACAACCTCTGATAGCTTTGCTTGAGTGAAAAAAAATGGAGAAAGGTTATATCTGTGTGTCATTCTGAAATTTATGGAACATTTCAATATATATTTTTAAAAGGGCCAATTCCAAATGAGGTTTCCATCACTGGATATGGGTTAAAAGAAAAATAATAGCTCTGTTGGTGAAACAGAGGTTATATGTCATCATCAGCTGGAAAATTCTCTGAACTGGGGTCATCCTGTTTTGTTGTTGTTGTTGGAGTATTGTTTGCTGTTACTGGAGGAGGCTTTTCATACCATCTGCTACTTCAGGAAAGGAGAACCTGTAATTCTCCTGATGTTATTGAAATACAGGTCCCATCATCACTAGCCAACTTTGTCAATGGTGAGGGAGTTTTTGTCCAACCTCAGGAGGCTCACACATTCCTCAGCTTGGTCCTTTTGAGACGTGCTTTTCCACTGAACGTGTGCTTTATCACTGAACTGTGGCCCATCTTGGATGATGTCCCTCTTGTCCACCATACCACAAAAGACGAAACACAGAAGTCCACATTAGTTTAATGTGGTTCAGATTCCTTCACCTACCAAGAGGTCCTATATGCCAACTTTTAGCTCATGGGACCCTCTGAGGGTAATATGTTATTGTTTGCTATCAAGTCACCCTTATGGTCACCTTTTGAATGAGTTATCTCCACGAACCCCAGTCATCAACTGCCCTGCTAGAGTCTTAGAAACTCATGTTCATGGCTTCCTTGATTGAATCATTCCATTAGTCCTCTTAGTTTAGTCCTCTACTAGTGAGATTTCACCAGATTTCCTCTGGGGCTCATTAATTTCTATAATTGTTTCACTTTGTTTACTTCTGAATGTTGATCCATGCCATATGGAGAAGACTGGTATCCTCTGGAATTTTTGTGTATGGCTAATTTCAAAGAGATCATTTGTGAAATTAAAAAGATGATTTTTTAAAAACCAGTAGAACTTTTTACTCCTTTCTAATTACATTTCTACCATATGTTCATCCAGATGGCTTCAACTTATAGGGTGCTATAAAATGACCTTATTTTAGAAGATTTAATCACTGGAGAAGCTTATGAACAAATAGAACTGACACTTTGTCAGGGAAAAAATAGGTAAATCACCTGAGAGTTGTTTTCCATTTACCTCATGTACAGTGTAGCAGTCCGTCTCCTGTTTACACATTTATTCATTGTGAAAATGCAGGATCCAGGGCATCTGATGCTGGAACCCTGGTAAATGGAAACATGCTTTTCTCTGTTCGTTGGAACAGAATCAATTTGGGCATTCTATATATACCACTTTAAAAAAAGCAGACAATAAAAATTTAAAAAGGAGAATTGGAGCTTTCCCTCTTAAATGGGCAGAAATTGTTAAATATTTGACTGATAATTGCCAATTTTTCTGTTGCACTGCTTGATATTAGTAGGAAAAATGAAAACACACAACAACCTAAACCTTATTATAATTCCTAATAGATAATATTCATGGAATAAATAGGATTTTCCTACATGTTGATTTACCATTCATAATTATGTTTTGATAACTAAAGCCACACTTTTAATGAAGAACTACCAGTAAACATTGAGATGCAGTTGAGTAAAAGTGTCTGTTGGACAATTAATGTTTATAGGCTATTAATTTTAAGTAATTTGAAAGTAGTCCTCAGACCTATATAATATAGACTTAATAACACAGCTATAAAAACTGAGCCTTAGCTTTAACAGAAGGGTAGGTGGCTGCTGGGGGGAACCAGCATCATGTAGTAGTTTGAGTGCTAGATTAGGTCCCTGGGAGACAAGAGTCTAAATCCCTGCTCATTCAGGCAAACCCACTGGGAGACCTCGAACAAGTCACATTCTCTCAAAGGAAGGCAATGGCAAGCCTTCTCAAAACAAATTTTCTGGAAGCCCAGGCATTGTTTTTCCAAAAGGGCTCCATAAGTTGGAAACTTCAGTTCTCAGCCAGGTATATATAGAAAGAGGTGCTTCTTCCACTACCAAGTTCCTATCCTCTGACTGAGAATTTCAGACACCCCTTCCTAGTCTGTGCTAACAGCTGAATACCGAGTAACAGTTAGAGCACAACTTGAGAGTTTTTGGGGGCATGGAGTTAAATCACAGCCATTACATGCATGAGAATAGGGGCTATGTTCTTTGCTTTTTTAAAAAAGCCGATAAACCCCAATCCAGAGAGGTATCCAATTATACTGAAAGTAAAGTGTGCCCATATCATGTTACCTAATAGACAGTGGATACTGTAATTTGTAAGGTAGTCTTAGTAAACTGTTAAGGAGATGATTCAATTCATGAAAATCCATGATTTCACTGGAATATCTGACCTGACAAAATGTAATTCATTGAAGCTAAAACTATAGCAAAATAACCAATATTTCATTAAAAAAAGAAAAGAAACAGCAAAATGCTTACAAATGGTGTCAAACTGCATAGGAAGCACCGTTCTCTTTCGCAGTAAGCCAAATGTTGTTTATTTATTAAAAGTATTCTATAATTTCACAAACAGTTTGGAAGTTCTTCTGAACCAACTCCAAATAAAATGGATGGGAGCTACCTAAAGACATTCACAGTTACACATGCTGGGTGGACTCTTGTTGGTTAGCACCCAACCAGAATCGATCCAATCAATCAGTTACTGAATGGTAAATCAACATGTAGGAAAATCCCATTGATTCCATGAGTATTATGTATTAGGAATAATAACAGGATTTGTAGTTTATGGTGGCACTAGAGCTCTTTAACCGAGAAGCTTAAATATCTCACAAAATACCAGAATTCCATAGCACTGAGCCATGGCAGTTGAAGTGGTGTAAATCTGGATTATTTCTGCAGTGCAGATAAAGCCATAGCCACGTTCATATGAAATAGGTTGATTTTTTGATATCCTGGACTAAATCCATTTAGGTGGTCTTTTTATGGGAGAAGAACAGGTACTTTGAATTGGCCTGAGAAATTATTGATATTATAATTTATTTATGATGTTTCATTTTGTTGTATATATCTGAATTTTATACAGTGAGCTTCCATATTCACAGATTCTGCATACACAGATTCAACCATCCACAGCTTGGATACACACACACACACATTTTGATTTTGCCATTTTATATAAGAGACACCATTTTACTATGTCATTGTATATAATGGGACTTGAGCATCCATGGTTTGGGGGCCTGGCACTAAATTCAGTGGATTCCAAGGGCCCACTCTATATCACTTTGAATAATAAGTGGATGAAGTAGTGTTTTGTTAAGATGTGAAACAAAATAAAATATATGAACTAATGTTTGATGGTTTCTGTAGTATGTAATCAAGGACAGACAATGAAACCTTTTCAGCTATCATGACATAAATGTCACAACAAAGAAAGTCCCCTCCTGCTGTCACTCCTGTTGTGTTGCTGCTGCCACCAGCTACAACTCCTTCCCTCCGCTATCCTCTATGCTGTTGCTGTTCTCTCACTTCAGAGTGAGGCAGATGACTAGCTTCTAGTGGTCTCCTGTCTGAAGCAGCTGCCTCACTTTGCCTAATAGCCACTCCAGTCCTGCTGCCACTCCCATTCATCTGTGTGCCTTTCATTCTACCTTGTGGGACTCAGGGGAAGTCATAGGTAAACTGATAGTGTGTGGAGGGTTATTGAAATTGTGAACAAGACTACATGAAATGAGGTTAAGGGATGCATATGACCATCAGGTTGCATGACACCCAGTGAGATAAGACTGGAAAATCTAGATAAGCTGCTTTTCCAATTATAAAAACAGTATGCACTATTCGAAACAGGAGACTAAAATAAAATTATAAAACAAAAAAACAAAGTTTATTGTTGTGTAACTCTATCCTTGTTTTTCTTTTTCTCAGTCACATGACACAGTCTGCTTCTTTTGACGATCCACGGATAGACAGCTGCCAAATCACACCTCCAGCCCCTCGGAAAGTGGAAATGCGGAGAGATCCAGTGCTGGGATTTGGTTTTGTGGCTGGTAGTGAAAAAACCTGTGGTGGTGCGCTCAGTAACGCCAGGTATGATCCCTCCTTATGTTTGAATTCCTGCTTTATTGCCCAATGGGAAAGCAATTTGAGTGTGTGTGTTTGTGTGTGTAAAACATCTTGCTATTCCAAGACCTATGAATTAGGTTTTTTTGGCAGACCTGTTTCCATCTGTAGAACTGGTGATTCCCCTCCTTCCTTCAACCCTTGGAAGCTCCCAGAACCTGGTCAAAGAAGATCAGAAACCCTCCAAAGCCAACTTTCAGTTGATACACAGGCTGTGGGGAGACAGGGGATTTTGCATTAATGGACAGGCACACTGCAAAATATATTGAGGTAAATGACTGATGCTGTAAGAACTGATATTGTCAGATGATGGCAAATATTAAAATATATGGCTGACATCCTGCAGTGGGAAACATTGTAACACTGCAACATACATGAACTACAAAATGTCTCCTCTTTGTGCCACTCACCTTAGTCCTGCACCTCCTCTCTAATGCCAAGTAGTGTCTACTGGAGAGCAGGAGACAGCAGAGAAACATCTGGCTATGTGATTATGTAGCCAGATGCACAGCAATGATATCATCTTCCAGAACGTCTGCATGAGCGCCAGAAAGTCCCAAAAGATGCCTTCATCATTGTGTTGCATAGTAACATAGACAGATGCTTCTCAGCTGTCCTCCACTCTCCACTGGCCACAAGAGGTCATAGAGAGTGGGACAGAGGAGGACAGGGAGATGTCAGAGAGGAAGAGAATTCTGACCTCAAAATGACCACCCCAAATGACCCCCCTCCTCCTCTCCAGCTTTTTTTTTTTTCAGATTGGGACTCAAAACAGCTTAAAATGTTTTTTTTAAATGTTAAAAATCCACAAGATACAAAATCTAAAATATAATTAAACAATCAGAAAAAGATTAAAAGAAATTTAATCATTAAAACAAACACTCAACAATCAGAACAACAATTAGCAATATCTTGTGCATTTTATAAGAGGGACCATATATAATCACTCATTGCAAGTCTGTTGGAATAGAAAAAGTCTTTACTAGTCTGTGAAAAAAGTAGGAGCTTGGGGGCAGCCAGTGAAAAGGGCCTCTCCCATGTTCCCACTAGATGTATCAGTGAAGGAGGTGGGACAAAGAGAAGAGCCTTCCCAACACATCTCAGAGCATGGAATAATTCGTAATAATATGACAAATGTATTTGGTACTTAGTCGTATCACCATCACGGATTGGCAATGCCCTTTATTAAATGGCAGATAATAGGTGACCATAGGCTGTTCTCCCTTGGGTTTGTCACTTAACAATGGGCAAGGGGACAGAGCAGGTTCTCATAAACTTATTTCTCAAGCTTACTCAATGGTATAGGTAAGACTAGACTTTTTGATACAAATTCAGGGCTCTACGGACTAGGAAGGTCCAAATGATCACGAAATAATAATGAGTAATGGGGGCAAATGAACTCAGTAACAGCACATTGCCTCACTGGCCCACGGGAGCTAAGGCTAATTTATTTGTTACTTCTTATTTTTACACTTATTTTATAGGGAAATCATGTACACTATACCTAAAATGCAAAGACATAAAACTCAGCACAAAAGTCAGAATCATACGGGCCATCGTATTCCCTATTACCATGTATGAATGTGAGAGCTGGACAGTCTAGAAAGAAGATAGGAGAAAAATCAACTCATTTGAGATGTGGTGCTGGAGAAGAGTGCTGAGGATCCCATGGACAGCCAAAAGGACAAACAAATGGGTCCTGGAGCAGATCAAGCCAGAAATATCCTTAGAAGCCAAGATCATAAGACTTAGGCCCTGTGCAGACCAGCCTTAAAGGCTGGCTTGGGGGTGGAGTTAGGGTGTAGCATCCACAAGATGTACACCGTGACTCTGCCCTCAGGGTGGGGTGACACCATGCACTGCTCCACATGGTGCGTGGTGTTATGGCACTCCTGTAGCACTGCGTTCACAGAACACAGCACAAAAAGGAGCCAATTTTTGTGGCTTCTTTTTGTGTCCTGCAAAGGCCAGATCGGGGTAGCAGCATGCGATTGCCACGGCCCCGATCCAGTTGTTAAAGGGGCGGCTGGAGGCTGTGCACAGCCCCTTAGACTGTCATACTTTGGACACATCATGAGAAGACATGAATTGTTGGAAAATAATGTTAGGAAAGGTGGAGGGAAGGAGAAAGAGAGGAAGGCCACATGCTAGATGGATGGACTTTATTAAAGAGACCATGAATATGAGTTTACAGGAGCTGGGCAGAACAGTAAAGGATGGGGGGGGGCTGGAGATGTCTCATCCATATGATCGCCATGGGTCGAGATCATCTCGAAGACAGTTAACAACAACAACAAAAATGTACACTGTTATAGATGCTCATTTTTTTTATTTTTTACATTTAGAATATATGATCCTTTTTAGATGAACATAACCATGCTGCCTGATGGGATTCTGGGAGCTGTAGTCTCAAAATTATACCTCTTTTGAACTCATACCTATACAGCTCACCAAGATTGGGGAATACATTGTTGTTACTGAGCCATTTCTCTTATTGAGCATCATGGTACTATCTGTATAAAAGAGATCACTATACAATGATATATATCTAACCTGTGCTCAAATATATATTTACAGGGGGTCCGTCTGAAGGAAAACTGATACCAGGAGATCAGATCATAATGATTAATGATGAGCCAGTCAACACTGCTCCAAGGGAAAGAGTCATTGACCTTGTCAGGTAGTTGCTATTTGTTTTGCTCTTTATTTTATTTAGTCCTAAATCCAATTGCTAGTTCCAGATCAAGTAGACCCCTTGAATCAGTGGGAACATGATAAATCAACACTTTAGTATGTTTCCGACATTGATTCATTTAAATGGGTTTGCCCAAGTTGGTACTAAGAATTAGATTTAGGCTCTAGCATCTCATTCTGTCCCATAGTTATGGTTTAATGAAAATCATTTACCCATTATATTCAGCATCATATTGCTCATTTATCCTTGTTCCTGTCCTATATATATTAGAATTAGCCTCCTGAAGTTTACTTTTGCTGTTATTTTTGAGTGCAAGACTGCGTGATTAAAATGTACTGCTTTATATGCTTCATGTCTGAAGACAATAATGTATGTATACGATAGAAATGGTATCATAAATATTTCAGTCCATACAGTAGAGGAAAGCAAGAAATATGATCATTCATGATCTTTAAAACTCTATGTTAACAGGTTAACAGGCAGACTGTGGCATACTTGAAAACTGCCAATCCAAACAATACTGGTAAAAAAGCTGATAGCTGACAAGTATGAAATGAATAACTACACAGGTGTGCTCATGGATCAGAATTGTCTCAGCACAGACAGGGAGTAATAAGGAGAGGGCTATGACAACTGGGAACATATAAAAGAAACTTCAGCAAGTGTGAAACTATAATGGAAGTAAGAAGTTTGCAGTTCAAGGAGTTCCCAGTTGGAATCTCTTTGTCCTATCAGGACTATCAAAAATATTTTTCTTTGCGTCCATAGGAAGTAGGTGGATTGCTTTATCTGAATGAAGGCAGAGAGTTTCAGGATTAATCTAAATTCTCTTCTAACTGCTCATTTAGTTTTTGTATGCTGTAAAACAATGGTGAATATACAAACTTTCACTTATCATGATGTCCTGTAAGGTAAATAAAGGCTAGCTGGTAGCTCTTTCAAGCACTTTCTTCTTAGATTCATGAATAAGCCATGCATTTTCAGGACTAATTCTATATGTCTTCCTTTGGTATCAGTTTAGTCGGGCAATTGTAAACAGTTCTGTAAACAATGTTCAATTCTTGAGGGAATACTGATGTATTTACTGTGAAATTCTACCTTTTCTTTTCCATGTATGTATGCTGCTGGGACTTTGACAGCAGTTGACTTTTCTTTAATGAGTTTCAGTGAGCTGTATTAAAGTTACATAATACTTCATTCCACATAAACAGCTTACTATCATCTCAATAGGGACATCTGGAATGATTAGGAAAAGTACTGTACAATCGCTGTATTATAGAGAAAAGCAACTCACTATACCAAAGTACTAAGGCATCCCTTCTGTGCAGCAGCTCAACCCAGAATTGCATTTGGTTCAGGTGTTTTCATGTATTCAAGAACATGTCCCTTCCTCCTGTTCTCCTCTAATATTATTCAGTTCTATTTTTAATGTTCATTAATCTATAAATCTGATTTTCCTATAGCAACTGACAGTATCCTCCAATTGAGACTATAGGATAATAGCATTCATTCCACACACAATCTGTAACACATTTTTTTAAATGTAGCATTGAGGCAGGCACAAAAACAGAGGTTCATCTGTGGCAGTGCAGCTATAGATTGTTGGAAAGGAGGGAAAGAAATCCACCACCAAGTTAGTTGTTGCTGAAGTGCTTCACCATCATAAGTCTTTCACTTCTTGTATTCTGCACAGGAAAGGTACAAGAAATGAACCTATCTGAGATAAGTTTGGACAATAGGCTGAAGAAAGATAAGGTGAGGAGGCAGAACACTCATCTTACCTTATTTACCTGTGAGATGTTAAAAGCTGAACTACATTCTCCACCTTATCAGGTTTCACTATAAAACGGTTGCCCGCTAGCCGGGCAGATCGTTTTGCCACCAGAGGCGGCAAAAACTACAAGCCCCAGTATGCACTGGGGCTTGCCCCAGCTCCCGCCCACCCACCACTGTTTTGTGGGTTTTTTGTCACAACTTGGGGTGGCAGCATAGGCCAGGATCTGCACGGTGTGGTACCAGGGCTATGAACCTCTGGTTGGGAGTCAATAGGTACCCGGGGGCGAATAGGGAAGGCGTATGGCCATTACGGGGGCCATAATGCAGGAGCGCCTCCCGGTGACTAGGGGCTTAGTGAATATGTGAACACATGGCATGTTTTGTGGTCAAGTTGTGTTCCTTAGCCCCTAGGTCATCCCAAGCGCCTGGTGGGTGCCAGGTTTTTGGATAATCAGACAAACGTGGGGTTGTTTGATTTCGCAGATCCTGACCTCATGCTTGGTGCCAACCCTTACCAATTGCTTGCTAATAAATTTGTGGCCTTTCTTCCAAACTTGTTGTTATGTGTGGTTATTTGCAACAGCATCTGAGGCAAACAGATCTCTCTGTGTATATGTACCTTCAAGTCACCTGTTGACTTATGGTAACACATTCATTTCATAGGGTTTTCTTAGGCAAGGTAGTTTTGCCAGGTTTTTTAAAATGAAATATAGCCTACAGCATTTGGTATTTGTTGAGGGTCTCCCATCCAAGTACTAACCAGGGCTGACCCAGCTTTGCTTCCAATATCAGACTGGATCTGGTGCCTTTGGAGTATTTAGGTCCTAGATATTAAGTCTGTTATAAGCCTGCAAATCACTAGCTTAAGTTTGTCATCTCATAATCTTACCAACTACCCTAGATTGCCATTGATTTCAGAATCGTTGGGAAGCACGGAGGAATCATGGTATGGATTTCTACTTTATATTTTATGATATGGTATTTATTACACCTTTATCCTACTTTGGTACTAAAATAAATAGTGACCAAAGAAATATTCAAATTAGAAACCAGTTTTATAAACAGAAAAAACCCCAAACAAAATGCTATTAAAATAATCACAATAATCAATGTCATTAAAATAATCACAGTAATCACAAAACATCAAAATACAGTACCTCTTTCTTACCTGCATCCTGCAGTTATGTTCAGAACTTGTACATAATTAAATGCACCAACTTAAGGATAAATACACATTTAAGATAGAGTTGGCTATTTGAGAAGAAATGTGTACAGTATAAGAAGCAGACAGCCTTATCTGCATAACATATTTGGAAGCAAGCCCCACTATTTAAGTAAGCATGCACAGACTATAGCATTATTTCTTGGGGCAAAGTGGAAAAGTGGTATCTAACCAATGCAGCATAACTCTTTGAAGCTATAAAATACAGAATTCAACCAATTCACACTTCATGTGTCTGCCCATGCTAAGGTAACCAACGCTAGATCAAAAACATGACAAATATGATACATAAGACTGATAGACAAATACAACTATTAGAAATGCACAAACCTTCACATTTAGATAAACATTACCTCATGGTTGTTACTCTGTGTTTCATTGCCCTGCCACCATGGTATGTGTATAGACATTATACTACATTTCACTGACTTTTTCATTTCCCAGCTTTTTGCATTACACATAAGACTGAGTATTTGCAGAGCTTGGGAAAGTTAATTTTTGGACTACAAAACCCAGAGTACCCAGTGCTGGCTGAGGAAGCTGAAATCTAGAGAGAAAGAGAGAGCATGCAGTGTTCCTGGACATCTGTTTACTTGATTTTGTATGACTACAGTTCTTTCCAAGAGCCAGCATTGCATAGTGGTTTGAGTGTTGGACTATGACTCTGGAACCCAGGGTTTGATTCCCCGCTCAGCCATGAAACCCGCTGGGAGACCTTGGGCAAGTCACACTCTGTCAACCTCAGGTGAAGGCAATGGAAACCCTTCTCTGAACGAATCTTATTTATTTTATTTATTTATTTCATTTGTATGCCACCTTTCTCTCAGGAGGGACCCAAGGCTGCTCACAGACAAAAAAAACATTTTAAAAAGTCAATAAAATTCAAAACAATTAAAATAATCTTAAAACAATTTTAAAAATAACACAAAAATATACAGAAGTTAAAAGCATAACTAATCTTGTCAAGAAAACCCCATGATAGGTTCACCTTAGAGTTGCCATAAGTCAGAAATGGCTTGGAGGCATGCAACAACAACAGCAACTTATGGCTTACTTGGTAACATTTTTGCATATAGAACACTGCTGAAATGCCATGAACAGATCACTTTCCTGGAGACTGACACATACATTCATTATAAAATAATGAACTATGGTTCATTCACATCTCTCATTTTGTTTGGCTCCTGGTATGCTGACCATCCTTGATCAGAGTGCTGATCGCCTTTTGAAGGCCAGTTGCTTGGGGAGTGTCATACAGTACAGCTTGCGGCAGAAATGCATGTGCACTCATTATATCCAGTATTCTGTAAAACCTTTCCTCCTGTGTTCTTCTCAGCTGAGATATTTGGGGGGGGGGGGGGGTTAGGAAAAGAAAATGATCCTGATTTTTGTTTTGTGAAGGAGAGCCTGTTTCTATCAGCATTTGCAAAATTGGTTTTGTGCTGCGGGGTGAGAAAAAGCATCTTCCTTTATGAAGAAGAATACTGGAACCGAGAAGTGATTGCTTATTTTAAAACAAAGCCAGTCTTTACTGTATCATTAAAATACAGATCGAAACAGGGTAACATGCTGGCCAAACTGCCAAGATCTATTCAAAGAACCAGCTGTGTTGCTGCATAGCAGCAGCTGCCTTCTGGTGCCTTAAAGTTAATCACAGATCAGTTTGGAATTAGTGACCATGCAGGGTTTTGTTTTATTTGTTATCACTTCATGCATGGTCCATCTCATCTGTTCTGAACGTGCTGTAAAGCAATGGTGATTGAATCATAGGGGTTTTCCTAAATTATTAAGAGGACTAAACCTAGTTAAATCCTAAGAATGAAATATGATCCACTGTTTGTTTTCAACTGCTCCATACAGATTAGATTTAGGAAGTTGAGGAGCTACTTCTCCCTTTATACATTTTAAACTGAAGGAATTCTCCCACATAATCCCTTGACCTTCAAGGATGTCTCTGGCTGGCTTCTCAGCCCTTAAAAAAATTGAGAGCTCAGTCTTGCTTTCAGCCTGCCTACTGTGACTTCCATAACATGATCTGTTTGACTTCTGTATTGTCCTCCTCCTGCCTTTGCCTAGGCAACATGGAACTGGAGTTGATGACTCAGATGCTGCTGCAAAAAGCATCACGTTGAGAATTCACCACCTCTGCTATGGCACTTAGAATTTCTTTTCATAGGGAAGGTAACAAAGACATAATGCATGTATTCCTGGTCCAGCTCATTTAAAACAACAACAACCCTGTTTATTACTTCACTGGTTCAATTCAAAGAATTTACAAGGTAGCATCTCACTATAAATTTTACAAGGAAAGAAAAGTGTAATTGTAAGAACATCATTAAAAATCGACTGTCAGTAACACATGAGATTAACAGCTGGGCCCAATTCAGCTTTCTAGTTTTGGCTTCCAGAATCTTGCAGTCTGGCATTTTTGTTCTTTTAGGACAGAGGTGGGCAACTGCCACCCTTTCCTCCATTGACCTCACTCACAGTTTGCACAGTTTGCATGGATTTCCCACAGCAAACCCAAATACTTCTATTTTCTTATGCAGATCCTCTCAAAATGGAGACAAGATGTGATATTGCATTGCTTCCTGTTGCCATTTCGGGGGAAATGCAAAGATCAATTGAGATATTTGGGAATAGAACAAGCTATTGCCATGCTTGTGAGGGTACCTTTGCATGTTGTCACATATTTGGGGGGCTTCATTGTGACTTTGCAGCAAAGATTGACCCAAAATTATGCCATTTTTTAAAATGGGGGAATTTGCAGGGCTGATAGGCAGGTAAAGGGCCATAAAAGTGGGGTCCAGGGGCTGCATGCAGCCTATGGTCCACACTTTGCCCATTGCTGCTTTAGAACCTGTCTCTCTGTCTTAGTCCACTTGCCAGTTGAACAAGTTGTGTTGTCTGTTCCATCCTTGTAATGGCTTTGGGTGGTAGTGACTGTAGGAACCAATAAGTCTTCTATATGTGTTATGGCTGCAAAACTTTGGAAATTTCTGCCTTCGTTGAGCTTTCAGTAAAACCTTTAGCTCCCAGTAATGGATCATGAAGCCCTCCAGATGTTGACGAACTGCAATTTCCAGCAGCCCTAACCAACGTAACTGTTGGTAAATGCTAGGAGTTGCAATCCAATAACATTTGGGTTGAAATATTCACACCCATGCTTTAGCTGCATGGAAATATTATTTCAAGAGATTGTGAACCACAGTAGTATAAAGCACATATATATGCACATAATGCCAAACACATCAACTTTTAAAATAACTCTGTGTGTGTGTGTGTGTGTGTGTGTGTGTGTGTGTGTGTAAAAGCAGGAAATAACTCAAATAAATAAATAGTATTGCCTCATCCCACCCTAACAACCCTAAAGATATCATCAGCAATTATACTTTCCACATTGTCTAGTGTGCCACTCCATCTTTTTGAGAAGTTAAGTTTTGAAAGCTGAACATGTTCTTCTTAGGAGGTTCATTACCCCATTTCTATGCCACCTTTCTCCCAGAAAGGGACCCAACTTTTAGAGAATGTTTAGAGAAGCATTCCCAGAGGTGAGCCCCTCTCTGACCCAGTAAGCCTCCTTCTAACCATCCATCAAGAAGCCAAGCCCTTCCTCCAGTCCATCTGCCTTGGTCCAGGCCTCGGAGGTGGAAAAGATCTGCTGGACCTGATCCTATTCCCCACCACCACTCCCTTCTCCTTTTGTGTCGTGTCTTTTAGATTGTAAGCCTGAGGGCAGGGAACCGTCTGACTAAAAAATTGATGTACAGCGCTGTGTAAACTTACAGCGCTTTATAAATAAAGGTTAATAATAATAATAATAATAATAATAATAATAATAATAATAATAATAATAATAATAAGGCAGCTCACAACCAGGGGTTCAGCAGAAAGCAAAATAAGCAGTC